>NC_087352.1:95158878-95461909 GCF_030014295.1 Loxodonta africana
CCATAACTTTGCAACATTACAGCTTGGCAAAGGCAGCAAAATTGAGGGTGGACAGAGTTCAGTGGCAAAGCTTATATCAGGCTGGCTTCTCTCCAAGTAGCTAGATGAATAGGGGCAGAAACTGGGGTTACTGCTTCCATTTTAAAATTAATTGGTAGGGAATGATAGAAAGAAGAGAATTGAGAACACTTTCTCTCATCGTCCATTTATACATTTCAGGATGAACTCTGATCCTGCTTGAGTCATATGCTTTCTCCAAGTCTGCTGCCAGAGGGTGGGGTCACTATTATCAGTTCAGACAGGATCATCTGCCTGCTCTTTGACAGACAGAGAGAAGGCCTGGTGTTATCTTCACATGGAATCGGGGAGGGGCAGACTCCCAAAGGGAAATAAGTGTTCTGGGCAGATCAAAACCTCAGATATCCATCGTAGGACCAAACTGAACATGCCATTTTGTGACTTTTCTTAATTTTTTAAATTACTGAATAACACATACATTCCTTGGGGGGATTTATTTTTAATTTTTTAAATTGAGGTATAATTTACAGATAGTAAGAAGTAACTTTTCTATTCTCCCTGATTTTAAAATGGAAACATGTAACCCCAGTTTCCACCATTTATCTAACTATTCGGAGAGAAGTAAAATTCACCGTTTTCAGTTCTTAGTCCTATGAGTTTTGAAAAATGCATACAGTTGTGTAACCACCATCACAATCAAGATCTAGAAGAATTCATCACCACCCAAAAAATCTCATGGACCCTATTGTAATCAACTGCTGCACCCGACTCTTGGAGAAATTTTGAACAGAATGTTTTCAATTTGAAAGATGGAGAACCAA
Organism: Loxodonta africana; assembly: GCF_030014295.1. NCBI lineage: Eukaryota > Metazoa > Chordata > Mammalia > Proboscidea > Elephantidae > Loxodonta > Loxodonta africana. Next base: position 95,159,718 of record NC_087352.1, read on the forward strand.
AGCTTTAAAGTAAAAACTCACAATTTCCTAAATCTCAAGAAATGTTCTTAGAATTAGTCACTATAAGTGAAATTAGAAGCACGAATACAGAGCAAGTACTAGGAAATACACAAAAATCCATATATGTCTATGCCAAGTTCAGTTCAGTGGGATGATTCTGTCTCTCCCAAAAGACTGAGGAGCATGGAATCAGTAGATCCAGTCTCACACTCACCCTTTACAATCACTGTTATGGAGGGGAGGGGACCGTGTCTCAAGCACCTTCACATCTCTGGGACCAGCTGTGGATCACGTGGGTGCTGGGGTTGAAGCACCTCCAGAATCATCACACCAAGTACAGACAGTTTTTTCAAAGGAAGGAATACTGGGCAGATGAAAATTACAGATTCCACTAGAGACACGGTAATGTCTGTAACGGCCATTAAGTAAATTCCTGTGAACTTGAACAAGCCCCTTCAGATCTTTGGGCTAAATTTCTTCACTGGTAAAAGAGTGATCAGACGTCTACATTCGCTGTAGAAACTACGTATCTAAGGTACATAAATCTTTAATTCTGACAACCTTTTTGAATTCAGGCTCAGAGAAACTTACATGCCTATGTCTTATTCCAAAAAAAAGGCCCACCACTTCTTTACTGATAAGTTATAGACGTATAACGCAAATTATGTTAATCATTTGGGGACCTATAGATATAATAACAAGGAGGAACAATAAAAGGTGAAATCTATGATAAAAGTCTGGTGCCCAAAACAGCCCCCAGCTGAGGAGGGAATCATCAGGGACAGCAGGAAAGGTCAAGGTGAGGCTGACCTTCTGGTCCAGAGGAGGATCGAGGCAGCAGCATCAGGCTCACCACACACACTGCGCCTTTGCTTCCTGTGGGCCCACGCTGCCCTGCAGTCCCCAGCACAAGAAGGCTGCTGTGAGTCATTCTTACCACCCTTACTCAGCCATTGGAGGTGTTGGGGCAGGTAGGGGCAGGGAGACTCTTCTTTAAGGTGAGCAGAGTGAGGGAAGCAGACGGCAGCAGTAATACTCCTGAAGAAGGAGCTGTAATTCCTGTGCCTCCTAGTAGGGCTTTGAGGGATCAAGCAGGAGCCCGGCCCCGGACAGCTAGGCCTGCTCTATGCTTCCAGAAGGGACTCGAGAAACACGGTGGCTGAGTCCTAGACATTACTACATACTGGTGGCAATAACTCTGTTACTCAGATTAAAACTCTGGTTCAAGAGAGCACAGTTTTTTCAAAAGGTGGTCCCTGGGACTTAGAAGTCCAAAAGTAGACTAGCTATAGGCAAATTCAGAAACATCTCACATTGTCATCAAGATTTTCTCTTTCCACAGTGAGGAATCTGTGAAACATTTCATAACATGAAAGAACATGGAAGGCATTATGCTGAGTGAAATTAGTCAGTTGCAAAAGGACAAATATTGTATAAGACCACTATTATAAGAACTTGAGAAATAGTTTAAACTGAGAAGAAAACATTCTTTTATGGTTACGAGAGGGGCGGAGGGAGGGAGGGTGGGAGAGGGACATTCACTAATTAGATAGTAGATAAGAACTACTTTAGGTGAAGGGAAAGACAGCACACAGTACAGGGGAGGTCAGCACAATTAGACTAAACCAAAAGCAAAGAAGTTTCCTGAATAAACTGAATGCTTCGAAGGCCAGTGTAGCAGGGGCAGGGGTCTGGGGACCATGGTTTCAGGGGACATCTAAGTCAATTGGCATAATAAAATCTATTAAGAAAACGTTCTGCATCCCACTTTGAGGAGTGGTGCCTGGAGTCTTAAATACTAGCAAGCAGCCATCTAAGATGCATCAATTGGTCTCAACCCACCTGGATCAAAGGAGAATGAAGAACACCAAGGACACAAGGTGATTACGAGCCCAAGAGACAGGAAGGGCCACATGAACCAGCGACTACATCATCCTGAGACCAGAAGAACCAGATGGTGCCTGGCTACAACTGATGACTGCCCTGACAGGGAACACAACAGAGAAGCCCTGAGGAAGCAGGAGAGCAGTGGGATGCACACCCCAAATTCTCATAAGACCAGACTTAATGGTCTGACTGAGACTGGAAGGACCCCGGTGGTCATGGCCCCCAGACCTTCCATTGCCCCAGGACAGGAACCATTCCCGAAGCCAACTCTTCAGACATGGATTGGACTGGACAGTGGGTTGGAGAGGGATGCTGGTGAGGAGTAAGCTTCTTGGATCAGGTGGACACTTGAGACTATGTTGGCATCTCCTGCCTGGAGAGGAGATGAGAGGGTGGAAGGGGTTAGAAGCTGGCAAAAAGGACACGAAAAGAGAGAGTGGAGGGAGAGAGCAGGCTGTCTCATTAGGGAGAGAGTAATTGGGAGTGTGTAGCAAGGTGTATATGGGTTTTTGTGTGAGAGACTGACTTGATTTGTAAACGTTCACTTAAAGCTCAATAAAAATTATTAAAAAAAAAAAAAAAGGTTTTCTGTTTCCATTTTGGGCTTCTTTCTGCAGAGTCCCTTCACATCGCTGGGGAAATTGCTGCCAATGTCCTTAGCTCACCTTCTATCAGTTTGGTGATGAGAAGAGAAAATAAACCCAATAGAAACTAGTAGTTTCTCCAGGCAAAAGAACCCTGAGTATCTGATATAGATCTGTTTAACACACAGGGTAGAAAGTGGTTGCTAAAAGTAATAATACTTTAAAACAATTATTACAAACAATTATTTAAATAATTATTTCAATAGTAAGAGTATAATATATTGAGTTCTTACCAAGTACCAGGCTCTGTCCTTTACAAAGATTCTGTCAAGTTGCTGTCAAGTGGCCGTCAAGATGATTTTGACTCATTGTAACCCCATGTGTGTCAGAGTTGAACTGTACTCTATAGGGTTTTCAACAGCTCGTTTTCAAGAAATGGATCACCAGGCCTTTCTTCTGAGGTGCCTCTGGGTGAACTCAAACCTCTAACCCTTTGGTTAGCAGCCTAGTGCGTCAACCATTTGCACCACCCTGGGACTACACGACCAGTGTGTATGTAGTATCCCCATTTTACAAATGACAAACCTGTTGCACCATAACTTTTCTGTACGGTGTGAGGTACGGGTCCAGTTTAATTTTGTTTACAAATGGATATTCAATTTTGTCACCTCCATTTTTTTAAAAAATTGTCTTTTCCCCATTTAATGGACTTTGGTCCCTTGTCAAAGATCAGCTGACCATAGGTGGATGGATTTACATCTGGGTCCTCAATTCTATTCCATTGATCTATGTGTCTGTTGTTGTATCAGTACCGGGCCGTTTTGACTACTGTGGCTGTGTAGTAGTTTCTGAGATCAGGTAGTGTGAGGCCTCCAACTTGGCTTTTTTTTTTTTTTTTTTCAATAATGCTTTGCTTATTCAGGGCCTCTTTCCTTTCCATACCAAGTTGGTGATTAGTTTTTCCATCTCCTTAAAGAATGCTGTTGGCATTTAGATCGGGATTGGATTGTATATGTAGATTGCTTTGGGTAGAACTGAAATTTTCACAATGTTGAGTCTTCTTATCCATGAGCATGATATGTTTTTCACTTATGTAGGTCTCTTTAGGTTTTTTGCAGTAGTGTTTTGTAGTTTTCTTCATACAGGTCTTTTACGCCCCTGGTTAGATTTATTCTTAAGTATTTTATCTTTTTAGGGGCTATTATAAATGGTATTGTTTAATTGATTTCATTTTCAAAATTCTCTGTTGGTGTATAGGAATTTAACTGATTTTTGTATGTTGATCTTGTGTGCTGCTACTCTGCTGAATCTATTAGTTCCAGTAGTTTTCCTGCGGAATCTTTGGGGTTCTCTATGTATAGGATCATATCATCATCTGCAAATGGGGTTTGTTTTACTTCTTCCTTACCAATGTGGATGCCTTTTATTTCTTTTTCTTTCCTTATTGCTCTAGCTAGGACCTCCAGCACAATGTTAAATAGGAGTGATGATAAAGGGCACCCTTGTCTTGTTCTTATTCTCAGGGGGAATGCTTTTTTTTCAGCCTTGCTCTGTTAAGAATGATGTTGGCTGTTGGTTTTGTGTACAAACAAAAACAACCACCCATTCTCTATAGGACAGAGTAGAACTGCCCCATAGGGTTTCCAGGGAGTGGCTGATGGATTTGAACTGCCAACCTTTTGGTTAGCAGACATAGCTTGCTATAGCTCTTAATCACTGCACCATGCTCTTTATTAGGTTGAAGAATTTCCCTTCTATTCCTATTTTAATTAGAGTTTTTGTCAGGAATGGGTGTTGTACTTTATCAAATGCTTTTTCTGCATCAATTGAAATGATCACGTGATTCTTATCTTTTGTTCTATTTATGTTGGAGATTACGTCGATTGATTTTCTAATGTTGAACCATCCTTGCAAACTTGATATGAATCCCGCTTGGTCGTGGTGTATTATTTTCTTGATATGATGCTGAATTCTATTGGCTAGAATTTTATTGAGAATTTTTGCATCTATATTCATGAGAGATATTGGTTTGTAATTTTTTTTGTTTGTGGCGTCTTGGCCTGGCTTTTGTGTCAAGGTTATGATAGCCTCATAGAATGAACCCGGGAGTATTCCTTCCTTTTCTATGCTCTGAAATAGTTTGAGTAGTACCGGTGTGATCTCTTCTCTGAATGTTTGGTAGACTTCTCCGGTGAAACTGTCCAGGCCAGGGTTGTTTTTGGGGGGGGGGGAGGGGAAGGAGGGGAGTTTTTTATTACCTCTTCAATTTCTTCTCTTTTTATGGAAGCACAATAAATTGTGCATCTCTAAGGCCTGTGGAGCTGACAGGTGCAATGGTTCTCTAGCTCATATTGTGGTAATCAGTTCTCACTCTCCAGCCCCATTTTTATCAATCATGAAATGCATTAGTACCTCTCACATCGATTTTGTAATATACCCTGGTCATCACCCTTTAATTCATAAGATACCCATCAGCAACCCTCCCCAAGGCTGAATTACTTCTATTCCAGACTTATGAGTTGAATTTCAGTAATTTTTGTTTCAGAGGCTGGCCTTTACAACCTCGTTTCCAAATTCTGGGGACTATAAGAGGCTGGTGCTAAAGATGAGTGAGACCCTGAGCCTGCTCTACAGAAAGGAGAGAGAAAGACATCCAAACTACAATAGGCTGCAACAGAAGCGTGTAGTTCAGAAGGGAAAGACCTGCTTCAGCACAGGAAACTCAGGAAAGTAAGCTCCTTTAGGGCAGAGATTGGGTCTGTTTATTTACCTTAGTATCCCCAGCTCCTAGAACAATGCCTAGCACATGGGAGAGATTTGTCTAAAAAAATGAATGTAAGCAAGTGATATTGACCTGAGTCTTGACAGATAAAGAGGACAGGATCAGCATTTGCAAAGGCATGACAGTATTAAGATCTTTGGAACTTAGTACCTTTGAAATGTTTGTTGTGGCTCACCACCGCCCAATCCCACATAAACACATCTTGGGAGAAAATACTGTGCTTTAAGGGACTACCTTTAGTGGAAGTACGGCCTAAAGAAAGAAACTCTTCAGAAAGTAAATGATTTTTAGAATGACTGCTCTGAAATACTGTGAGTTATTCCGTCATCATGTTCATCAACTATTTCTTGTTCTCCATCTTCCAGACATGTGGTCAGCTAAGCCTGCTCTTTCCTTGAGGTAGAAACTCGAGAAGCTTGGTAGCTGACCCCTGGACATCACTACCTGCTGATGGTAGTAACTTGATTACATGGATTAAAACCCCAGATCAAAGTTGCACAACTTTTTTCAAAAAAAGTTTCCTTGAACTCAGATGTAAAAAATGGGTTCAACTTCAGGCAAATCTGGACATCAAGACCCTGACAATGCACACAAGATTTTTTTCCCTATGCTTCCCATTTGGGGGGACTCCCATTGAAGTTTAGGTGTGACCATGTGATTTACTTTGCTCCCTCAAAATGTACTAGGACAAAGTGGAAACAAAGAGCTGGTGAACAGAGTCCCTAGTCAATCAATGGGTACGCAGCAGAAACAACAAATAAACCATTGTGCCGTAAGTCACCTTATGCCTTCACAACAATTGCTTCATTTACTCTCCACTAAAACCCTGTGAGGTCGGAATTATTTTAATTTTACAAATAAGGAAATTGAGGCTTGTTCATAGTCAACACTCCTCTGGGGCTGCACTGTCCCACCTGGTAGCCACCAGCCCCATGCAGCTATTGAGCACTTGTGGTCCAAATTGAGATATCTGTAAGTGTATAACTACACACTGGATTAAAAGACTTAATATGAAAAAGAGAATGCAAAATATCTCATTAATAATTGTCTATATTGATGGATTGACATAGTGGTTGTTATGGATTGAATTGTGTCCCCCCAAAATGTGTGTCAACTTGGGTAGGCCATGATTCCCAGTATTGAGTAATTATCCACCATTTTGTCATCTAACGGGATTTTCCTGTGTTTTGTAAATGCTACCTTGATGATGTTAATGAAGCAAGATTAGAGGCAGTTATGTTGATGAGGCAGGACTCAATCTACAAGGCTAGGTTGTATCTTAAGTCAATCTCTTCTGAGATATAAAAGAGAGAAGCCAGCAGGGAGACAGAGGGACCTCCTACCACCAAGAATGAAGAACCAAGAGGGGAGCATGTCCTTTGGGCCTGGGGTCCCTGCACTGAGAAGCTCTTAGCTCCTAGAAGATTGATGACAAGGACTTTCCCCCAGAGCCAATAGAGAGAGAAAGACTTCCCCTGAAGCTGGCACCGTGAATTTGGACCTTTAGCCTCTTAAACTGTGAGACAATAAACTTTGGTCTGTTAAAGCCATCCACTTGTGGTATTTCTGTTATAGCAGTACTGGATAATCAAGACAGGGGCTGAAACATACTAATGATTGTGAGTGTGGCCCCGGACCCAGTGGTGTTTCCTCTCTGTTATACACAAAGTCTCCATGAGTCAGTGCTGACTCGATGGCAACTAGCAACAATAGCATATTGATTATGTGGTGAAATAGTGATATTTTGGATACATTGGGTTAATAAGATATAGTATTAAAATTAATTTCACCTCTTTATTTTTACTTTTTAAAGCATCAAAAAAACCGAACCCAGTGCCATCCAGTCTATTCCGACTCATAGCGACCCTGTAGGACAGAGTAGAACTGCCCCACAGAGTTTCCTAGGAGCGCCTGGCGGATTCAAACTGCTGACCCTTTGGTTAACAGCCGTAGCACTTAACCACTGCACCACCGGGGCTTCCTTTTTAAGTATATAGAAATAGCTACTCAAAAATGTAAATTATATGCATAACTTGCATTTGTCCCCTAGGCTAGATTTCTACTGGATAGCACTAGTTTGCAGGTTGCAGGGTAGCAGACAGCAGAGCCAGAGATTAGCTCTTCTGACTTGAAATTTCGTGGGCTTTCTAGGACATGTTCCTTCCCCCCTCGCCCCGCATAGCTGACGTATCCAGTGAAGACGATTTGACTGATTGCTCGTCTACATTTATTTATTCATGGATTCAGACAACAAATATTTATTGAGCAGTTACTATATGCAAAGGTCTGCGGGAGGGTGGTATGATTCTGCTGTGCCCAGAACTCATAGTCCTGCTCAAGACAAAAATCTTATACTTGAAAAACCCCTAATTGGCCAAGTTTGAAGGTAAAATGAGAAGCTAAGAGGAATTCTGTTCAGAAAGTGGAAATGTGAAATGAGTTGGAGTAGTAAAAAAAACACCCTGTTTGACAACCGGGCTGCTTTAAAATGCAATTCGCTCCCTGAACTTTCCTGAATAATCACAATCCAGGTAGACCAGGCCAGTGTGTACATTAATCTATTTCTACTCTTCTACTTGTTTATACTTTTAAAAAGAAGCCAGTTGTCTTAAATGGCAAGTACATGCCGCTAGAAAAAAACACCAAGGACTTCTGCTCCTTTTTGTCCCAATTAAGCTTACTGAAATAAAAACACTAATGCCGTATCTCACAAGTGAAAAGAACTGGACCATTCCAAAATTTTGTTCTTAAGCAATTAATTACTAAAGGGGAAATTAAGACTAAGACCGTAAGCTGATGAACCATTATCACATTTTCATTTCTAATAACTCAAAGCTGATGTTTGATTTTCCTATCATCTCTTCATTAAATCATGTGTGTTAAGCCATTTTCTTTATCTTCAGTGAGCAAGTACCCTCTGCTAGTGATTTTCACAGTATGGCCTATGGACAATCTGCATCAGAGCAGCTGGTATCATTGTCAGTATTGGAGATAATGTGGCCTCACCCCTATAGAATCACAATTTCAGGGAATGTATCCAGAGACTCTGTATCTTTACCCAGTGATTTCCACGTACACTGAAGTTGGAGGTGCGTTGCAGCTAGTCTAGGGTACAAACAGCTTGACATCTTGCAGTCTCCTCCACAAGATCAAAGGGCAAGAGGGGTAGGGAGGAGGAAATATTTTGAAAGGTCTTCAATAGTTGAGGGGAGTGGAGAGGGTTATTCGTAACGTTTTGGTGCCAAGAAATCTGGAACTTCTAAAGCTACGGGCTAATGCATCTTGCATTAATGATTTAGCATACAGGAAATCCCTCCACCCACAGTGTCAGGGGCCCAAGAAGTCTCGGCATCCCTTAAATAAACCAAAGTTGGGATTTCAGATTACCCAGGGCTTCTGATTTCCTACTTTGTTTTCTGAAAGTAAGCAAAATGACAATGTCCTTTTCTTTCTTCAAGGTTGATGACTGTACCTGACAATTTTTCTTAATAACATAAATAAAATAGTGGTTTAAGGGGAGGTACTGAGCAAATGGTCCCGAAAAGCTGGACTGGTGAAAGACCATTCCTTCTTGGCAAGAAGATAGCAGTGAGCTCTGGGTGTTGAGACAGGCTTTTACTTGCTGTAGCACAATCTGGTGTTCTTGTCAGGTTTAGAGTCTCTTTGTGTTCCAGATGGAGTTAGGGTTCCCTTTAAATTGGGGCATCTGTTGAGTCTGGGTTATCCCTGGGTAGTACAAAAGGTCAACACACTCAGTTCTTAACCAACTGGTTGCAAGTCGGAGTCCACCCAGAAGTGAACGAAAGGCCTGACAATTTACTTCTGAAATATCAGCCATTGAAAACCTTACGGAGCACGGTTCTACTCTGACACACAAGGCCTACTCGGTAGCAATTTGTATCGAATCTGGACGCTATTGTTATTATTATTGTACTTTACATGAAGGTTTACAGAGCAAACTAGCATCTCATTGAACAATTAGTACACATATTGTTTTGTGATATTGGATACCAACCCCACAACATGTCAACACTCTCCTTTCTCAACCTTGAGTTCCCAATCACCAGTTTTCCTGTCCCCTCTTACCTTCTAGTCCTTGACCCTGGGCTGGTGTCGTGGACTGAACTGTGTCCTCCCACCCGCCCCCCCCCCCAAAAAAAATATATGTATCAACTTGCCTGGGCCATGATTCCCAGTATTGCATGGTTGTCCTCCATTTTGTGATAGTAATTTTATGTTAAAAGAATTAGGGTGGGATAGCAACACCCTTACTAAGGTCACATCACTGATCCAATGTAAAGGGAGCTTCCCTGGGGTGTAGCTTGTCCCACCTTTTATCTTACAAGGGATAAAAGGAAAGGGAAGCAAGCAGAGAGTTAGGGACCTCATACCACCAAGAAAGGAGCACCAGGAGCAGAGCGCGCCCTTTAGACCTGGGGGTCCTGCTCGGAGAAGCTCCTAGTCTAGGGGAAGATTGATGAGAAAGACCTCCCTCCAGAGCCAACAGACACAGAGAAAGAATTTCCCTGGAGCTGACACCCTGAATTTGGACTTCTAGCCTACTAGACTGTGAGAAAATAATTTTCTCTTTGTTGAAGACATTCACTTGTGGTATTTCTGTTATAGCAGCACTAGATAACTAAGACAGCTGCCATTTAGTCTCATTTTGTTTTATAGGCCTGTCTAATTTTTGGCTGAAGAGTGAATCTCAGGAGAGACTTCAGTACTCAGTTAAAAAGGTGTCCACGGCCCTTCTCTTGGGGTTTCTCCAGTCTCTGTCAGACCAGTAAATCTGGTCTTTTTTTGTGAGTTAGAATTTTATTGTACATTTACCTCCAGCTCTGTCCAGAACCCTCTATTGTGATCCTTGTCAGAGCATTTGGTGGTGGTAGCCAGGCACCATCTAGTTGTGCTAGACTCAGTCCGGTGGAGGTTGTACTACTTGTGGTCCATTAGACATTTGGACTAATCTTTCCCTTGTATCTTTGTTTTTCTTCATTCTCCCTTGCTCCAGATGGGGTGGGACCAGTGGAGTATCTTAGATGGCCACTCACAAGTTTTTAAGACTCCAGATGCTGCTCATCAAAGTAGGATATAGAACATTTTTTTTTAAATATGTTACGCCAATTGAGTTAGGTGTCCCCTGAGACGATGGTCCCCAGTACTCAGCCCAGTAATTCCGCCCTTCAAGGAGTTTGGATGTGTCTATGAAGCTTCCGTGACCTTGCCTTAGTAAAGCTGTGCTGGTTTCCCCAGTATTGTGTGCTGTCTTCCCCTTCACCAAAGTTACCACTTATCTGTTGTCTGTTGCTGTTGTTGTTAGGTGCCATTGAGTCGATTCTGACTCATAGCAACCCTATGTACCACAGAGCGAAACACTGCCCACTCTTGTGCCATCTTTACAATGGTTGCTATGCTCGAGCCGTTGTGTCAATCCACCTAGTTGAGGGTCTTCCTCTTTTCCACTGACCCTGTACTTTACCAAGCATGATGTCATTTTTCAGGGACTGATCCCTCCTAACAACATGTCCAAAGTATGTAAGAAGCAATCTCACCATCCTTGCTTCTAAAGATCATCCTGGTTGTACTTCCTCCAAAGAAGATTTGTTCGTTCTTTTGGCAGTCCATGGTATATTCAATATTCTTCGCCAACACCACTATTCAAAGCCGTCAATTCCTCAGTCTTCCTTATTCATTGTCCGGCTTTCACATGCATGCGATGTGATTGAGAATACCATGGCTTGGGTCAGGTGCACCTTAGTCCTGAAGGTGATATCTTTGCTTTTCAACACTTTAAAGAGGTCCTTTGCAGCAGATTTGCCCAATGCAATGCGTCTTTTGATTTCTTGACTGCTACTTCCATGGCTGTTGATTGTGGATACAAGTAAAATGAAATCCTTGAAAACTTCAATGTTTTCTCTGTTAGTTATGATGTGGCTTATTGGTCCAGTTGTGAGGATTTTTTTTTTCTTTATGTTGAGGTGTAATCCATACTGAAGGCTATGGTCTTTGATCTTCATCAGTAAGTGCTTTAAGTCCTCTTCACTTTCAGCAAGCAAGGTTGTGTCATCTGCATAATGCAGGTTGTTAATGAGTCTTCCTCCAATCTTGATTGCAGCTTCTCAGATTACTTGTTCAGCATACAGATTGAATAGGTATGGTGAAAGGATACAACCCTGATGCACACCTTTCCTGACTTTAAACCACTCAGTATCCCCTTGTTCTGTCCGAACAACTGCCTCTTGATCTATGTAAAGGTTCCTCATGAGCACAATTAAGTGTTCTGGAATTCCCATTCTTTGCAATGTTATCCATAATTTGCTACGATCCACATAGTCAAACGTCTTTGCATACTCAATAAAACTCAGGTAAACATCCTTCTGGTATTCTCTGCTGTCAGCCAGGATCCATCTGACATTAGCAATGATATCCCTGGTTCCACGTCCTCTTCTGAGTCTGGCCTGAATTACTGGCAGTTCCCTGTCGATATACTGCTGCAGCTGCTTTTGAATGATCTTTGGCAAAATTTTCTTGCGTGTGATATTAACGATATTGCTCGATAATCTCCACATTCGGTTCGATCACCTTTTTTGGCAATAGGTATAAATATGAATCTCTTCCAGTTGGTTGGCCAGGTAGCTGTCTTCCAAATTTCTTGGCACAGACCAGTGAGCACTTCCTGCGTTGCATCCATTTGTTGAAACATCTTAGTTGGTATTCCATCAATTCCTGGAGCCTTGTTTTTTGCCAATGCCTTCAGAGAAGCTTGGACTTCTTCGTTCAGTACCATCAGTTCCTGCTCATATGCTACCTCTTGAAATGGTTGAACATCAACTAATTCTTTTTGATATAATGACTCTGTGTATTCCCTCCATCTTTTTTTGATGCTTCCTGCGTCGTTTAATATTTTGTCCATAGAATCCTTCACTATTGCAACTCGAGGCTTGAATTTTTTTCTTCAGTTCTTGTTGTCTGTCTAGTGTTCTTCCATTTCTACTCTCCCTACCCACCCACCCCCCGCCCCAGTAACCATCAAAGATTGTTTCTTTCTGCATGGACACTATGATTTCTTCTTGTTTTAGATTAATTTTAGACTCACAAGACGTTCCAAAATAGTACAATGAATTCCTGTGTACTCTTTATTCAGATTTCCCCAATGATAATTTTTTTAATTGTGATAAAACACATGACAGGAAATTTGCCATTTTAACCACTTTTAAGTGTACAATTCGGTGACATTAATTATATTCACAATATTGTCCAGTCAGCACAAGAATCTGTTTCCAAAAGTTTTTCATCAGCCCAAACAGAAATTCAGTACCCGATTCCAACTCATAGCAACTCTGTAGGACAGAGTGGAATTGCCCAGTAGGGCTTCCACGGATTCAAACTGCCGATGTTTTGGTTAGCAGCCAAGCTCTTAACCACTGCTTTACCAGGGCTCCAAATAACTTATATAGCAATAGTATATTATCAAAAGCAGGGAATTGAAATTTGTACAATTTATTAACTACGCTACAGATTTGGCCACTTTTATGTGGTATCCAGTCAAGACGGCACAGGAACAACCATGGAAGCATCTTCTGATACACTCTGGATATGTGTCCAGCACACACCACAGCATATGCTGCAGTTTGGTTTCGGACTCCACGGGCTTTACATAAAGATCGGCATTATACATTGTGGAAGGTGGCACATTTTCTTTTCCATGAGGACAGGCTATGACATCTTTGCATTGCAGTGATTTTCAGCTCAAATTTTCTGAGGGTTTCAAACAAGCTTCAAAGAACCATCTGTGTATTCGTATTTAAATTAGTTTTATTACAGGGGGCAGTGGTGGTTCAGTGGTAGAATTCTTGCCTTCTATAGAGGAGACCCAGGTTTGATTCCTGGCCAGCGCACCCCATACACAGCCCTCACCCCATCTGTCTGTGTAGGCTTGCGTTCACCTACGATGCTGAACACGTTTCAGTGGAACTTCCAGAATAAGACAAACTATGAAGAAAGGTCTGGTGATCTACTTCTGAAAATTAGCCAGAAAAAGCCCTATGGATTACAATGGTTCAACCCCATTGTACACGGAGTTGTCATGGCTTGGGGGCCAACTCAATGGCAGCAAACAACAACGACATTTTTATTTAGCCTCTGTTCATTTAATAAATACTTTACATTTATATTTTAAATTTACAAAATATTTACATATGTGCTACTGTTAGCTGTTGTCGAGTCACCTTCAACTCATGGCAATCTTACATAAAACAGAACAAAATGTTGCCCAATCCTATGCCACCCTCACAATCACCAGCACGTTTGAGCTCATTGTTGTGGCTATCATGCCAATCCATCTGACCCAGGGGCACCCTCGACTTCATTCACCCTCTACTTCACCAAATATGATATCCTCCTCTAGTGATTGATCCCTCCTGATGATGTATCCAAAGCAAACAGGACAGACACTGTTTTGTTGTGACCCATAATATTTTCATTGTCTGATTTCTGGTAGTAGATTGCCAGGTATTTCTTCCTAGTTTACTTTAGTTGAGAAGCTCCACTGAAACTTGTCCAGCATGGGCAACCCTGCTAGTATTTGAAATTCCAGTGGCCTAGCTTCTAACATCATAACAACATGCAAGCCACCACAGGACAACATACTGACAGATTTTTGCACATATATTCCTACCATCGACCCAAGAAACTAGGGTCAGTATTTTATCTAAATTTATAGACAAGGACACAGCATCTCAGAGAAGTTAAAAGGCTTGGACCCAGATGTCACATTCTGGTGATCACCACATTACAACGCCTCTTTTATTTCATTTTTTTTCACTTTCAAATTTTTTGTTGTTTAGTTTTAATTTTTTAATGCATACCGTTTAAATGATTCCATAAAGTTATTGTGAAAAGGAGAGTCCCCTGCACTCCTCTCCCTTCTGAGGAGAGACAGCCACCAATCTCCAGAGGAAATCATGCTCACATTCTAGCTGCAACTTTTGGTCTTTAATTGCATATCTTTATATAACATGCTTATACTGCCATTTCTTGATATTTCGGTTTTAAGCATTATCTACAGATTTCCCACAATGAAAGATTAATATTTAGTTTTCTTTCACTGCCTCTTTCCCTTCCTCCATCACATACACATATTACTTGACCTCTCCCTCTCCCTATACCCCCACTATAGGTATTTCATAATTTTGGTTATGCCAGTGTTCAGTGACAACTTTATTAGGACTCAGTAAATGCTGAACACTGCTGAATAGCTGAGCCATATAGTTTACTATGATTACTTTTCCTCTAAGGTTTAACTTTGTATTTTCCCTAGAGTCAATAACTGTCAACTTTTTTTCTTTTGCTTAGTTTTCTAAGCAACTTACATATAACTAAGATATTTCTACATTCTTCCCAGTAGCCTAATTCTCCTTTTTAAAAAAAATATATATATTTTATTTTTATTGTGCTTTAAGTGAAAGTTTACAAATCAAGTCAGTCTCACATACAAAAATTTATGTACACCTTGCTATATACTCCTAATTGCTTTCCCCCTAATAAGACAGCACACCCTTTCCCTCCACTCTCTCCTTTCAGCCAGCTTCTGACCACCCCTGCCCTCTCATTTCCCCTCCAGACAGGAGATGCCAACATAGTCTTATGTGTCTACTTGATCCAAGAAGCTCATTCTTCACCAGTATCGTTTTCTATCCCATTGTCCAGTCCAATCCCTGTCTGAGTAGTTGGCTTTGGGAATGGTCCCTGTCTTGGGCTAACAGAAGCTCTGGGGGCCATGACCACTGGGGTGCGTCTAATCTCAGTCAGACCATTAAGTGTGGTCTTTTTATGAGAATTTGGGGTCTGCATCCCACGGCTCTCCTGCTCCCTCAGGGGTTCTCTGTTGTGTTCCCTGTCAGGGCAGTCATCAGTTATAGCCAGGCACCATCTAGTTCTTCTGGTCTCCGGATGATGTAGTCTCTGGTTTATGTGGCCCTTTCTGTCTCCTGGGCTTGTAATTACCTTGCGTCCTTGGTATTCTTCATTCTCCTTTGTTCCAGGTGGGTTGAGGCCAATTGATGCATCTTAGATGGCTGCTTGTTTAAGACCCCAGATACCACTCTCCAAAGTGGGATGCAGAATGTTTTCTTAATAGATTTTAATTTGCCGATTGACTTACATGTCCCCTGAAACCATGGTCCCCAAAACCCTACCCCTGGTACGCTGGCCTTCGAAGCATTCAGTTTATTTAGCAAACTTCTTTGCTTTTGGTTTAGTCCAGTTGTGCTGACCTCTCCTGTAATGTGTGTTGTTTTCCATTCACCAAAAAAATAGTTCTTATCTACTATCTAATTAGTGAAAACCCCTCTCCTTCCCTCCCTCCTTTCCCCCTCTCATAACCATCAAAGAATATTTTCTTCTATATTTAAACTAATTCTCAAGTTCTTATAATAGTGGTCTTATACAATATTTGTCCTTTTGCAACTGACTAATTTCACTCAGCATAGTGCCTTCCATGTTCTTCCATGTCATGAAATGTTTCACAGATTTATCACTGTTCTTTATCAATGTATCGTAGTATTACACTGTGTGAATATACCATAATTTATTTATCCATTCATCTGTTGACGGACACCTTGGTTGCTTCCATCTTCTTGCTATTGTAAACAGTGCTACAATGACCATGGGTTTGTATATATCTGTTCATGTAAAGGCTCTTATTTCTATAGGATATATTCCAAGGAGTGGGAGTGCTGGATCGTATGGTAGTTCTATTTCTAGCTTTTTAAGGAAGCGCCAAATCAATTTCCAAAGTGGTTGTACCATTTGACATTCCCATCAGCAGTGTATAAGTGTTCCAGTCTCTCCACAACCTCTCCAACATGTATTATTTTGTGTTTTTTTGGATTAATGCCAGGCTTGTTGGAGTGAGATGGAAGCTCATTGTAGTTTTGATTTGCATTTCTCTAATGGCTAATGATCGTGAGCATTTCCTCATGTATCTGTTAGCTACCTGAATGTTTTCTTTACTGAAGTGCCTGTTCATATCTTTTGCCAATTTTTTAATTGGGTTGTCTTTTTGTAGTTGAGTTTTTGCGGAATCATGTAGATTTTAGAGATCAGGCACTGATCGGAAATGTCATAGCTAAAAACTTTTCCCCAATCTGTAGGTAATCTTTTTACTCTTTTGGTGAAGTCTTTGGATGAGCATAGGTGTTTGATTTTTAGGAGCTCCCAGTTATCTAGTTTCTCTTCTGAACTGTTAGTAACGTTTTGTCTACTATTTATGCCATGTGTTAGGGCTCCTAATGTTGTCCCTATTTTTTCTTCCATGATCTTTATTGTTTTAGATTTTATATTTAGGTCTTTGATCTATTTTGAGTTAGTTTTTGTCCATGGTATGAGGTATGGGTCTTGTTTCATTTTTTTGCAGATGGATATCCAGTTATGACAGCACCATTTGTTAAACAGACTGTCTTTTCCCCATTTAATTGACTTTGGGCCTTTGTCAAATATCAACTGCTCATATGTGGATGGATTTAGATATAGATTCTCAAATAATAAAAATCAGAGCAGAATTAAATGAAACAGAAAACAGAAAAGCAATTGAAAGGATTAACAAGGCCAAAAGTTTGTTCTTTGAAAAAATTAACAAAATCGATAAACCATTGGCCAAACTGACAAAAGAAAAACAGGAGAGGAAGCAAATAATGCGAATAAGATGGGCGATATTAAAACAGACCCAACTGAAATTAAAAGAATCCTAACAGATTACTATGAAAAATTGTACTCTAACAAATTTGAAAACCTAGAAGAACTGAATGAAAATCTAGAAACACACTACCTACCTAAACTAACACAAAAAGAGGTAGAACAACTAAATAGACCCATAACAAAAGAAGAGATTGAAAAGGTAATCAAAAAACTCCCAACAAAAAAATGCCCTGGTCTGGAGGCTTCACTGCAGAGTTCTACCAAACTTTCAGAGAAGAGTTAACACCACTACTACTAAAAGTATCTCAGAGCATAGAAAAGGATGGAATACTCCCAAACTCATTCTATGAAGCCACCATATCCCTGATACCAAAACCAGGTAAAGACACCACAAAAAAAGAAAATTACAGACCTATACCCCTCATGAATGGCTGCTGTTGGGTGGGGGTGTTTTGTATATGTCTATGAGTTCAAGTTGGTTGATTATGGCATTTAGATCTTCCATGTCTTTATTGAGCTTGTTATTGGATGTCCTATCCCTCACCAAAAGTGGTCTGTTGAAGTCTCCTACTATAATTTTGGAGCTGTCCATCTCACTTTTCAATGCTAATAGAGTTTGTTTTATATATCTTGCAGCCCTATCATTGGGTGGGTAAATATTTAATATGGTTACATCTTGCCCCTTTAACCCCTTTAATCATTATATAGTGTCCTTCCTTACCCTTCGTGGTGGATTTAACTTTATAAGTCTATTTGGTCAGAAATTAAAATTACCACTCCTGCTCTTTTTTGATTGTTGTTTGCTTGATATATTTTTTTCCATCCTTTGAGTTTTATTTTGTTGGTGTCTTGTCTAAGTTGTGTCTCTTGTGGGTAGGATATGGAAGTATTGTGTTTTTTTAATCTATTCTGCCACTTGCTGTCTCTTTATTGGTACGCTTAGTCTGTTTACATTGAGCGTAATTATGCATATGTATGAGTTTAATACTGTCATTTTGATGTCTTTCTTTCTGCATTGTTGACAGTTTCTTTTTCCCACTTAATTTTTTGTGCTGAGTAGCTTATCTTTATATATTGTCTTTTCCTCTTATTTGTTGTTGATTTTGTTTCTGCAGAGTCTCTATTTTTTTCATGTATTTTATTTTGATGAGTAGGATTGTTAGTCTCCTTTGTGGTTACCTTAATATTTACCCTTATTTTTCTAAGCTTAAATCTAACTTTTATTTCTTTATATCCCCTGTTCTTCCTCTCCATATGAAAGATCTATGACTACATTATTGAGTCCCTCTTTATTGTTTTAATTTTACCTAATGACATTGCTGTTTCCCTGTTTAGAGTGTTTTTTTTTAATCTTGATTTATTTTTGTGATTTCTCTATCTGGGTTGACATCTGATTGCTCTGTCCAGTGTTCTAGTCTTGGGTTGATATTTGATATCATTGATTTTCTAACCAGAGAACTCGCTTTACTATTTCTTGTAGTTTTGTTTGGTTTTTATGAATTCCCTGAGCTTCTGTTTATCTGGAAATGTCCTAATTTCACCTTCATATTTCAGAGACAGTTTTGCTGGCTATATGGTTCTTGGCTGGTAACTCTTTTCTTTCAATGCTTTATATAAGTCTTCCCAGTGCCTTCTTGCGTGCATGGTTTCTGCTGAGTAGTCCGAGCTTATTCTTATTGACCCTGCTTTGCAGGTGACTTTTCATTTATCCCCAGCTGCTCTTAAAATTCTTTATCTTTGGTTTTGGCAAGTTTGACTATAATATGTCTTGGTGACTTTCTTTTAAGATCTACCTTATGTGGAGTTCCATGAGCATCTTGGATAGATAGCTTCTCATCTTTCATGATATCAAAGACATTTTCTGCCCAAAATCTTCAATTCTCTCTGTATTTTCTGTTATTCCTCTCTGTTCTGGTAATCCAATCACCCACATGTTATTTCTCTTGATAGAGTCCCACATGATTCTTAGGGTTTCTTTGTTTTTTTAAATTCTTTTATCTGATTTTTCTTCTTATATATTGGTGCCAAGTGCTTTATCTTCAGGTTCACAAATTCTGCCTTCCACTTGCTCAGTTCTTCTCCTCTGACTCTCTATTGAGTTGTCTAATTCTTTTATTTTAATGTTAATCTTCTGAATTTCTGATTGCTGTCTCTCTACGTATTCTTGTAGCTATTCAATTTTTCATTTTGTTCTTGAATAACCTTTTTAATTTCTTCAACTGCTTTATCTGTGTGTTCCCTGACTTTTTCTGCATATTGCCTGACCTCGTTCCTGATGTTGTAAAGAGTTCTGTATATTAATCTTTCGTTTTCTGCATCCAGTAATTCCACGAATGCACCTTCATCCAGAAGATCCCTCGATTCTTCATTTTGAGAACTTGTTGAAGTGATCATGGTCTGCTTCTTTATGTGATTTGATATCGACTGTTATCTCCTAGCCATGTATAAGTTATCATGTTATTTTATTTTATGTTTGATTACCGTATCCTAACCTCTTGCTTTGTTTTGTTTTGATATGCCCAAATAGGTTGCTGGAGTGAGCTAGCTTAATTATTTTCACCCCTGAAGCTCTAACGTCCTGTCACCAGATGGCTAGAGTTGTTACCAGGTCTATGAGCCTAGGAGTCCACTCTCTTTTCTTGTATGGATTCATCTCAGTGTCCAGGTAGTTGGTCATAAAGTGTGTAGTGCAGGCTCTGTCCAACAGTCTTAGAGGGATGGGGTGATTGCTATAGATACTGGTTTCTTGTTGCAGCAGGGGGTCATGCTATGGAAAAGGCAGGAGGCTGACAACTGTCCCCTGACTGTGAGGAAAGCACGTCCCTGTTTTCTAAACCACGCTGGTGGGTGGGTTCTGCAGACAGACCTTGGCAACCCAATGCTTTTGGTTGTAAGGACTGGTAGGTGCCAGTTGTCCTTGGACTCCAGTTGTGGGTGGCTGGGTGACCTGAGTAGAGCCACCAGTCCTTAGACCCCTGATGTGGGCCCCAGTTCAATAGGCAAAGCGGTGTCAAACACCAAACACCCAACTCTCTGCTACACAGCTGAAACAATTGTAGTCTGCCAACAAGGGCCTATTCTCCTGAAATAGGCCCACACAGGTCCATGCAGGGGGGAAAGGTATTCAAAGTCCATGGACCATTCATGCCTGGACAGGAGCCACTTCTGTCCTGACCTCCCCAGGTTTGTGGAGCTGCCAGATTATCTTTTCCCTAATTGTGAATTTATTACTTCTCCAAGGTGGGGAGAATGGCTCAGGTCATGCAACAGGACCTATTTCAGCCTTGGGGAAATCAACAGCCACTGAAGCTGGCTTCAGGGTGGGGGACATGGTAAAATGTACACAAGTACTTAGCTTTTGCCGAAAACACCATTCTTCTCTGGTTCCGGAGGTGTAAGTACGCTGTGCAGCTGGATCTTCTCCCTGAGGAAACTGCAGCCAAATGCTACCACCAGCCCACCTCAGCCACTCCCAGGAATAGTGCCTGAGGGTTCCTGGCGATTCAGGTCCAGCAACCCCTCTCCGCTTCTGAACCCAGCTTTCCCTCCCCTGCCACTCAGTTCATTTTCTAACTTTGCCTTTGAAGTTCAGGGCTTCTATCTTGTCATAAATGTAATCTTTTCACTTGGTTTTTTCAGGTCTTTGTTGTAAGAGGGCTCACCAGAAGCATCTGACTAGTCCACCATCCTGATTTTTTTTGGTAAGTTTTCATTTCTATATAGAATCTAGGTTTCCTCTGAGTTGCTTTTTTTCCAACTGATGCTTGGGACTATTATTTCATATAAGAAATTTCTCTCAGATGGCTGATAACCCTTGGCTCTCTGTCAATATTTAAAAATTAAATACTAAAAATGTTTCTGGACGCTCTATACAAGAGTGAGGCTTGGCATCTAAGATACAACAATTGGTCTCTACTCATCTGGAGCAAAAGAGAAAGAAGAAAAACAAAGTCTCAAAGAAAAAACTACTCTACAGGACTAATAGCCCCATGAACCATGGCTTCATCTATCCTGAGACCCTGAAAATAAGATGGTGCCTGGTTACCACCGCTGACCGTTCTGACCAGTGACACAATAGATGGGCCCGGATAGAAAAGAAAAAAAATGTAGAACAAAACTCAAATTATTTAAAAGGGCCAGACTTACTGGACTGGTAGAGACTAGACAAACCTCCACCGAAACCACTCCCAGAGGTCACCTTTCAGTCAGGTGACAGATTGGCTCATAGGGTGGGTGATGTCACTGTGAGTGCTGTGCTCTTTTTGGGCATCATCTATGTGGGAACAAACTGACAACATTTGCGCTAAGGTGGGATGGGAAGGCAAGGGGGGAAGGGAAGCTAGATTGACGGGAATGGAACAATCAGAGTGGAAGTGAAGAGAAAGTTGACACATTGTGAAGGGCGTGCCAATGTCACTGAACAATATGTGTAGAGGCTGTTAAATGGGAACCTAATTTGCTGTGTAAACTTTCACTAAAAACATGATAAAATATTATTTAAAAAAAAAAAGAGTGGGGCTTGGGCCTCCAGGTCCTGGAGGAGCTCCTGGTTTTGCAGGCCTTCTCTGGTGTCTAGGCTATCTGATAGATGTGCCAGTGTATGGATCTAAGTAATAAAAAAATAAAAATATTTTCACTGTACACAAAGCATGGAGGGAATGTAGTACATACTTTCCTAAACTGGCATCATTTAAAAGCACTGATAATAATATGATACATATGATACATAGCTCTTCCGATACTTATATACTTAAACATATTGTTTGGGATATACAACAAAAACGCAACATTGGTTCAAAGCTCAAGCAGCTAGGGAAAAAATAGAATTCTATTTGGAATTCCTGATTATATTTATGATATAATATCAATGGATTACTGCAGGTCTGTATAGCACATTCTTGAATTAAACGGGTGCCTACTTAATGAGATTTTGCAATGTAAAGGATATTTGTGACAGAACCAGGAAAGGCAAAAAGAAAGATGATCAGAATAAATTTTAAAAAGTATCATGTATATGAGAAAACCACACAAATGATAAATCTTTTGTCTTCTCTGTCAAGCAAAATGATCTTCAACTCAAGACAGATGTGAAGAGAGCATCTAACTGCCTAAAATGAAAGCATGGCTGTTGGCTGAGATAAATGACACCCCCAAGTCCTGAAAGAACTTGCAGATGTGATCACAGGACTCTGTGAACAGGGCGAGATCAGGGGGAAGGCAGAGATGGCCAGAGGCCGAAGATGGGCAAATGAGCTCCAGATTTCCCAGCGCTGCAGGGAAGGTGACTCGGGATTTATGCACCGGGGAAGTTTAATGTGGGGCTTCAGCTAAACTCCAGAAGGGATGACCAGAGGGACATTGTGAGTGTTGATGCAACAAAGTGGCGACTGCAAGACTCACGCAGACAACTTACCTCCATTTGTAGCACTCGATCAGAGGATCAGGAAAATACCACAGCCAGAAATTATTTCTCTTAGCAAGATGCTGGCTGAAAGTGTCTCATGACATCCTTGTGGACAGAGAAATGTGGACTGGGTGCTCCAGGGGTCCGCTCTATCTAAGAATTCACTGTATGAGACTTCAGTTACAAAAAAAAATTATCATAATAGAAATTCCTATAAACTTTTTTAAACCAATGAATTTTTAAAGTAAGATATCCATTGCTGTCAAGGCAATTCTGACTCATAGCAACCCTATAGGACAGAGTAGAACTTCCCCCAAAGGGTTTCCAAGGAACAGCTGGTGGATTTGAACTGCCAACCCTCTGATTAGCAGCCAAGTTCTTAACTGTTGCACCAGCAGGGCTCCAAAGTAAGATAGTCACACTCAAATATGCCTCTTCACTTAACACCAGCATCTGCCCCAGACCAAGGCGTCAATGTCCTTGTCTGTTGGTTGCTTGCTGATTGTCTTGTACAATAATAAAAACAGGCACGATGTTTTTGAATGCTTACAATGTGCCAGGCACTGTTCTATGTGCTTTACTCCTATGTACGCATTTAATCCTTATTAAAACCGTATGTTGTTGTTGTTAGCTGCCGTTGAGGCAATTCCGACCCATAGCAACTCCAGGTGTGCAGAGTACAACTGCTCCATAAGGTTTTTGAGGCTGTGAACTTTCAGAAGCAGATCGTCAGAACTGTCTTCTGAGGCACCTCTGGGTGGGTTTGAGCCATCAGTCTTTTGGCTAGTAGTCAAACACTTATCCATTTGCTCCACCAACGCTATGAAGTAAATGTTATTAACCCATTTTACAGATGTGGAAATCGAGGCACAGTAAAGTGAAAAAAATTGCCCAACACCAACTGAGTGACAGAGTAGAATGTGACCTTGGATGATCTGGATCCAGAAACCATTTTAATAGATATTTGCAGGAACTCAAATCAATTGCAAAAGA
This sequence comes from Loxodonta africana, assembly GCF_030014295.1. Lineage (NCBI taxonomy): Eukaryota > Metazoa > Chordata > Mammalia > Proboscidea > Elephantidae > Loxodonta > Loxodonta africana. Next base: position 95,183,068 of record NC_087352.1, read on the forward strand.
TGTAAGATTTCGAGAAGTCTTTTAGAGAACTGCTTGAGGGAGACCCAAAGTCTGATCTGGAAGAGTCAGACTTTTAATTGAGGAAGAAAAAACTTGATTAAGATATCAAACTGCCAGAGAAGTGATCTACTTAACTATCAAAGGAAAAGTGAGGACCTTGGAAAAATTAGTAAAGCCTTATAATATTTTTGCAAAAATGACAGTCTTTATGATTACAATCTGAAAGAGAAAAGTAAAATGAAGACCGTCATTTCTTCCTGTCACATAGTTTTACAAGAAAAATTCCAATATCCCCCAAAATAACAGAACTGGATTTATTTTTTTCATTCTCAAAATTGACAAATGTTTATGTTGAGGCAAAATGAATACATTTGCAAAATTGTTGGTTTTATTTTTAATATTTACTCCAATCAAACATTATTTTTTATATTTACCCAATTTTCTGCCGTTATAAATGGATTTAAGTAGCTTTTTTTTTAAAACTACTAATTATGCTCAGCTAATGACACTCTATATTGCTTCAGCTAGGTGAACAACTACACCCAGAGTATTAGCTGATCAGTGTCGAACTGGAGATAAGTTTCCAATGACCCTTGTTTTAAGATTTTATTCAAGGACACAAATGAAAATCTATTAGACATGCTTATTAAATAAGTTGGTGTTGAAGAACTTGGAGGGATAGCTAATATGATGGATAACAGATCCAAGGTTTGCAAAGATTTCAGAGGCTAGAACATGAATTAAAACCATAAGATGAATTTTAACTACAAAAAAAAAAATTGCCTTTAGGTTAAAAAGAAAATATTTTTCTTGAAGCAAGAGAGAAAAGAACTGGCCAGATTGCAGTATAGTTTAGACGTTCGATGACATTCCTAGGTTGACCTAGTGGTCCTAGCTTACCATGTCCTAACTAGACTTCATGTAGAGTGCTGTGTTCAGTTCTAGATACCATTTTAAAAAAGAAACTGGTATAAACTGGAGGGTGATCAGGACATTAAAATACTTAAAAACAATGTCCTGTAAGAAATAGTTAAAGTAGGAATGTTGCATTTTCAGGAGAGATCTTAGTTACCTAGTGCTGCTGTCACTCATACCACAAGCGGATGGCTTTAAAGAACAAAAATTTATTTTCCTACAATTCTGGAAACTAAAAGTCCAAATCAGGGTCTTGGCCACATTGATCCCTTCCTCGTAGGTAGTCTCAGGCGTTCCTTGGCAACTTGGCTTGTAGAAGGTCCTCACATGGCATCCACTCCCTGCGTGTGTGCCTCTATGTCTAATATGCCAAAAAAGCTGTAGGAGTAACTGCATTAGATGGGAAACTGATACCTTCTGATCTGAGATACTAAGATAGACTTACGACTGTATTTTTTTTTTAAGTTTTATCTTTTAGATTGCTGTTAGTTGCAAATAAAATATTCAACTACCAGCAACTTTAATTAAAAACGTTCAGTTATGCCATATAACATGACGTTGGAGGCAGGCAGTTCCAGGATTGGTTGAGCTAAAACTTAGTGATGTCTTTGGGGATCCAGGCTCTTCCCATCCTTCACGCTATCATCCTGTTGTTTTTTTGTCCCCAGGCAAGAGGAAGAAGCCTCATGGTCTCAAGATGTCTGCTGAGTGCCAGGCATTGTGACTGCACAAGATCAAAGCATAAATAAAAGTTGACACACGGCCGGTCAACAAAATGCAAAGATAATTCACGTCCCTGCTTTCCCATCTCCATTTCTGACAGCAGCCACCTGTGTGGCATTTACTCTCTCTCTGACCCTAACCAGCCACAGTCAGATCAGACTTCATGCCTAGCTATCCTGAGCAAGAACAAAGCCTCCCTGGCCACCCAAGGCGAGGTCATCAGGAGCAGCCAAAGGCTCAGGAGTCTGCACAATTCCCTGCACTTCAGACTAGCTGGTTTTTGTCCGTCTGTCTCCCTGTCCTTCACACAAGTCCACTGGCACTAGGTCACAAACTAAAAGGGTTCTATCCTTCTTTACTGGCTGCCTGTGCAGCCTTTCTCCATCACCCAGCCACGCAGAGCTGAGTCTACACAAATCAACTCTGTACTGCCAGCCCCTGCTGGTTCATTGCCCTGTGGGTTCAGTAATTCACTAGAATGACTCACAAAGCCCACGGAAACGATTACCTATACTTATAGTTACCCGTTTATTATAACCAGAAAGGATACAATAGACACATTAGGCATCAAGGTGCCATACCCTCTCCTGTGCATGGATGTTCTCACCCATCCTGGAAGCCCCAAAGAGAAAGCTGCAAGTGCCTCAATCATGCATACTCATGCATACCTCAGTGAGTATGCATGACTGAGGCTTTAGTGCATAGTTATGAAGATACAATCAATGAATATGCACAAATGCATCATGCTCCACTCCATTCCTGGGGCCTCTTGCCAGGGTGTGGCCTGTGTAGCTTCCTGCTTATTTACATTTGTTTAAGTTTGGTTTACCTGTTTCAGAAAGACAAAGAGCACCTTAAGATGTCCTTGGAGAAGGACATCATGCTTGGTAAGCCAGAAAAAGAGGAAGATCATCAAAGAAGTGGATTGACACAGTGGCTGCAACAATGGGCTGAACCATAACAATTGTGAGGATAGCCTAGGGTCACTATGAGCTGGAAACAATTTGACGGCACCTAACAACATTTTCAGAAATCAGAGACAAAAAGCAAAACTTATTCTTTGTCCCATAATCAAGTTCAAAGGCAGGATTCATAGTAAATTCAGAGTGGTAAGGAAGTTTTCTTCATGGTTCTCTCATTTTGCTGGAGGAGAAAATCTTACCCAGAAGAGATCCTAAACCAAAAAAGAGATCCTACACCAGCAAAATTCCTCAAAAGTCCAATTGACAAGAGCGGAGTCATGTGTACATTCCTGGCTTCAGTGGAGGCCAGCAAAGTTGTCTCAGCAGTTTCTGTAGGAGTCAGGCTTTGTCAAGAGTCAATTCCGACCCATAGCAATCCTATAGAACTCAGTAGAACTGCCCCATAGAGTTTCCAAGGAGCACCTGGTGGATTCAAACTGCTGACCTTTTGGTTAGCAGCTGTAGCACTTAACCACTATGTTACCACAGTTTCTAAAAAGAAAGAAGGGGGAGGGAAATGACTGTTATGTGGGCAACTAATGTTTGCCTCAGTCAATACCTGGGCTCTACTCTATTAGAAGTAGCATCTACACTTTTTGATTTATACTTTTTAGAGGTAAATGTTTCCCACATTTTATTATGAACATTTTCAAAACTACAGAAAAGTTGAAAGAATTGCACAATAAACACCCATATCTTAGGCTGGGTCCTCTAGAGAAGCAAAACCAGTAAAGCATATAAATAAATAGAGATTTATATCAAGGAAACAGCCCACATGATTGTAGAGGCTGGAAGTCCCAAATCCGTGGATCATGATAGAGGCTTCTCTCAATTCAAGTAGCTGCAGGGGCTGGCATACCCAAGATCCACAGGTCCCAGGGTAGAGCTCTTGCTCGCAGGCAAGACCGAAAGGTTTCTCCTGATTCACGTAGCTGCAGGAGCTGGCAAGCCCAAGATCGGCAGGTAAGCTGATAGCTCAAGTCCCAAGAACCAGAGGTCAGATGAACAGGAGGCAGCCGCAGGATCCAAAGCGAGCAAAAAGCCAGAAAGTCTGGTTATATTCAGATGGCAGGCCACATCCCTGAGGAAACTCCCTTTAAACTGACTGGCTACTCACAGCAGATCCCATCATGGGAATGATCACATATAAACACTGAGAATCATGGGGCAGCCAAGCTGACACACAATCTTAAACATCACAACCCATATAACCACTACCTAAATTCTACAACTGACATTTTGCTGTATTTGCTTTGTCACATTCATCCCTCTAGCCATCTATTGATCCACCCTCTTTTGATTCATTTCAAAGTAAATTGCAGGCATCAGTAACTTCATCTCTAAAAACTTCAGCATGCATATCATTAAGTAAAGCTCAAAATATTTTTACGATTCTTTATTTAAGGTAAAATTTCAACGATGTACACAAATTTTAAGAGCATCATTTAATGAGCGCCATTAGCAACTGCACACACCAGAACATCTCCAAAGGATAGACCACAGTGAGATAAGACCTTGGGAAGGATGGTGGCACAAAGTATTTTCCAAGGTTTCTGCTACTTTCTGTGACTGATTTTCTTGTAGATAAAAATCATTTTATGTGAGATGTATCAGTTCAGAAATCCTTGTCAAGGATTTCATTTTATTTGGATCCACAATCAACAGCCATGGAAGCAGCAGTCAAGAAGTTAAATGATGTATTACATTGGGCAAATCTGTTGCAAAAGACCTCTTTAAAGTGTTAAAAGCAAAGGTGTCACTTTGAAGACTAAGGTGTGCCTGTCCCAAGCCATGGTATTTTTAATTGCCTCATATGCATGTGAAAGCTGTACAATGAATAAGGAAGACTGAAGAAGAATTGATGCCTTTGAATTATGGTGTTGGTGAAGAATATTGAATATACCATGGATTGTCAGAAGAGTGAACAAAGCTGTCTTGGAAGAAGTGTATCCGGAATGCTCCTTAGAAGCAAGGATGGTGAGATTTCATCTCATGTACTTTGGCCATGTTATCAGGAGGGACCAGTCCCTGAAGGAGGACATCATGCTTGGCATAGAGTCAGTGAAAAAGAGGAAGACTCTGGACAAGATGGACTGACACAGTGGTTGCAATAATGGGCTCAAACATAGCAATGACTATGTGGATGGCGCAAGACCAGGCAATGCTTTGTTCTGTTGTACATAGGGTCGCTAAAAGTCGGAGCCAACTTGACGGCTGCTGACAAATCAGTTACGATTAGGCTCGGAAAAAGCTCAAAATACCAGCAGCTTAAATAAAGTAGAAGTTTGTTCCTCTGTCAAGTAGAAGTCTAGAGGCCAACAGTCTGGGGCTGCCATGACAGCTCCATAAAGTATCAGGGATCTAGGCTCATCCCAGCAAGTGAAAGAAAGCAAAGAAGGCTCTTCTCCCACCTAAAGCTCCAGAGTGGAGAACTGAGCTCACTCTCCCTTTTAAGATATTTTTATCCACAGGCACGGGTTAAGCATGGATAGAGTTGACAAAGAACAATGTGCCTTTTCCCGGTAAGGAGAGATCCTGGATGTCCCACCTGCTTCCATGTACAGCTTATCAGCCTGAACTTGGCCACACCCAACTGCAGGGAGACTGAGAAATAGAACCTAAACATTGGGTTCTGTTATTAAATTAGAAGAGGAAATGAATATTGGGAGGCAATTATCGATCTCTGCCACAGCAGCTTGGGGCCAGACAATTCATCTCCAGCTCTGCACTGTCCAATATGGTAGCCACCAGCCACATGTGGCTATGGGCACTTGAAATGTGGCTAGTCCAAACTGAGATGTGCTCTAAGTGCAAAATGCACTCTGGATTTAAAAGACTCAGTATGAAAAAAAGAATGAAACCTAACTCCATAATTTTATATTGATCACATATTGAAAAGATAATATTTTGGATATACTAGGTTAAATAAAATATGCTATTAAAATTAATTTCACCTGCTTCTTTTTACTTTTTTAATCTGGCTGCAAGAAAATGTTAAGATTACGTATGTGCCTCACATTATATTTCTAGTAGACAGCACTGCCCTGGAATGGCCAGGCACAGGGTTTTCTGAAAGACTCCAGGCTTGGCAAGTGGGAAAGGCATGGTAAGTCTAGCAAGGGAAGAGAGAAAGAGGAACAAAGGAGTTCAGACATGGAGGGAGGAATGAAGGAAAAAGGAGAGGGAGAAAAGAGAGAGGGAAGGAAGGGAGGAAGAGAGGAAAGAAAGGTGAGAGGAAGGGAGGAAGAAAGGAAAGGAGGGAGGGAGTGAGGGGAAGAGCAAGTAGGAAGTGGGGAAGGAGGGAGAAGCTGAGGATTAAGTCCAGAAAGAGGACTAGACTGACTGCAAGGCTGATTTCCCCGGTGGTGCCAGAGAGGTGTTTAAAAGATTACTGCATTAAGTGAACCAAAAGGAAAAGAATCTTTCCGATTTTCTGGATGAACTCTGGGGACTGCGCAGAGAAAATCCAGGACTCTAGAAGAACTTGTGGAGTGGACTCAGGGACTCCTGCATACCTGTAACTTGTCTACTACCCCACCCCACCCCAGCCTTAGGCCCTGGCTGTGGAAAACTCTGGCTGCAAGCACTGCAGGGAGCCCTCGGTAGGAGTCCTGGTGGCTTGTCACAGACCCCAGGGGTCCTCTGCTGGAAGGCTCAGTCAGCTCTCTCAAGGCTCCTCTCAGCTCTAAAGGGCTAAAAGGGCTGCGGAGGCCAGGAAGACCTCCAGGGCTTGTCAGACACAAGCCTGGCCCCACGGGAACACTGGGCAACAGATCAAAGAAGGAAAGAACACTTCTCCCTCCCAGAGCTCCGGAGAAGAGAACTGGCTAACTTGCTCTTTTTCAAGTTTTTTTTTTTTTTTTACGCCTAGCCAGATGTCAAGCACGGGTACTTTGACGAAGGATATCAGAGAGTTGGCAGTTACCTGGTTAATTTAGGCTGGACAGGGAGACACTCTAGATGTGCTTTGGGAACTAGATTTGTTATCTATGTTGATTCAAAAAGAAAACAGAGAAAGGAAGCCTTCAGCTTTCATTTTGAACATGACATATAGCTAGAGTAATGCCAAGGTCTCTTTGTTCCTTTATAATGATTTTCACCATCCATAACCCTTGGAGTCAGGCGAACAGGTGGAATACAGGATATTGTTAAGTACTTCAAGTGATTAGAGGAAAGGGGTGCTTTAAAGTCAAATGTTTTCATAATAATTATAACAATAATTATTATTATTCATATTAATGCCACTTTAAGGCAATTAATTTTCTCTAATTCAATGTCTCACTTGCAATTTAATGACTTTTACAAGTGCTACTAAAATAACTTTCTAAAAAATTTGGAATTTTGAGACAAATGTTTAAATTTAGATTCACTATAATTTTGTATGGAGTCCTTGAATAGTGGTAACAGTTAATGGGCCCAACTGCTACCTGAAAGTTTGGAGGTTTGAGTCTACACAGAGGTACCTCAGAAGAAAGGCCTTGCAATCTATTTCCAAAAAATTATCCATCGAAAACCCTATGGAGCACAGTTCTACTCTGACACACAAGGGGTCACCATCAATTAGAGTCAACTCCACAGCAACTGGGATAATTTTGTACATACAATTTGATTGTATCTGGCTATGCCTGGTGGTGTTTAAATAGCCATTATGTTTTACAAAGTAAATAGGAGTTACAGAGTTTCTACCAATTTCAGCCATCTGCCAATGGAGCTGGTTGCTATTTAGAAGTAAATAAGGAATAAAATAGGAAGGTGGGTAAGAAAAGAACTAGAGTAGGCCCAGTGATGTTGGTTCGGGACAGAAGTCCTGTCTTGCCTGAAGCCTGGGGACCACATGTGATTACTAGTAAGCAAGCAAGCTCAGTGACTGTGGAAGTGTTTCCTCCCCTGGGAAATGGCCCAAAGAGAAGTTAATTTTAGCATCCTCAGAACCTGTTTAGACAGCTACGGGTGGAAAGTTTATGATGACGTTTTCTTACTCCTTTCCCATTTTAAGTGTGCGCATGCTTGAGTCAGGACTCAAAGGGGTTAATTTCCTTTTAAAAGGAGGCTGTGAAGGAGGGCCTGGAGGCAATTCCTTTGAACAACTGCTCCTTTGGCAAGTTTTGCCTGTGCCAGAGAGTGAATGCTGCTATTATTTCGTATGGGCTTTTTTCTGGCCTGAGGTTCAGTTCTTTTCATTTTATGGCTGTTACTCAGTAGTAAAGCTGAAAAATTTTGTCCTCTCAGCTGAAACTAGCAGCGGGGCGATATTAATTCTCTTTTCTGAGTTAGGAAAGTCCTGCATCCCACAAAAGCCCTTTAAGGAATTGTCTAGTCATAGAATTCTAGAACAGCAAGGGGCCTTAGCCATCCTCCAGTCTAGCTCTGCCAGTTCCATGTGAAGACTTTGACACTCAGAAAGGGGTCAGAACTAACCAGTGGCAGAGCGGGGCTGAAACTCCTTTCTCTCGTTGAGGACCAAAGCCCAAACCGAAACCTCTTGCTGTTGAGTTGATTCCAACTCACGGTGATCCCATGTGTCACAGAGTAGAATGGCTTCATAGGGTCTTCTTGGCTGTGATGTTTACAGGAGCTGATTGCCAGGCCTTTCGTCCATGGTGCCGCTGAGTGGGTTCAAACTGCCAACCTTTATATTAGCAGGAGATCACAAACCGTTTGCACTACCCAGGGACCTTTCTTTGAAGACAGACGCATCTAATTTTTATTTTTTAGCTAAAAGAACAAGCATATATGTTGTTGTTTTTAGGTGCCGTCAAGTTGGCTCCAACTCAGCGACCCTAAGCACGACAGAATGAAACGCTTCCTGGTCCTGCGCCATCCTTACAATCGTTGTTATGCTTGAGCTCATTGTTGCAGCCGCTGTGTCGATCCACCTCCTTGAGGGTCTTCCTCTTTTCCGCTGCCCTGTACTATGCCAAGCATGATGCCCTTCTCCAGGGATTGATCCCTCCTAACAGCACGTCCAAAGTATGTAAGATGAAGTCTCGCCATCCTTGCCTGGAAGGAGCATTCTGGTTGTACTTCTTCAAAGACAGATTCGTTCATTCTTTTGGCAGTTCATGGTATATTCAATATTCTTCACCAACACCACAATGCAAAGGCGTCAATTCTTCTTCAGTCTTCCTTATTCATTGTCCAGCTTTCACATGCATATGATGTGATTGAAAATACCATGGCTTGGGTCAGGTGCACCTTAGTCTTCAAGGTGACATCTTTGCTCTTCAACACTTTAAAGAGGTCCTTTGCAGCAGATTTACCCAATGCAATGCGTCTTTTGATTTCTTGACTGCTACTTCCATGGCTGTTGATTGTGGAACCAAGTAAAATGAAACCCTTGACAACTTCAATCATTTCTCTGTTTATCATGATATTGCTCATTGGTCCAGTTGTGAGGATTTTTGTTTTCTTTATGTTGAGGTCCAATCCATACTGAAGGCTGTGGTCTGTGATCTTCATTAGTAAGTGCTTCAAGTCCTTTTCACTTTCAGCAAGCAAGGTTATATCATCTGCATAATGCATATTGTTACTGAGTCTTCCACCAATCCTGATGCCCCATTCCTCTTCACATAGTCCAGCTTCTCGTATTATTTGCTCAGCATATAGATTGAATAGGTATGGTGAAAGAATACAACCCTGATGCACACTTTTCCTGACTTTAAACCAATCAGTATCCCCTTGTTCTGTCTGAACAACGCCTCTTGATCTATGTAAAGCTTCCTCACGAGCACAATCAAGTGTTCTGGAATTCCCATTCTTTGCAATGTTATCCATAATTTGTTATAATCCACACAGTCGAATGCCTTTGCATAGTCAATAAAACACAGGTAAACATCCTTCTGGTATTCTCTGCTTTCAGCCAGGATCCATCTGACATCAGCAATGATATCCCTGGTTCCACGTTTTCTTCTGAAACCGGCCTGAATTTCTGGCAGTTCCCTGTTGATATACTGCTGCAGCCGTTTTTGAATGATCTTCAGCAAAATTTTGCTTGCGTGTGATATTAATGATACTGTTCTATAATTTCCACATTCAGTTGGATCACCTTTCTTGGGAATAAGCATAAATATGGATCTCTTCCAGCCAGGTGGCCAGGAAGCTGTCTTCCATACTTCTTGGCATAGATGAGTGAGCACCTCCAGCACTGTATCTGTTTGTTGAAACATCTCAATTGATATTCCATCAATTCCTGGAGCCTTATTTTTCACCAATGCCTTCAGAGAAGCTTGGACTTCTTCCTTCAGTATCATTGGTTCCTGATCACATGCCACCTCTTGAAATGGTTGAAATCGGCTAATTCTTTTTGGTATAGCGACTCTATATTCCTTCCATCTTCTTTTGATGCTTCCTGTGTTGTTTAATATTTTCCCCATAGAATCCTTCACTATTGCAACTCGAGGTTTGAATTTTTTCTTCAGTTCTTTCAGCTTGAGAAATGCCAAGTGTGTTTTTTCCCTTTTGGTTTTCCGTCTCCAGCTCTTTGCACATATCATTATAATACTTTGCTTTGTCTTCTCAAGATGCCCTTTGAAATCTGTTCAGTTCTTTCACTTCATCAATTCTTCCTTTTGCTTTAGCTGCTCGATGCTCAAGAGCAAGTTTCAGAGCCTCCTCTGACATCCATCTTGGTCTTTTCTTTCTTTCCTGTCTTTTCAATGACCTCTTGCTTTCTTTATGGATGATGTCCCTGAGTCATTCCACAATTCATCTGTTCTCTGGTCAGTAGTGTTCAGTGCGTCAAATCTATTCTTCAGACGGTCTCTAAATTCAGATGGGATATACTTAAGGTCATATTTTGGCTCTCATGGACTTGCTCTGATTTTCTTCAATTTCAGCTTGAACTTGCATACGAGCAATTGATGGTCTGTTCCACAGTCGGCCCCTGGCCTTATTCTGACTGATGATAATGAGCTTTTCCATTGTCTCTTTCCACAGATGTAGTCAATTTGATTTGCGCGTGTTCTATCTGGTGAGGTCCATGTGTACAGTTGCCGTTTATGTTGGTGAAAGAAGGTATTTGCAATGAAGAAGTCATTGGTCTTGCAAAATTCTATCATTCGATCTCCGGCATTGTTTCTATCACCAAGGCCACATTATCTAAGTATATATGTTATGGATGTAGTAACAAAGCTATCTCATTATATCAAATGAATAAATACTTGCTTTTAAAGATTAAACAATTGATTGTTCCCAACTTGCAAGTCACACAAACATACAGAAATCCTTCCATCTCTACCCTTCTCCGTATTACTTCAAGCCCCCCTGGCCCCCCGCCACATGAAAAGGAGGGGAGCTATTCTGAGGTGGAGGCAGGAGCCTTGCTGTAGGCTGGACAGCAGCTCAGAGCTAGAACCCGTTTCTCTTCATTCCTAGCCCACTTTTGTTTCTTTTACTTGGGAACAACAACAATAATAAAATTCTCTTTACATCTTGGTGACTTGTTTTGATTTATATCCCAAACCAAAAACCAAACCTGTTGCTGTTGAGTTGATTCTGTTCCTAGCAACCCCATAGGACAGAGTAGAACTGCCCCACAGGGTTTCCAAGGAGTGCCTGGTGGATTCGAATTGCCCATCTTTTGGTTAACAGATGTAGTTCTTAACCACTACGCCACCAGATTTTCCTGATTAATATCAGACAGGTTTGAATCCCAGGATCATTCCACCTACAGTTTTTCTCTTAAATGAAAGGAGTTCTGCTGTTTGGGGTATAAAGAGACTGGAATGCTAATAGATCTAGGGGCAACTATACCACATACACTTTTCCTTAGGGGTGGGAGTAGGGTTGCCAAATAAAATACAGGATGCCCAGTTAAATTTGAATTGATAAACAATGAAGACATACTTATACCAAAAAATTATTCACTGTTTATCTGAAAATCAAATTTAGCTGAGTGTCCTGTATTTATATTTGCTAACTCTGGCAGTGCTAGTTGGTAGGCTCCCTGCTGGGTGTCCCTCCTAGTCCTGTTCTTAACTGCTGGCAGCACCACTATTGTTGGGCTGGCTTTGTGGAGCTGGCTGGAAGATGTTTGTATTTGGACTCGATGACTTTCTTTCTCCTGTGTGCAGGAATCCTTTTACCACTACAACTGGTGGGAATGGTCAGACGCTGCCTTATAGAAACTATTAAATTAGCAGTCTCAGTACATTTTCTCCACCTTCCTCAGTCTTGGGAGGGGATCATTCTACCTCCTTATTTTTAAAATCTGGTTTTGCCTACTCTTGTCTTGTTTATCATTCTATACCTGCACCATTTGCTGTCAAGTCAGCTCCGGCTCATGGTGACCCCATGTGTGTCAGAGTAGAACTGTGCTCCACAGTGTTTTCAATTCCTGATTTTTCAAAAATAGATCACCAGGCCTTTCTTCTGAGGTACCTCTGGGTGGACTCTGACCTCCACCCTTTCAGTTAACAGCTGAGTGTGTTAACTGTTTGCACCCAGGGGCTCTACAGAGTGGTTTTAATCAAAGCTCATTATTAAGTTATACTGAACAACTTAGTGCTGGTATTTTACTTCGGGAACACAAGAGCAGGAGATGAGGGGCAGACTCGAGGCAGCTGGGTTTCAGGGCATGTTGGGTGGATCCAGGCTGAGCCTCTTTTCTGTGTTATCCCAGCCCCGGCCACAGCAGGCCCCATAGTGAGGCAGATGGAAGGCAAAAGTTAGCTTGTGGGCTCCACTCTGCCCTCCCACTTACTGCCTGAGTGTCCAAATGTCATTGCTTATCTGTAGGTGCCTTGTTTTCCACATCTATGACATGAGGATAACGTTGTTATTGTGAAGACTACGTGAGTTAATTAGTGCAAAGTCCTATTTCAGTAAGTACCTGCTAAACAAATGCGAAGGCCACGGCTTCAGCTCTGAGGAAGTTACCTTTTCCTTACAGGCCTCAGTAACTGTCATCTAAGCTGCAGAACTTCTGAAGCAATGAGGCAGTAACCGTCATGAGTCATGCATCTTTGAGAGAGTGGTCATTCTCTACGGGGAAAATATAAGTTGTTATCATTAGTGACAGGTCCTTTAAAAAAAAAAATCTAGGATTTTTTCTGTAAGTCACAGAGAAAGATATGGGGGAAGGGGAGCACCCTTTTGAACGTGAATGCATTTCTGGGTCACAAAGGAAAATAGGCAACTCAGAAGTACTGAGATTTCCCAGGTGCTCCAGTGAATGTTCCAGTGTGACCACTCTGGGCAGGGCCTGTGGAATTTGTACTGCTTTTCCTGCAGAGCTGGTTCCCCAGCCCACCCCTTCCTTTCTCACCTCCATGATATTATCACCAAACTAGCAAAGTTTTTAGCAAAGACGGGATTTGGAAACAATTAAATCTAAAAGCCCAACAACCACACCACTACTACAAAAGGTGGTTACATTGTTATGTTTCACCAGGTGTTGGTAGATAGGGGGAGAGGCCTGGGAAGAGAGATGCTTCAGGAGGATAATTACACTTATCAGGGTAATGAAATGCAGATAGTGGCAAGAAGTGACAAAAACTCTAGAGAAGTAAACTAGGAAAGGAGCTTTGCAATGATTTTGGCTGGGAATGCCTGTTTTAAACAGTAGTATCATCCCTTGGTGGGTGTCCAAGTGCAGTGGAATCTAAGCATGTACATTTTTTAAAAGCTGCATAGGTTAAGAATAGCTAATTTGGTGTATTTCTAAGCCCAATACTTCATTCCACCACCCGTGGCTTGAGTGTTGCTATGATGCTGGAAGCTATGCCATTGTTATTTCAAATAACATCAATGTCACCTATGGTGGACAGGTTTCAGAGGAGCTTCCAGACTAAGACAGACTAGGAAGAAAGACCTGGCAATCTACTTTCAAAAATTAGCCAGTGAAAACCATATGGCTCACAACAGGATATCATGTGATATACAGAAAAGAAAAAAAAAAAACTCATTGCCTCCAAGTTGATTCCGACTCATAGCGACCCTATGAGACAGAGTAGAGCTGCCCTGTAGGGTTTTCAAGGAGTGGCTGGTGGATTCCAACACCCAACCTTTTGGTTAGCAGCTGAGCTCTTAACCACTGTGCCACCAGGGCTCCATTGTCTGATATAGTGCAGGAAAATGAGCCCCCTTAGAAGACATTCAAAATACACTGTGGCAACATACAACAATAGACTCAAGCATACCAACAATCCTGAAGATGGCACAGGACTGGGCAATGTTTCATTCTGTTGTATACGGTGTCACCGTGAATTGGAACTGACTCTGGCAACTAACAACAACCTTTCCATTATTTTATTTAATCCTCACAAATCCACCATGTGGTATTTAACATCCCTTTCTTCTTTTTGCGCTTTAAGTGAAAGTTTAAAGCTCAAGTTAGTTTCTCATAGAAAAATGTGTACATACATTGTTATGTGACCCTAGTTGCTCTCTCTATAATGTGACAGACCGCCCCTTCTTTCCACCCCGGATTTCCCATGTCCATTCAACCAGCTCCTGTCCCTTTCTGCCTTCTCATCTTGCCTCCTGACAGGAACTGCCCATTTAGTCTTATGTATCTGCTTAAACTAAGAAGCACAGTCTTCGTGAGTATCATTTTACATCTTACAGTCCAGTCTAATCTTTGTCTGAAGAGTTGGCTTCAGGAATGATTTTAGTTCTGGGTTAACAGAGAGTTTGGGGACCATGTCTTCCAGGGTTCCTCCAGTCTCAGTCAGACCATTAAGTCTGGTCTTTTTATGTGAATATGAGTTCTGCACCCAATTTTTCTCCAGGGTGCTCATCGGTGGTAGCCGGGCACTATCTAAGTTCCTCTGGTTTCAGGCTGTTGGAGTCTCTGGTTTATGTGGGTCCTTTCTGTCTTTTGGGCTAATATTTTCCTTGACTCTTTGGTGTTCTTCATTCTCCCTTGTTCCAGGCAGGTTGGGACCAAATGACACATCTTAGACAGCCACTCGCCAGCCCTCAAGACCCCAGATGCCACTCACGAAAGTGGGATGCAGAACACCCTCTCAACAAACTTTGTTATGCCAGTTGACCTAGATGGCCCCCGAAACCATGGTCCCCAGACCCCCACCCCTGCTACTCTGTCCCTCAAAGTGTTTGGTTGTATTCAGGAAACTTCTTAGCTTTTGGTTTAGTTCAGTTGTGCTAACTTCCCCTGTATTGTGTGTTGTCCTTCCCTTTATCTGAGATAATTCTTGTCTACTATGTAGTTAGTGAATACCCCTCTCCCTCCCTCCCCACCATTGTAACCATCAAAGAATGTTTTCTTCTGTGTTTAAAACTTTTCTTGAGTTCTTATAATAGTGGTCTCATATAATATTTGTCCTTCTGCGACTGATTTCACTCATCATAATGCCTCCCAGATTCATCCATGTTATGAGATGTTTCACGGATTCATTTTTGTTCTTTATTATTGTGTAGTATTTCATTTTATGAATATACCATAATTTGTTTATCCATTCATCCATTGATGGGCAACTAGGTTGTTTCCATCTTTTTGCTATTGTGAGCAGCGCTGCAATGAACATGGGTGTGCATATATCTGTTCGTGTAAAAGCTCTTATTTCTCTAGGATATATTCCAAGGAGTCTGATTGCTGGATCATATGGTACTTCTATTTGTAGCTTTTTAAGGAAGTGCCAAATCGATTTCCAAAGTGGTTGTACTATTTTACGTTCCCACCAGCAGTGTATCCACAACCTCTCCAACATTTATTATTTTTTCATGGATTAATGTTAGACTTGTTGGGGTGAGATGGTATTTCATTGTAGTTTTGATTTGCATTTCTCTAATGGCCAATGATCCTGAGCATTTCCTCATGAATGTCTTCTTGGGTGAAATGCTGGTTCATATCCTTTGTCCATTTTTTAATTGGGTATTTGTCTTTTTGCTGTTGAGGTTTTGCAGTATCTTGTAGATTTTAGAGATTAGACCCTGACGGGATATGTCGTAGCCAAAATTTTTTTCCCAGTCTGTAGGCTGCCTTTTTACTCTTTTGGTGAAGCCTTTTGATGAGCATGTTTGATTTTTAGGAGCTCCAGTTGTCTAGCTTCTCTTCTGGTGTTTGTGCATTGTTAGTGACGTTTTGCATTCTGTTTATTGGTGTATTAGGGCTCCTAGCATTGTCCCTATTTTTTCTTCCATGATCTTTATCCTTTTAGATTTTATAGTTAGGTCTTTGATCCATTTTGAGCTCGTTTTTGTGCATGATGTGAGATATGGGTCTTGTTTCCCTTTTTTGCCAATGGATAGCCGTAATATCCCTTTCTTAACCGTAAAAAAAAAAAAAATGTGATCCAAGGAAGCTGAGTAACTTGCTCAAGGCCACACAACCAGTAAGGAGCAGAAACTCTGAGCCAGGTCTGTGTGGCTCCAAAGGTTGTATTCTTTCTACCATTCTATGTTGTCTCCACCTTCTGTGCACCTCCACGTGCTCAAACAGCAGCTCAAAGGTCTCTGTCCTGCCCTGGGGTCCTGCCTTCTTAATAGCAATTTTCTGGCCACAGATAATGAGTTATGTGGTTTAGCCCCGGTGGCACAGTGCTAACCGAAAGGTTGGCGGTTCAAACCCACCAGTCACTCCAGGAAGAAAAATGTGGCAGTCTGCTTCCGTAAAGATGTACAGGCTTGGAAACCCAATGGGGCAGTTCTATTCTGTCCTATAGGGTTGCTATGAGTCAGAACTGGCTGGACAGCAATGGGTTTGGTTTTGGTTTTGGTACAGGAGTTTTGCTTCAATTTATAAAAACCCAATGCAGAAAGAACACAAAATAGAAATAAAGTGCACTTTAATGGTCCCTTTTTTTTAGAATTACTGAGTTAGATATAATTTAGAATTACCAGATCATAAAACAGAAAAATTAGGTCATTTAGAACTGCCTGAATTTGATTTGTGATTCGCAGTTTTCAAACCTACAATCCACCCCCAATCTGGCTACTCCTTCTCGGCACTTGCTCAGATTCCCTGACGTAAGTATGGCAGGACTTCTCCGAGGCCAGAGACCCCTCCTTATCAGTTTCACTCAAAATTGACCTCCTGCTGTGTGATGGTTAATTTTATGTGTCACCTTGGCTAGGCTGTGGTGCCCAGATGTTTGTTCAAACACTAATCTAGGCTCTGTTATGAAGTATTTTGTGTGATTGCATCAGTTGGCCTTAAGTAAAGCAAATTACCTTCCACAATGTGGGTGGGCCTATGTTGAATCCATTGAAGGCTCAAGAGCAAAAAGGGAGTTTTCCTTAGGGTGTGTTCTACTTCCAGACTATAAACAGACATTCTGCCAGCACTCCTCCACTCCTCTACTCTCTTCTCTTCCCATCACCTGACCTACAGATTTTGACATACAAGACTGCAGGAATCTCCAGCCTGTCTCCTGACCTACAGATTCTGGATCTTGCTAGCCCCCCACAATTGCATAAGCCAATTCCTTAAAATAAATCTCTTTCTCTATTTTGTTGTTCTTAGCTGCCACTGAGTCAACCCCATGCACAATGGGATCTGACCTTTGTGATCTGCAGTTTTTATAGGTTGCTTTTTGGAAGTAGATTGCCAGGCCTTTCTTCCTAGTCTGTCTTAGTCTGGACCTCCCCTGGAGCTTGTTTTTATTTTTTAATTTTTGTTTTTTACTAGTTCTATTTCTCTAGAGAACCCTGGCTAAGACACCCTAGGAGTCTTAATGTAAATTATCAAAAGCAACATCTTCCGATGGATAAATGCCCTGAGAGATTCCTTCTTAGATCATGACATGAAATTCATCAGCTTCCTACTTCCCCAGGTCAGTTTTGGTCCAGAGAAGGACTAAAGGAAGAAGATTGACATGTTATGCATATGAAGCTTAGGACCAAAGAGTGAAAAATTCCCTTCTCCTACTTCAGCGAAAAAAGGGGAAAGTGCAGAGAAAAACTACAGATTGGTAGGGAAAGCCATTGACAGCTGTGTCCCTGTCCAGAAAGTCCTACCCTCAGCAAGAAGACCATTGAGGCCCCCACCTTATTCTTTGGGGTGGAACTCAGAGGTGGTAGAGTGAGGACAAGAGCCACATGCAGGACACGGGGCTCAGAGTTCCCAGGCAGCTAGTAAGGAAGGCAGCATTTTACAAAATCTTTACTAGTGCAGTTTCTGAAACCTTGCCTTCAAATCCACACTTTGAGCAGTTATAAACAGAGAATGAGAACTGGCAATATTGGGCACTAGAAAATAATTTTTCAAGGGTAAACAGTGGGATACAAAGAAGTTGACCCCCCCCCAAAAAAAAAAATTGGAAGGATAAAGGATATTTGAATTGTAGCACAATGAAGACAATCCTCCTAGATTGATTTTGTTGTTGTTGTTAGTTGCCATCAAGTCAATTCCGACTCATGGTGACTTGCCCTATGTGTTACAGAGTATGACTGCTCCGTAGGACTTTCTTGCCTGTAATCTTAATGGAAGCAGATTATCAGGTCTTTTCTTCCAAAGTACCACTGTGTGGGTTTCAACTGCCAACCTTTAGGTTTGTGTACCCCAGAGACCTTACGTAAATTTAGTGAAGACAAATTGGGAGTTGCCAAAAGAAACTCACTCTATACTATTATAGTTACAAATGATTAACACACTTGGCTGGAGGTTTGAATCTACCCAGAGGTGCCTCAGAAGAAAGGCCTGGCAATCTACTTAAAAAAAATTAGCCATTGAAAGCCCACTGGAGCACAGTTCCATTCTAACACACATGGGATCACCATGAGTTAATACTTAACCACAAATGGTTAACTGGTTAAGCTGAACACAGTGCCACTCCTGGGTGTGCATTCATTCCTGACTCTTTTGTTGCTTTATCAAGTTCTGATAGAAAGTACCCTCCAGACATTTGATCTAGATAACAGTCAAGAGGATGGTTTCAAGAACGGAGGTGTCCGTGATTCTCTTATGTTCTGCTAAGTTCAAAAACAAAACAAAACCCATTGCCGTTGAGTTGATTTCCGACTCATAGCGACCCTACAGGACAGGGTAAAACTGCCTCCGTAGGTCTCCAAGGAACGCCTGGTAGATTCAAACTGCCAACCTTTTGGTTAGCAGCCGCAGCTCTTAAACACTACACTGCCAGGGTCTCCTCTGCTAAGTTAAAAAAAAAAAACAAAACAAGTTAGCCACGTTTATTTCTTCCCTTGGGTACTACGTGAGGTGTGTGGTTGAAATGATGAGTAGGCAGAGGAGCGGGCCACAAGGCGTTGGGACAAGTTCACGAACATGCCGTGTGGCACAGAATTTGGAACCCTCGAGAAGGATATCCATGATGTTCAAACATTACTGTGATACAGTGAAAGAGGGCTGGCGCAATGGTTAAAGTTCGTGGCTGCTTACTGAAAGGTCAGTGGTTCAAACCCACCAGCCGCTGAGTGGGAGAAAGACTTGGCAGTCTGCTTCTGTAAAGATTTATAGCTTTGGAGACCTGATGGGGCAGTTCTACTCTGTCCTACAGGATCGCTATGAGTTGAAATCGGCTCGGTGGCAGTGGGTTTGGGTTCTTGTTTTTAGTCTTCCATTTACTGACCTCAGGCAGATTATTTTAAGCCTTCAGAGCCACAGTTATAACACCAAACTCTAGGAACCATTGATTCTCTCCACATTTGGAAGCCATAAAGCCCCATCCAAATGTAATGTGTGATTAAATAAGCACATGCTTGTGTAAGCACAGTGTTTAGCTTGCCCTGGAGGTTGTATTTATTATATCGTCTCTAAGGACAAGGACCAGCATTCCACTACATGGTGCTCATATGTGCTATGAATGAATTAGCTAAAAATGATTCTATAATTGTTAATCACCGAAGGACAAGTTCTGTGAGTTTTTTTTTTTTAAACAACTTTAAGCCCGTCGTATCTATAAAATATTCTTATCTTTAAAGTGTTAAAAAGCAAAGATGTCACCTTGAAGACTAAGGTGCGTCTGACCCAAGCCATGGTATTCTCAATCGCATCATATGCATGTGAAAGCTGGACAATGAATAAGGAAGACCAAAGAATTGATGCCTTTGAATTGTGGTGTTGGTGAAGAGTATTGACTATACCATGGACTTCCAAAAGAACGAACAAATCTGTCTTTGAAGAAGTGCAACCAGAATGCTCCTTAGAAGTGAGGATGGCAAGGCTGCATCTTACAAACTTTGGACACACTGTCAGGAGGGATCAGTCCCTGGAAAAGGACATCATGCAAAGTACGGGGTCAGCAGAAAAGAGGAAGACCCTCAACAAGGTGGATTGACACAGTGGCTGCAACAATGAGCTCAAGGGTAACAGCGATTTCAAGGACGGCACAGGACTAGACAGTGTTTTGTTCTGTTGTGTATTGGGTCGCTGTGCATCAGAACTGACTTGATGGGACCTAACAACAACTTCTTGGGCAAGCAGATAGAGGCTTACATAGGCTTACAAAGAATTTTGTGATAAAGTCAGCACTTTTGCAAACTGCTCTACGCATCAAACACCACCCAAAGGTGTGGCCCTCTGATGGCATCACAGAACTGGGCCGCCCTCCATCCAGTCTGGGGTCTGCTGCTTTGCAGGATTTTGACATTGTCAGGGCATCCAGAGGTGAACAGTTTCTCAGATTCTAACTCACGCTAAGAAAATTCACAAGAGCTAGGTGTACAAAATAGACTATCAATTAATATCTATGAATATCGATTATTATTAAAATAGAATATCAGTTGCTTGACAGAAATATCAATGGGTCAGATACGCACGTTTGCTGATTGGCACATCCATTTATTGAAGGCATATCTGTGAGGAAATCCATCAAAATGCCATGTCTTCCTGCACAACGCGGAGTAGGAATGAGGACAGCAGGAAAGGTGATTTCAGTTGTTAGTGCAGCCAAGTTCTGTCCACCTGCGACATCCATTTCCAGCTCCAGATGACCCCAGCATGCCCCCACGAGGTCCTAAGCCCACTCCCTCCCCCACCTTCCCACCCACCATGAGGTTGTGAAATCAACCTTGTAGGTCATGGCCAGAATTTTTTTTAAAGGATAGCAGATAAAAATATCAAAAAGTATTGTACCTAGAAAGAGTAAGATTTGTTTCACAAAACTCTTGTTTTAGGATAGGTGGGTGGGTGGATGGGTGGATGGGTGGATGGGTGGATGGATGGATGGATGGGTGGGTGGATGGTGAGGTGAATAGTTGTAGAGTGTGAGTATTGAGCTTTACGTAAAAAAAATTATATATATATAGTGTTTCTTATACTTGTTGCTTCCCCCCAAAAATGTCTGACTGTCACTTCTATAGAGACCTGACACCTTTTTTATTTGATTCCTGTTTATTGGGTGCCTGGTCTGTGCCAACAACTTTTCCCATAGAGATTATAAGGGGTGGAGGTGGGATTCTGGGAGAGGTAACAGACGGGCAATACCTTCAGACCTGCCTTTTTCTAGTCTCAGGCATCTGACACATCTGCTTCCCTTACAGGTACAGCATGGGAGGTGCCCCGCCAGGTCAGCTGTCAGGGAGTCTTTCTGATCCTGGGCCTGGCCTGCTCGCTGACAGGCTGTTGTTTGAATGGGTCCTTTGCACAGATGGCCGCTCACACCCACCACCTGCCCATCTCTTTCGACTTCTCCTTGTGCGTATCACCCACCCACATTCTTGAAATAGCCTTGTGGTTTCTCACTCACCAAGTAAAGCATCTAAAGAAAACCAGGCAAAATGCCACATTATGTATGTTTGAAGGGCCTGAATGAAGAAAACCACAGAATGTTACAGCTGGAAGGAATCCTAGAAATTAGCTTGTTTTTTGGGCAAAGAAACTAAGATCCAGGGAAGCCATGATTGCTCAAGATCAAAGTCATTCAATGAAAAACGTGGAACAAAAATTTGGGTCTCCAGATCCCCAGTCCAGAGCCCTGGTGGCACAATGGTTAAGAGCTCAGCTGCTAACCAAAAGGTTGGCAGTTCAAATCCACCAGTCGCTCCTTGGAAACCCTATGGGGCAGTTCTATTCTGTCCTATGGGGTCACTATGAGCCAAAATTGACTCAATGGCAACAGGTAGATCCCCAGTCCAGTACTCTGCCACTCTACCACGTGGCCTACCTATAAGAAATCTGGCCGGAGAGAACTCCAGAGAATGCTTCTTTCCAGGTTGCTAAAGATGCATCCAAACCAAAACCAAACCCACTGCCATTGAGTCAATTCCAACTCATAGCGACCCTATAGGACAGAGTAGAACTGCTCCGCAGAGTTTCCAGGGAGTGCCTGGTGTGTTCAAACTGCCGACCTCTTGGTTAGCAGCCATAGTACTTAACCACTATGCCACCAGGGTTTCCAAAGGTGTGTCAGTATTCAGTTACCCACGATTCTATAACAAAAATAGGCATGGGAAAGCTGATGGAGCCATTTGCATGATGGAAGGTTGAAGGTGCTCTATTATTCATTGGAATAAAACTTTTAAAGTATCATTTTGTACTTAATCATTTTGTACTTAACTCTCCAGTCTAGTAACTGATTTCATTCATTCTTTCACTCATTCAACCAACACTCCCTGAGACCCCTGTGAGCCAGGCAGTGTTCTAGGTGCTGGTGACATAGCAGTGACTATCAGAGAATAAATCTCTGCCCTCAAGGAGCTTCATTATAACAGGAGTGGGTAGGTGGGCGTGGGAGACACAAAGATGCCCCAGTCAGATACTCTTCAAGGAAGAACTTACAGTCCAGCCGTGTGTGTAGAGTGGTCAGCAATAGGCTTCAGCTGTCAGCTCCTTCAGTGTCAGTCTCAGCACAACAGGCTGTATTGCCTGAGGTCACGACTTTCTGGGGGGCCACCCACATCCAGAGGCTGAGCAGGCAGGGATTTAAAAGACCCAGCCACTTCAGCCCAATTCAGGACCATTTTGATGGGTGATGCTTGTTCTAGGGCTGCCTGCCAGATTGGCCAGTGTTTTGTTGGACCTGCATGCAACTCGCCTTCTCTCTCTGCCCAATCCAGCTTCTTCCTTTCACAGGTGCTGATCCTGAGTGGAAACCCTGGTGGCGTAGTGGTTAAGAGCTACAGCTGCTAACCAAAAGGTCGGCAGTTTGAATCTACCAGGTGATCCTTGGAAACTCTATAGGGCAGTTCTACCCGGTCCAATAGGGTTGCTATGAGTTGGAATGGACTCGGCAGCGGTGGGGTTTTTGAATCCTGAATAAACCTCTTGTGCCCCAACCTCTGTGTCAGTGTCTGCTTCCAGAGAGCCCAGGCTGCAACGAGGTATGTGTGACTACTTTATATAAGGTATCAGTGAAGACTTTTCTAGTAAGGTGACATTTGATGATCTGAGCAGAGACTGGAGAATGTGAGGGAGCAAGCCCTGCAGAGATCTGAGGGCAGAGCATTCCAGGCAGAGGGAACAGCTAGTGCAAAGGCTCTGAGGCACCGGCGTGTTTGGCCTATACGAGAAACAGTAAAGGCCAGGTGATTGGAGCAGAATGAAGAGGAATGTAGGAAATGAGATTAGAAACATGTGCAGAGCGGGGCTAGGGACAATGCTGTCCTGTCCTGTAGGGACTTGTGGGCCGTGGTAGAACTTAATTCTTATTCTGAGGGACAGAGGGTTTAGAGCAGAAGATCAGCATTACCCAACTTATGTTTTATGAGTTTAGCTCTGGACAAAGGTGGAAGCAGGAAGGCCAGATGGGAGGCTACTGCAATTATCCAGTCTGAAGTGATGGTGGCTTGGGTCAGTGTGGGAGCAGTGCAGATGGTAAGGAGAGGTCATAGACTAGATGTGTTCTGAACTTACAACCAAGAGGATTTGTTGGTGTATTGGAAGTGGGGCATGAGAACCAGAGTGAGCAAGGGTAACTTCAAGGGTGTTGGTCTGAAAAACCGAAAGGAAGAAGTTGCCGTTTGCTGGATCGAGAGTCAAATTTGGGACACAATGCATTTGCAAATAGAATCTGTTAAAACCAAAAACCAAAACCAGTGCCATTGAGTTGATTCCGACTCAGAGCGACCCTATAGTACAGAGTAGAATTGCCCCATAGAGTTTCCAAGGAGCGCCTGGTGGATTTGAACTGCTGACCCTTTGGTTAGCAGCTGTAGCACTTAACCACTACGCCACCAGGGTTTCCAGAATCTGTTAAGCTACTAATTAATATAATTTCTCATTCAAACAGGGACACTTTTGAGAGCGAAAGGAAATGTGATTAGTAATTTCAATAGGGTAAGTGGGGAAAACCTGGACTGTCCCCGGCAAACCAGGACATATAGCTCTGGGATAGCCTAGGACTCAGGAAATGACAGTGCAATGGGTGTGTGTGCCTTGGTGTGCATGTGCCCGGCTGTGCATGCGTGTTGGGGGAGCTGGATTTCAACTGGTTCGATGTCATTGGCTAGCTTTGTGAGTAGGGCAAGTGACTGTTTTCTAACTAGGAGCAAGAGTGATGGGACATAGAAGAGAGTTTGCTTAGAGTCAAGTACTGCACTGCGCTGAGAGTTCAACCGTGTGACTCGCAGGCAACTCGTCTAGCATAAAGGATGTCAGTCAAATTACCCTGGAAGTTGTAAACTAAAGTCAGACTAACACAAAATTCAATTAGATAGTCGTATTGATATTCCATGAAAACTATGAGACTCTAAGAATAGAAAAGAATGTAGGAATCGAGCAAATTCAAAATTCTTTAGAAAGTCAGGAAAATACATGTACATGTATAAGAGCAAAAGAAATTCAAAATTCCATCAAGTAATGTGGGAAGGGCAGACTTGAGTAAGGAGAGAATTAGAAAGGTCTTCAGACCCTGAGTGGTACAAACAGCTAAACGCACCAGGCTGCTAACTGAAAGGTTGGCGATTCAAGTCTACCCAAAAGTGCTTCAGAAGTAAAGTCTGGAAACCTACTTCTGGAAAATCAGCCATTGAAAACCCTATGGAGCACAGTTCTACTCTGACATACACGGGGTCGCCATGAATTAGAATCGCCATGGGCTGCTTGTCCCATCCCTCTCCCGAAGGGAAGGGGTAATTGACACATAGCAACAACAAATACAGCTCAGCTGGTACCCTTAGGGTCCCTAGTAAGAATTCAGTGAACATTCTGGCCCAAATCTTTGGTGGTTATGCAACCTCAAGTATTAATTACATGAGAAGTGTCTTATAACCCCCAAAATTTGAGGGCACCAAATTCACAGTATATGTATTTTGGGGTTGCAGAATTTATACATATTTAGTGTTTTACAACTTGTTGTGTTTTAAGATAACTGCAATACTAGAGCATCTATCTGCGTTATAAACCCAACTTAAAATGTGTAGATGTATAATTGATTCAGGCATGGGACTGAGCTTATATCCAAAACTGAATTATTTGAGAACTTCATATTCAATATAAGTGTAATTTAACATTCAGACAAAAGAATTACTTAGTGCTCAAAAAGATTCTATTTAGTAAGTCTGACTATTAATGAAATTTCATATTTATATTAAACTTATACATGCATATTTTATTATGTTTATAAGTAGGACCAAGTTTTAATCAAAGGAACAATTTTTTTGTTTTTGTTTTTTCTTTTAGGAAGGAAAATTTAAGTTTAATTATCGAACATTTTCTTATTTTTTTTTTTAGATTGTGTCCTTTTATTTATTTGCTTATTGTGCTTTAGGTGAAAATTTACAAATCAAGCCAGTTTCTCATACAAAAAGTTATACACACCTTGCTATCTACTCCTAGCTGCTCTCCTCCTAATGAGACAGACAGCACATTCCTCCTCTCTACCCTGTATTTCCAGTGTCCATTCAACTAGCTCCTGTCCCCCTCTTACTTCTCATCTTGCCACCAAACAGGTGTCAACCACATAGTCTCATGTGTCTACTTGAGCCAAGAAGCTCACTCCTCACTAGTATCATTATCTATCTTATAGTCCAGTCCAATCCCTGTCTGGAGAGTTGGCTTTGGGAATGGTTCTAATCTTGGGCTAACAAAGGGTCCAGGGACCATAACCATCAGGGACCCTCCAGTCTCACTCAGACCATTAATCCTGGTCTTTCTATGAGAATTTGAGATCTGCATCCCACTGTTCTCCTGCTCCCTGAGTGATTCTCTGTTGTGTTCCCCGTCAGGGCAGTCACCAGTGGCAGCTGGGAACCATCTAGTTCTTCTGGTCTTAGGCTGATGGAGTCTCTTGTTTATGTGCCCTTTCTGTCCCTTGGGCTCGTCTTTACCATACGTCTTTGGTGTTCTGTATTTTGCTTTGCTCCAGGTAGGTTGAGACCAACTGATGCATCTTAGATGGCCACTTGCTAGCATTTAAGAGCCCAGGTGCCTCTCACCAAAGTGGGATGCAGAACGTTTTCTTAATACATTTTGTTGTGCCAATTGACCTAGATGTCCCCTGAAACCATAGTCCCCAGACCCTCATCCCTGCTACTCTGGGCTTCAAAACATTTTGTTGTATTCAGGAAACTTCTTTGCTTTTGATTTAGTCCAGTTGTGCTGACTTCCCCTAAAGGACCAAGTTTTCATCTTTAAAGTGATTGCTAAACTTGTTAGACTTATAAAAACAGAATTTGTAAGCTGAAATTAAAAGCCTAAGGAAGCATTGTCTTGTCAGATTTGTACTTTAACATATTTTTCAAAATTAAATTATATAGTGTTTATTCGAGCAAACATATTCAATATTAAAAATTACTTTTTTTTTCCTGCACACAAAATCACCCTTAAGGACAATTCAAAACCCACATTTCACATAGGTTGTCGTGAAAATCAAAAGAGATAATCATGAGAAAAGAATTCTGAACACTCAAAGGTGCTATGTAAACACAGGGCAACGGAGCCAAAGGTTGGCTGGTTGGCCCGCCTGCTCCCATTTGGCTGCTTCAGTCCTTCCTAGTTCTCCCATGCCCTTGCAAATGACCAGCTAGGGGAAGGCTTGTGGTTGTGTTTGGGTGTGATGCAAGGGATTTTGGTGGTCATCTACTGAGAGAATCCAACCTCATGGTACAGTCCTCATGATATGGATGGAAGAACAAAAAGAAGTACGCTGAAGAACCAGCCACATCATGCCTGGGGCCCTGCTATCTTTATGGTTTAAATGGATCTGAGGTGCAGTTTCTATTATTTGTTGACAAAAGCATCTCATTGACATAAAAGGTGGTTAAAATCCATAGAACAAGCCAGGCATTGGCAGTTCAGTGGTAGAATTCTCGTCTTCCATGTGGGAGATCTGGGTCTGATTCCTGGCCAGAGCACCTCGTGCATAGCCACCGCCCATCTATTAGTGAATGCTTACGTGTTGCTATGATGCTGAACTGGTTTCAGCGGAGCTTCCAGACTAAAACCAGCTAACAATAACAGCAACTGTCCTAGTACTTCCTTCAAAATCCATTCGGCAGTGCTTACCAGCCTTTTAACCCTTTGGTGACCCAATTATTTTCTGCTTTGAATTTTTTTGTTGATACCACTAATTATACTCCAGAGTCCCCACCAGGGTCTATTGGTACATATATGTAACAAATAAAACCTTTCAAAATTTCTGTTTTTCCTACCAAAAATTCAGACACCTCACATAATACCCTGTAAAACAGTAATTTGTGGCACGCATCTGCTTCTTCAGTTTCGAACAGCCAGGAAGGCCCCTGCCTTGGGGCAGCATGCAAACCCCAGAAGCTGAAAAGGTCACAGTTGCTATACATACCACTGGGCACGAAAGGGTACATGTGAGTGGTCGAGTTGGATTGGATTCCACTTATTAGCCATGTGACTCTGAGCAAGTTATCTGGTCTCTGAGCTTCATGTTCCTTCAGGTGTGTTGCCAATATGAAATAATATAGGTAAGGTTTTAGTGAGAATTCCTTTGTCTGTAAAATGAGGACAATATTAGTATCTAGCAAATAGCATTGTCCTAAGGATGAGACGAAAATCTATGTAAATAGCTTAGAGCAAAGCCTGTCACAGAGCTGTTTTTGCTGTTATTTCCAGAATGCCAAAATGGATGCAAAGCCCCTAAGGTGGTATGTCCCAACACTTGGGCCTCTTGGCAGATTTTTCCAGCCTTGTACATTCCCTCCCATACCCTCACTATCTCCTATCTCCGCTGCATGGCCTGTAGTGGAGAATTTAGGGAATTTATGGGTCTTCACAATACCAGTGGTGTTGGAAAAACTCCCCCAAGGGACTCTGAAGCTTAAATCAGAAAATAAGGTGTTTTTAACGTAATTAGTATTTTTCACTCGTTTCTCCTGGTAACATTTATTGAAAAGGCGATATGGAGGCAAACCCTATCCTCACAAGCTTACAGTCCAGAGGAAGAAGAGAGACTTCTACTGAGATGAGAAAAGTTTGATAACTCCATCCAGGTGCTATGAGAGAACTCTGCGGAGTGACTAACAGGCACAAAGAAAGGAGAGAGACGCTTTTCTCCTGGGGGAGTGGGGAAATGACTCAGCGGTGAGGTGATGCTTAGGCCACACTGTGGAATGTTGACAGGGAGCTTGTTGGACTGATTTAGTGGGGGAGGAAGGCAGTGCGGAGCTTCCAGCAGAGGAAGCCAGGATATAAGGCAGGGGATCTCAGCTCTAGTTGTACGTTAGAATCATCTGGGGAACTTTAAAAAAAAATATTCAGGTTTCAGCCCCACCCCAGAGTCATTAAATCAGAATCTCTGAGGGTGGACCCTTAGGTCCCTGGGTGATGCAAGCAGTTTTCAATTTGCTACTAACCTAAAGTTAAAAAAAAAAAATTTTAAGTTAGGCGGTTTAAATCCCCGCAGTGGTGCCACAGAAGAAAGTCCTAGCAATCTTCTTCCTTACAGTGTACAGCTGAGAAAACTCAGTGAAGCAGTTCCCCTCTGTAGCACATAGGGTCACCACGAGTTGGAATTGACTCAGTGGTGATGGGTCTGGTTTTATTTTTGAGGGTGGGCCCAGGCAATATACGGTTGAAAACTTTTCTCACATGATTCTAATTTGCAGCCAAAATTGAAAACTACTGATCTAAAACCTAAAGGATTCACCTAAAGCACAATAAAATGAAAAAAAAAAAAAGAAAAGACGACTGTAGTTCATAAGCTAAAAATAAATAAATAAAGACCCTAAAGTATTAAAAAGTGTGGGGGAAGAGCAGGGGCATGGTGAGTTTGAGGAGTATAACAGAAAGGAGAATTTGGGTTGGGAAGACTGAACTTGGAGGAATCAGATCATGGACAAGGACACATGTCATGCAGGTAGCTTTGTCTCTGATAAAAACAACTGCACATCACTGGCTGAGAAGGGACTGCTTCATGGAGACTGTAGGGTCAGCAACTCTGTGGTTGCTGCCCTGAGTCAGTTCTGAGTCATGACAACCCCATGGACAACAGAACTAAACATTGTCCAGTCCAGCCATCTTTTTGATCATTAGCATGTCTGAGTCCATTGTTGGAGCTAATTGTGTAAATCCATCCCATTGAGGGTTTTCCTCGTTCAGCAATTATGTTATTGGTGTTGTTAGCTTGTTCTGTTTGGTTTAAAATCAGGAAAGGTGTGCATCAGGTTGTATCGTTTCACCATACTTATTCAATCTGTATGGTGAGCAAAAAATCTGAGAAGCTGGACTGTATGAAGAAAAACATGGCATCAGGATTGGAGTAAGACTCATTAACAAGCTGTGATATGCATATGACACAACCTTGCTTGCTGAAAGTGAAGAGGACTTGAAGCATTTACTGATGAAGATCAAAGACTACAGCCTTCAGTATGGATTACACCTTACCATGAAGAAAACAAAAATCCTCACAACTGGACCAACAAGCAACATCATAATAAATGGGGAAAATATTGAAGTTTTCAAGGATTTCATTTTACTTGGATCCACAGTCAACACACATGGAAGCAGCAGTCAAGAAATCAAATGATGTATTGCATTGTGCAAATTTGCTACAAAAGATCTCTTGAAAGTGTTAAAAAACAAAGATGTCACTTTGAAGACTAAAGTGCACCTTCTTGTCACCAATTTTCCAGTCATGTTCCTTCCAAGTCCCTGACCATCCAGCCAAACCATTCGCTACAGCCCATCAATCAGCACACAATTGCATATCTGGCCATCTTTCCTTCTAAGCAAAATGAACAACCAGGTGCGCCGCTTGAATTTCTGCCCACTGGAAGGATTTCCCTTTGCCATTGTCTTTCAGGGAGGTCCCAGAAAGGGGCTGCAATGCTGCCACTGTCCACTTTCAAGCAGCGTCTGCATATCTCACAGAGC
Organism: Loxodonta africana; assembly: GCF_030014295.1. Taxonomy (NCBI): domain Eukaryota; kingdom Metazoa; phylum Chordata; class Mammalia; order Proboscidea; family Elephantidae; genus Loxodonta; species Loxodonta africana. The sequence goes on from NC_087352.1 coordinate 95,212,810, forward strand.
CATCTGTAAACCAGGTACAAGTTTTCTTCTGTTCTTCAGTCAACTGATCATAAGGAACTCCCCATGAGGCCCTAGGTGCAGACCGGGAGATGGAAGATAGTGTGACAGGAGTGGAGGCCATGGGCTTTTGGACTACTTCCTCATGCAATTTATTTATCTTTTTGTGTCCTACTTGAGCCCAATCTTGCATATACCACTTCCATTTAATGATGGAGTGCTGCTGTGCACGTCCAAAGCTATGACTCTGTGGTTCAGAAAACACCCAGTTCATGATGGGCAGCTCAGGCTGCATGGTGACTTGGTGTCACGTGGTCAAGCATTCAGTCTGTACTAAGGCCCAGTAATAAGCCAAAAGCTTTTTCTCAAAAGGAGAGTAGTTATCTACAGAGGATGGCAGGGCTTGCTCCAAAATTCTAAGGATCTGCACTGTAATTTACCAACAGGGTCCTGCCAAGGACTCCAAACAGCATCTCTATTTGCCACTGACACTTTAAGCATCACTGGATCAGTTGGATCATATGACCCAAGTGGCAGAGTGGTTTTGTACAGCAGCCTGAGCCTGTTGGAGAGCTTTCTCTTGTTCTGAGCCCCACTTAAAACTAGCAGCTGTTTGAGTCACTTGATAAATAGTCTGGAGTAGCACATTCAAATGAGGGATATGTTGCCTCCAAAATCCAAAGAGGCAAACCAGGCACTGTGCCTACTTTTTTAGTTGTAGGAGGGGCTGGATGTAACAACTGATCCTTCACTTTAGAAGGAATATCTCTACATGCTCCATACAATTGGATGCTTAGAAATTTCACTGAGGTGGAAGGCACTGGTATTTTTGTCAGATTAATTTCCCACCCTTTAATTCATAAATTTCTTACCAATAAGTCTATGGTCATTGATGCTTTTTCCTTACTAGGTCCAATCAGAATAATGTCTTCAATGAAATGGACCAGTATGATATCTTGTAAAGGGAAAGGCGATCAAGGTCCCTGTGGACTAAATTATCACATAGGGCTGGAGAGTTGATATACTCTTGACATAGGAAAGTAAAAGTGTATTGCTGGGCTTTCCAGCTGAAAGCAAACTGCTTCTGGCGATACTTCAAAACCAGAACTGAGAAAAAGGCATTAGCCAGACCAATAGCTGCATACCAGCTACCAGAAGATGTATTAATTTGCTCAAGCAATGAAACCACAGCTGCAACTGGAGTCACTATCTGGTTAAACTTACAATAATCCACTGTGATTCTCCAAGATCCATCTGCTTTTTGCCCAGACCAAATAGGTGAGTTGAATGGAGTTGGTGACAGTAATCCCTGCAATTCCTCCAAGAATGCGGTATTGCTTTTAGTTTACTATTTTCCTGGGTAGGGGCAGTTCTAATTGCTTCCGCTTGGATCTTCCTACCATAACAGCCCTTGCTCCACATGTTAGAGATCCAATGTGGGGGCCCTGCCAGTTGCTGGATATGACTATTCCAATTATGCATTCCGGAGCTGGGGGAATCACTACAGGATGGGTTTGGGGATCGACTGGACCCACCATGAGACAGACTTATGTTAAGACTCCATTAATAACCTGACCTCCATATGTCCCTACTCTGAGTGGTGGGCCACAATGATGTTTTGGGCCTCCTGAAATTAGTGTCAGTTCAGAGCCAGTGACCAGTACTCCCCCAAAAGTCTAATTATTTTCTTTTCCCAATGAACAGTCACTCTCATAAGAAACCACAGATCCCTTTGGGAAAGTCTGGGAGAAAGATTAACAGTATAAATTTTTGGTAAGGTAGTGGGGGTCCTTCTTTAAGGGGGCATGGCCACCCCTTCGTTCAAAAGGTTGTGGGTCTGAAAACTGGTTCAAGTCTGGGAATTGATTGAGGGACCATGACTCTATTCTGGTGATTTGAGTTACACTGGTGTTCACTTGACCTAGAATTCATCTTTTTGTACAGATCAAGTAAATATTTTGTCAATTTTTCATCTATTTCACTCCTAGGGACACCGTGACTGAGTAGCAAATCCCGTAATTCCATACAAGTCAGACAACTCTGATTACTGCTTTGACTCAGCAGTCCATTATGGTAACCATGCCCACCTTGTCTTTGGTGATTAAGTGGCACCACTTGGCCCCTACCACCACAGGATCCAACCAACCCCATGGTAGTTAGGTGTCTTAATTCAGTTAGGGCAGTTCCCACAGTCAAATCTGACTTACGTAAAATAGCAACTACAGCAGTCTTTAAGGATGCTAGGACTCCCCTCACAAATTTCTTCCTCACCATTGTGATAAAAGTACTCTCTGGGCACTCCATGGGTGGGTCTGTGGGTCCAACCTGATAAATCCATTCTAACATACCAATTTCTCTAAGCCTTTGGATATCTTCTTCTACTGTATACCAAGGCAGTTCTGGCATTTCAACATGATTTTGTGTAGGCCACTGCTTAACCCATGCTTCAGTGAACCAACCAAATAATCTATTAGATTCTTTTCTAACCTCTCGAGCCAAAACATTGAATGCAGGATCTCTGCTTAGTGGGCCCATATCAATAAACTCAGACTGATCCAACTTTATGTTCATTGCACCATTATCCCACACCCTTAATATCCGTTCCCACGCATGTTCCCCAGGTTTGTTTGCATATATTACAAAAATCAAGCAGCCCTTTTGGAGTGTAGCGTACCTCCTCCTTGGTTATGCTTTGTAATTCACCTTTTGAGGCTCACTAGGACTTAAGTCTAGAAGCAAAAATGGGTGGTAGGGGTAGGTCCTGGGGACATTCAGCAATGTCTTGTAAGGCATCTACCTCAGGCAATGCTCCAGGTAATATCTCAGACAAAGATTGTTCAGATATAGCTGGGCTAATCTCATCAGATGAGGGTGGAAGGAATAATGGTTTTACTGGGGAGGGTGGCTTCGCAGACAGAGATGGAGTGATCTCTTCAGATGGGAGGAAGAGCACTGGTTCTGTTGGCAGAAGTGAGTCAATGGAATTTAGGGGCTCAATGTCCCCACCTTCCTGATTATCTGCCCATATGTTCCCATCCCAAGTTTCAGGATCCCATTTCTTCCCAATCAATGCCCTCACTTTAACTTCAGACACCATTCGAGGTTAGGATTTCAATTGACATTGTAATTCAGCCACTCTTGGTTTGATTTTCAGCAATATCAGCTCTAGTAGTACAAGAAATAAGGCTTTCTTTCAGGGCACAGGTGGCACATTTCAGGTCTTGTATTAGGAAACCCTGGTGGCGTAGTGGTTACATGCTACTGCTGCTAACCAAAGGGTCGGCAGTTCAAATCCACCAGGCGCTCCTTGGAAACTCTATAGGGCAGTTCTATGCTGTCCTATAGGGTTGCTATGAGTCAGAATCGACTCGACGGCACTGGGTTTTTTTTTTTTTTTTTTCGTTTTATGCAGTACTTGAGCTGCGACTCTGAAGCCTTGAACTCATCTATTTCTTTTACCACTTTGTCTAGTGAAAATAGGACCAATCAACCAGCTTTCTTATACTTCTCACTCTGACAAAATAGTAAAAAAAAGTATCAAATATGTACCCAGAGCCTGTTCTCTCATAAATATTTGGTGATATTTTGCGTATTTCTATTGCCACCTCACACCATCGATTAACAGGGCCTTCTTTACTACTGGAGGTAGAGCCATTAGTGCCTTTAAGACTAGCCAGACTTCAGAACCAATTCAGAGAACTCATCTTTCAATTTCGTTCCTCTAAAACCACTCTCAATCCCAAATTTCTTAGGGCAGGTTCTCTAGACAAGTAAAACCAGTGCAGCGTATATATAAACACATAAACCCAAAAAACCCAAACCCACTGCCGTCGAGTAGATTCTAACTCATAGTGACCCTATAGGACAGAGTAGAGCTGCCCCATAGAGTTTCCAAGGAGTGCCTGGTGGATTCAAACTGTCAGCTTCTTGGTTAGCAGCCATAACACTTAACCACTACACCACCAGGATTTCCCCCATATAAATACATAGAGAGATTTATTTCAAGAAATTGTCTCACGCAGTTGTGGAGCTGGCAAGTCCCAAATTCGTGGGTCAGGCATCAGGCTGGAGGTTTCTCCTGACTTATGCAGTTGCAGGGACTGGTGAACCCAAAATCAGCACGTCAGACAGAAGGTTGCTGGTTCATGGGGTTCTGGGAGCTGGCAAATCTCAAAATCTGCAGGTAAAGTGGCAGGCTGCTGGCTCACATCCCAAGATGTGAGAAGGTCAGAGAATGCTGAGCTGAATATAGGATCAAGAGAGATCAAGATTTGCCAGAACACCCGTAAATATTAAATGCGGGCCACACCCCCAAGGACACTCCCTTTTCATCAGATCACAAAATGATGATTACGTAACTTCTGCCAAACCACTGAGAATCATGGCCTACCAAGTTGGCATATAACCTTAACCATCATGCCTGGTCTCTGACACCACTTCCATAGAGTAGGGCAGTGACCCTCTTATTATTGACAAGTGGGAGTAGAAATTCAGGTTCTCCACTGTCCTCCATTGACACCCAAGGAGTGCACAGGCCTGTCATCACTGCTGGACATTGGTGAAGGTCAACCCTTGTGGGGAGAAAAAGTGATAAAAGTCCTGACTCTCCACTAGGTCTTCTCTGACAAGATGTTGGTGGGAGCGGAGGTGGGGGGGCAGAGGATGAGAGGTGGCAGGTGTTGGGGTGTCTTGTTACAGCCTCACAGGGTGGAAATCTAAGCTTCCCACTCAGCCTTTGCCAGTATAGGTTGAGGTGGGATCACAGTTTTTTCTGTGGAGTTTGCCTGGGGAAGAACGGTTATATGTGAAAGTTTCCTGTCTTGCTAGGCTTCCCCTTCCCTGGTCCTTCCACTAAAGAGAACTAACTTTTGTTGGGGCTTTTCTTTTCTGCACCTTTTGTCATTTCTGAGTTGTCAACTTCTTCAGCTCTAAGTCTTGGTTATATGAAGTAAAAAGAAAACCCAGGGAACTCACCACCTTGTTGTGTTTTGAATCTCAAAGTCCCTAGCCAGCCTGCCTTCTTCTCTTCACTTTTCTGTCTTCTTATGTTTGTTTTATGTATAATGTCCAGAGTCTGGGGATGCAGCTAGTGGGACCAAGAGGGTAAAGGACTTCTACTCCACATTTCCTGAAGCGAGTGTCCTACTTCCTTAGTTTTAAGATGTTTCTTCAGTGTTCTGGAAATATCTTGTCAGTAATATGAATTCCATCTTACAGATTTAACAATTCTAGTAGGTGTCCTAAGAGAACCTTTTAAATTGACATGTGTGACCTTGCATAACTCATGAAATAAATTAGGCTGGACCAACACAAACTTGAAAACAATTCTGCCCCTCCTCCACTGTCCCCTGGCTGGCCCGGTGGTCTTCAGCTTCACCCTAAGCGTCTCTGTTTCCATCTAGTCTTCCTCTCCTCCCTCCTTCTCTGCCTCTTTTCTTTTCTCTTTTCCAGGTTTCACGGTGGCGAATATTATTTTCAGATACATTTTAGAGTGTTTAAGTGACCAACTATATTTATGAGAATGAACTGGAGTTTTTTTTTTTTATGGTAGATAGATGCTTATTTCTGCAGCTCAAAGGAAAGTTTTAAAAACATCTAGAGATCATTAGAGTTCTTGTGGAAACAGGGAAAGTCAGCTGTGTGTGGTAATTTTTAAAGCACCAAAGATTTTAAAACCTGAACTGTAATTTTGATAGGCTCCAAAACAGTAACTTTGACTTCATCACTTCTCATTGCTGAGTGTCATTTCTTTCTTTCTGTAAGTAGATAAATAGCCATGTTGCTAGCCATTTGCTCACAGAAGTTTGAGAAGCCAGAGTCAAAATAGAACGTTGTTAATGTTCAACAATTACATTTCTGCCTGGTTTCTTTGAAGGATTAGCAATTGGCTGTTTGGATGAAGCCTACTAGATCAGAGGAAGTTTGCAGTGAGTTAACCTGTGAAAACTATGCATGCTCTGCAAAGCACGATCTGTTTTTCCTTGTAACCTAGCTGTTCTGGGAGCTGCCCGTATCCCTCCCTACTCACGTTACGGGACACGGCACTGTCAGCAAGCTGTCTATTGTGTTTCCATCTCTGCCAGTTCAATTACGGAGATGTGCACATTACAGAAAGTTTTCTGAAATTAGACGAGAGACTGAAACACAATGCAAACATAGGTGTGTCTTGATATTCTTTAATAGTATAAGCAAATCTGGTTAATCATTAAACTCCCAAAGTTATCATAAAATAAGTTGACAGGCACAACACCAGTTAAAGATAAAAGGGACCTCTCGGTTAGGCCAAATACAAGGAAATACATTAAGATCGGCAATCGTATCATTTATTTTTGACCTTAAAATCTCCCCCTTACCACATCTTTATCTATAATTGACAAAACATGAAAAGACTGATAATGCCCAGTATGGGCAAGAGTGAGCAGAAATAGGTACTGTAATACACAGTTGGTGGGAGTATCAATTGGTAAAGCTTTCTGAAAGGCAATTTAACACAGCCTACCAACGAAAATGTAAAATGCACTTATCATTTGACCCAGTAACTTTACTCCTAGGAATATACCTTACGAGGTATCTTTACAAAAGTATACGCAGGGAGATGTTTGTTACAGCCCTACTTGAATGACAAGGCTCTGGAAATGACCCACACATCCATCAGTAGGAGCCTGAGTGAATAGGTTATGGTAGACCATAAAATAACATGCACCTGTTAAAAAGAATGCCGTAAATGTGTATGTATTCATGTGAAGGATCTCCAATCTATATTACTAAATGAAAAAAGAAGCAAAAATAGAACAACATTGAGTATGATGTCATAGTGCAAATATTCTAAAGACTGCACTAATTTTGTGCCGATATTTACATAAAAATTTCTTGGGGGCTATATAATTATTGACACCAATTATATTTGAAGAAGAAGTCTAGAAGTTAACGGAGAGACAGATATCATTTTATGCCTTCTGTTCTAGTTTTTTCACCATGTACATTTCTTAATTAAAAAAAAAAAAAATCACTTCTGCGGGGACAAGAACTGTCCATTACACCCATTCAAACAGTGTATAAAGCTCACAATGTTATAGTCTTGTAATCTTAGAGTCAAAACCCCCTTATCGCATAAAATACGAAAATCGAGGGTCCGAGCATCCGGGTGACCTGAGCAAAGTGATTTGGCAAGCTGGTGACAAGGTCAGGATGAAAAGTCAGGTCCTCTGGCCCCTGGTCAAGCAGCTAACCTTTGCACCTTGCCACCGTGATGTGGTCACTGAGAAAATGCTCCGAAATGTGGCAGAAACTTCAGTTAATTTAGATCTCATTGCTAAACAACCGTTTCCTGAAAAAATATCTATCACATGAATTAAACAATGGCCTCATAAGTTATTAAATGTTTTTCATTTAATAATTGTGAAGTGGCTTAAGTGCACTGAAAGAAAAAACATCCCTTCCTAACTGGGGTCGCCGCTGGTGGCCAGACACCCACCTGAACAATTTGTAATTCTTCGGTAGACCTGCACAAGGCAGCAAGCACAGGCCCACCCTTTGCTCACTCAGCAGGCACAGTCCCTCACAGCAAGGTGAATGGACGTTCTATTCGGATCTCTTAACTCACTAATTTATAAGTTCTTTTTATTGAGGTGTAATTTACATTTCATAACGCACCCAAGTCATAGTGTTCAGCTTGATGCACTTTGATGTGCACACTCTCTTGCACACACACACTCTCACACACATTCACACACTCACACATGCTCACACTCACACATACACAATCACATACACTCACACACACTCATACCCACAATCACACTCATATACACAGTCACACACACACCCACAATCACATACACTCATATACACAGTCACACACACACCCACAATCACATACACTCATATACACAGTCACACACACACACTACACACATTCACACTCACACATACACATCCATACACATTCCTGCACTCCACACACACTCACACACTCACAATCACATACACTCATTTACACAGTCACACACACGCTCACACATGCTCACACACCCACAATCACATACGCTCATATACACAGTCACACATACGCTCACACACCCACAATCACATACAGTCATATACACTGTCACACACACACACACCTTTATAACCACTGCCCAGGTCGAGCTTCCAGCAGGCTCTCTCCAGCCACTTCCCAGTCAATATTGCACAAAGGTAACCACTATTCTGCCCTCTAGCACCAAATATGAGTTTTTAAACCTTCACTATTAAAAAAGAAAAAGCAGCTGATGATAGGAGTGGAAAGGTGGGTAAGGAAGAGAGGGCAGTAGCGTTTTACTTTATTCCACTAAAAATACCCTTACTATCTTTTAACATACCTTCCTTGTTCACTATGTACTCTTAAAAAATTGCTGTTTGAAAGATCTTACATTTAATACATCTGTTTTAAAGGAGAATTTTTCTGGGTTTCTCCTTTTATAGTTTATTTGTGCTTGAAGTTTTGGCATGCTCTGGAGATCAGAGAAAACTTAACAATGCGGAAGGAGAAAAAGAATTACAGAGAATATTAACTTTTTTAAGTATTAAGTTCTATTTTTCATATCTACTATATTTCTCACTGATTTTACTTGAGATCAATGCCTAACTCCATATAATCTGAAAGAACTCAACGCCATCAAAGAAAAAATGTTCATCGTTAAATAGATATTCACCAAAATGTGTGTACATCTAGGAATATACATATTAAAATATTATCACGTCTTATTTAACTCTGAAGAATACATGCCATAAGACTGTAGAGTTTGAGGTTTGGAGACATGACGGTTAAAAAAAACAAAACAAACCTGTTGCCATCCTGTCAACTCCTACTCACGGTGACCCCACATGTTTCCGAGTAGAACTGTGCTCCATGGGGTTTTCAGTGGCTGTAACCTTGGTGCAAACAATTAAGTGTTCAACTACTAGTTGAAAGGTTGGTGATTTGAACCCACTGAGAGATGCCTCTGAAGTAAGGCCAGGCAATCTGCCTCCAGAAGATCACAGCCTTGAAAACCCTATGGAACGGTTCTATTCCGCACACATGGGGTCACCATGAGTCAGAATGGACTTGAAGGCACCTAAGAACAACCACCACAACAATCTGACAGAAGTGGATCACCAGGTCTTTCTTCCGAGGCATTACTGGATAAATTCCAACCGCCAACCTTTCAGTTAGTAGCTGAGGGCAAACCATTTGCGCCACTCAGGGACCTTTTTATAGAGAAAACCAAAACCTGTTGCCATTGAGTCGATTTCAACTCATAGCGACCCTACTGGACAGAGTAGAATTGCCCCATAGGGTTTTCAAGGAGCTGCTGGTAGATTCAAACTGCCATCCTTTTGGTTAGCAGACAAGTTCTTAACCACTACGCCACCAGGGCTCCTTTATGGAGAAAGAGGTCCTGAAATGATATTGTCTAAAACTTGGGGTAATTACTCTGGAGTCCCAAAGCACTAACTTAAAGGATGCTAAAATTGGAACCTATTCCAAAGGAAGTATCTGGTACGGTGGTGGGGGACAGTATGAAGAGCACCTAATTGGGTACAGCCCAGCCCAGACTTTGGGCATTCTGGCCATCAGCTAACCTCAGGTGACCTCTCCCACCCAGAGCGGATCCCCTTTGTTGGTATGTGGATGTGGGGACTGAGAAAGTCCAGCTCCAACACCCGTTAGCTGTGCTGAAGAAATCTAGGGGCTAACTTTCTGAAGACCCAAGATGGCATTTGGCAAAGATAGCCATGGTCTCTGCTGACAGCGACTCTGTTCTCAAACACTTAAGGTCAGAGAGCTAGGACTTAAATAGAAAAGCTCTCGAAGCAATTCGATCAAACTTAATGCAGCATTGTAGTGAACGGTAAAGATCAGACTCACTATTGGTCCCGTATAAAACTCTAAAACCCATCTTTAGTGTAACTCTAAAATGTTCAATTTAGTGTAACTCTAAAATGTTCAAGCAAAAATGACAATCGATGTTTATGTACAATCTTGATCTCCCCACCATAGCATATCTTTGCCCTTTGAACTGCTCTTTACAAGTATTTTCTGACATTGTTTAACAGATACAAACATTCTGGGAACACTAAAGGAAAACCCGAATGCCGTAATTACAGGTAAAAGCTAGGGCTGACAGACACAAGAGGATGGTTGCTCTAGAAACTAGAATGAGGAGACAGAGAGTTTGGTGCTGAAACATGGCACCCTTTTCATTCTGAGGGCCCAGAGGCTGCGGCAGCGTCCCCTCTTGTTTCTGCTCTCACAGAGGTGTGACATCTCCCCAGCTCCAGGTAGAGCTTAGATCAGTCATCGGTCTTCAGATGAAGATTTCTGATAGTATCCAGTTTCCTCTAAGTTGGGATTTCTGTGTTTGGGCTAAACTAAGACAACAGCTTATCTTTTATGACCATGGCAGACATTTAAATGAAAACAATGGTCACCAATACCAAAAACAAAAAACAAAAAAACCCATTGCCGTCAAGTCAATTCCAACACAGAATAAATTGCCCCACAGAGTTTCCAAAGAGCGGCTGGTGGATTTGAACTGCCGCCTTTTGGTTAGCAGCCGAGCTCTTAACCACTACCTCACCAGGACACTGGAGTCACCAATACATGTCCCAAAATGTACACTTTCTAGAGAAAAAATACCCACCTACACCTACACATCCAAGGGATAAAGTGATAGGTCTTATTCCTCGCCCCCACCAAAAGCAAAGCTATTGAACACTATTAAAAAAAAAAAAATCAAACCACATCACCACTGTCGCCAGCCATGTCACAGTGCTCCTGAGTGACCCCAAGAGCCTAGGGGTTCATAGAAAACAGAAGCACATGAGGGGGAAGCTGTGACTTGTCTTCCTCCAGGAACATTGGCAAGGTAGTGGTTAGGCAACATAGGACAGCATTATGGGACCCTGAGGTCAGGATTATATTCTGGGAGGCAAATGTCTACAACATAAGTGTCCTGTTAAAGCAAGGAGAAAGGTGAGAGAATGATACCTTCACACGGAAGTGGAGGGTCTAATTTTGAAAGAAATATTTCTCCTTCTCTATAACACTACCTCCGCCTGTCCATTGGTTTGTTGTAGTGTGGTGGTTTGTGTATTGCTGTGATGCTGGAAGCTATGCCACTGATATTTCAAATACCAGCCGGGGCACCGTGGTGGGCAGGTTTCAGTGAAGCTTTCAGACTAAGAGTAGGAAGAAAGGTCTGGTGATCTACTGCCGAAAATTAGCCAATGAAAACCTTATGGATTCACAACAGAATGCTGTCTGACTCCCTTGCTTTGGACATTTTGTCAGAAGGAGACTTCATGTTTGGTGAAGTGGAGGGCCAGTGAAGGTATAGCAGACCTTTGGTAAGATGGACTGGCCAACAGCTAGCTCGACAATGGACTCAAACATACCGGCAATTGTGAGGATGACACAGGACCAGGCAACATTTTGTTTTATTGTATATAAGGTCACCATGAGTCAAAAATGACTCAATGGCAACTAACAACAACGACAACAACACTGTAACAATAAACTGTGCTTAAGCAAGAGCACTGTTGTCAAGGGCTCAATACATGTCAGTTATAGTGTTATATTTATCTTTATTACTTAATCTAATCAGGTCTTTTAGATGAGTCCAACTGTCATTACAGGCCAGTTTGGCTTTTTAGGAGACAGCTGTGTAAGGGAGGAAAACACAAAAGACAGTATCTCCCCATGAAGTCCAACAGTAAGATTGTTCTCGAAGCTTCCCTGAAGATCTGTTCTAAAGTGTCATAAAATGACTTCATTTATTAAATAAAGATACTTTGGATCATCATAACCAACAGATTTCGGACCTGAAAAATAGCTAACCGCACAGGAGAGGAGAGTATTATTACTTCTTGGTAAGATTTTAACTTTATAAGTGATTAGGAAATTGCTTTTCTAAGAAAAATAAAATTATATATCTTCAGACAAACAAAATTTATTACACCTTAGCCCGGATTATCAAAGCTTTCATTAGAGGGATATGGTAGCCACTAAAGCATGTTCATAACCAAAAACCAAACCCGTTGCCCTCAAGGCGATTCTGACTCACAGTCACCATATAGGACAGAGTAGAACTGCTCCATACGGTTTCCAAGCAGCAGCTGGTGGATTTGAACTGCCAACCTTTTGGTTAGCAGCCAAGCTCTTAACCACTATGCCACCAGGGCTCCAATTTTTCCTTATTCTGATAAATTTACCTGCCCATTTTACAATGATGTATTTTGTCTCCATTTAGGGATATTTGAAGAGGTCTTTCAGATAAGGCAAAAAGCTTGTGAAGCTAGATCACAGAATCCCAAAACAAAATAAAATCTACTGCCACAGAGTTGTTTCCAACTCATAGTGACCCCGTGGGGTTTCCAAGGCTGTAAATCTCTACGGAAGCAGACTGCCACATTTTTCTCCCTTGGTACCACTGGGGGTCTCAAACCACCCACTTTTTGCTTAGCAGTCGATCACTTTAACCACTGGACCACCAGGCCCTTGAGATCACAGAATACTGCCTAAAAGTAAATGAAGTGAAGAAAAAATAATTAAGAAACACAGAGAAAGCTATGTTTGAAGCCCTTCATTCCCTAGTGCAGATCAGCAAAACCCACATGGTTCACTTCTCTTTTCTTTCCTCAAGGGGGAGTGGTGTGGCTACCAGGAAGAGCCAATTGGCAGGTGAAACAAGTGACGAGTGGGAAACAAATGTCCACATTTTTCATGATTCTATCTGGTATTGGAGAACAACTAGAATCTAGAGTATGTATACTTTCCCAAACAAGTGTAATGAATTCTGGCACAGGATTCTTACTCTAATTATAGCACAAAAGCAATGGCCTGGTGCCAGTGGCCTGGCTGAAGCTGCTCCTCTCTGCCCCCCACACACCTCAGTCCTGTAGACCAATAGCTGCCTTCACTCTCTGTTCTTCCTTTCTTTCTTAGTTAAAGCAATCACACGTTTACTGGGCACAAATCCACCCAGAATGAAAAACATATTTTCAAGCCCCCATTACAGATAGATATGACCACATGTCTTAAGTTCTGGGCAGTGGGATGCAAGCTGAAGCAATGTGTACAACTGTGGGGAGAACTTTAAAGGGAGTGGGCATACCCACCCATTCTTCTTTTTTCTTTTCTCCTGGCCATGAGGCAGATGCGCTATCTGGAGCTAGAGTGACCCTCTTGGGCCACATGGTGAACTTAAGTTTGAGACCCTAACACTGCAGAGTATCATATCAACTGTAGGTGGGTTATGCAGACTTCTAAGAGAGAAAAGTAAACTCCTTTCTGAGGTAAGCCACTGTTACTTTAAGTTTTCTAGCTCTTATAGTTGAGTCAAGGAGCCCTGGAGGCACACTGGTTAAGCACTTGGCTGCTAACTGAAAGGTTGGTGGTTTGAACCTACCACTTGCTCCATAGGAGAAAGATGTAGCAATCTACTTCTGTAAAGATTACAGGGCCTATAGGGCCACTATGAGTCAGAATCAACTGGATGGCAGCAGGTTTATTTTTTGTTTTGTTTTGTTTTTTTAATAGTTGAATCTAACCCTAACTAATACAGGCATACCTCGGAGATACAGTGGGTTTTGTTCCAGACCACCGCAATAAAGTGAATATGGCAACAAAGCAAGTTACATGAATTTTTTGGTTTCCCAGTGCATGTGAAAGTTAGGTGTACGCTATACTATAGTCTATTAAGTGTGCAATAGCATTATGCCTGAAAAAACAATGTACATACATTATTTAAAAAATACTTTATTGCTAAAAAATACTAACCATCATCTGAGCTTTCAGCGAGTTGTAATCTTTTTGCTGGTGGAGGGCCTTTCCTCCATGTTGATGGCTGCTGACTGATCAGGATGGTGTTTGCTGAAGGCTGGGGTGACTGTGACAATTCCTTAAAACAAGACAACAATGAAGTTTGCTGCATCGATTGACTCTAACTTTCAGAAAAGATTTCTCTCTAGCATGTGATGCTGCTTGATAGCATTTTACCCACAGTAGAACTTCTTTCAAAATTGGACTCAACCCTCTCAAACCCTGCCACTCCTTTATCAACTGAGTTTATGTAATGTTCTAAATCCTTTGTTGTCATTTCAACAATGTTCACAGCATTCCATTTCAAGAAACCACTTTCTTTGCTCATCAATAAGAAGCAACTTCACAGCCATTTAAAGCTTTATCATGAGATTGCAGCAATTCAGGCAGGACCAAGATGGCAGAGTAGTCATACACTTCCGGTGATCTCTCTTATAACAAAGACCTGAAAAAACAAGTGAAACAATTATATTTATGACAAGCTAGGAGCCCTGAACATCAAAGGCAAAGTTAGAAAATGGACTGAGTGGCAGGGGAAGGGAGAGATGGTTCAGAAGCAGAGAGGAGTTGCTAGACCCAAATCACTGGGAACTCTCAGGTACCATTCCCTGTAGCAACCTCGGCAGGGCTGACTGTAGTGTTCTGGAGAAGGTTTCCTCAGGGAGAGGCAGCAAGCTGCACAGCCCACTCACACTTTTGGAACCAGAGAAGAATGGTGCTCTCAGCAAAAACTAAGTACTTATGTTTATTTTACCGTGCCCCCAGTCCCCAAATCAGCTTCAGTGGCTGTCGATTTCTGTGGGCCTGAGATAGGCCTACTGCATGACCTGAGCCATTCTCCTGGCTTTGGAGAAGGAATAAACTCACAATTGGGGGAAAAGATAATATGCCAGCTCCACTAAGCTGGGGAGCTCAGGACAGAAGGGGCTTCTGTCCAGGCATAAACGATCTGTGGACTTTGAATACCTTTTCCCCCTGCATGGAACTGTATGGGCCCATTTCAGGAGAATAGGCCCTTGCAGCTGTGCAGTGGAGAGGTGGGTGTTTGATGTTTGACACTGTTTGCCTATTAAACAGGGTCCTCACCTACCCACATCAGGGGCCTAAGGACTGGTGGCTCCACCCACATGACCTAGCCACCCATGACAGGGGTCCAAGAATAAGTAGTACCTCCCAGTCCTTACAACCAAAAGCATTAGGTGCCCATGGTCCATCTGCAGAACCCACCCACCTGTGCATTCTAGGAAACAGGGATGTGCTTTCCTCACAGACACTCAGGGCATGGTTGTCAGCCCCCTGCCTTGTTCAGAGCATGACCCCCTGCTGCAACCAGAAACCTGTACCTACACCAATCACCCCTGCCCCTCTAGGACTGTTGGACAGAGCCTGTACTACACACTTGATCACCAACTACGTGGACACTTGAGCTGAATCCATACAAGAAAAGTGAATGGATTCCTAGACTGATATACCTGATAACAGCTCTAGCCATCTGGTGACAGGACATTAGAGCTTCAAAGGTGAAAATAATCAAGCTAGCTCACTCAAGCAACCTATTTGGGCATATCAAAACAAAACAAAGCAAGAAGCTAGGATATAGTAATCAAACATAAAATAAACTAATACAATAAGTTATGGATGGCTCAGAGACAACAGTCAATATCAAATTACATCAAGAAGCAGACCATGATCACTTCAACAAGCTCTCAAAACAAAAAATCAAGGAATCTTTTGGATGAAGGTGCATTCCTGGAATTACCAGATGCAGAATACAAAAGATTAATATACAGAACTCTTCAAGACATCAGGAATGAAATCAGGAAGGAGATCAGGCAAAATGAAGAACCAGGCAAGGGACACACAGATAAAACAGTTGAAGAAATTAAAAAGGTTATTCAAGAACATAATGAAAAATTTAATAAGCTACAAGAATCCATAGAGAGACAACAATCAGAAATTTCAGAAAATTAATAATAAAATTACAGAAGCAGACAACTCAATAGAAAGTCAGAGGAGCAGAATTGAACAAGTGGAAGGCAGAATTAGTGAGATTGAAGATAAAACACTTGGCACCAATATATTCAAAGAAAAATTAGATAAAAGAATTTTAAAAAATGAAGAAACCCAAAGAATCATATAGAACTCTATCAAGAGAAATAACCTACAAGTGACTGGAGTACCAAAACAGGGAGAGATAACAGAAAGTACAGAGAATTGTTGAAGTATTGTTAGCAGAAAACTTCCCTGATATTGTGAAAGATGAGAAGATATCTATCCAAGATGCTCACTGAACTCCACAAAAGGTAGATCTCAAAAGAAAGTCACCAAGACATATTATAATCAAACTTGCCAAAACCAAAGATAAAGAGAGAATTTTGAGAGCGGCTAGGGAAAAACAAAGAGTCACCTACAAAGGAGAGTCAGTAAGAATAAGCTCAGACTACTTGGCAGAAACCATGCAGGCAAGAAGGCAATGGGATGATTTATATAAAGCAATGAAGCAAAAAAATTGCCATCCAAGAATCATATACACAGCAAAACTGTCTCTGAAATGCGAAGCTGAAATTAAGACATTTCTAGATAAACAGAAGTTTAGGGAATTCGTAGAAACCAAACCAAAACTATAAGAAATACTAATGGGAATTCTCTGATTAGAAAATCAATAATATAAGATATCAACCCAAGACTAGAACGCAGGACAGAGCAACCAGATGTCAACCCAGACAGGGATATCACAAAAATAAATCAAGATAAAAAAAATGGTCAAAACAGGGAAACAGCAAAGTCATTATGGAAAAGAAGACAACATTAAAACAATAAAGAGGGACTAAGAAACGTAGTCATAGATCTTTCATATGGAGAGGAAGTCAAGGTGATATAGAGATTGCAGTTATTCAGTCACATCTTCAGGCTCCACTTCTAGTTCTCTTGCTATTACCACCACATCTGCAGTTACTTCCTCCACTGAAGTCTTGAACTCCTCAAAGTCATCCATAAGGGTTGGAATCAATTCAACCAACCAATCAATCAATCAATCCAAACTCCTGATAATGTTACTATTTTGACCTCCTCCCATGATTCACAAATGTTCTTAATGGCATCTAGAATAGTGAATCCTTTCCAGAAAGTTTTCAATTTACTTTGCCCAGAGCCATCAGAGCAATGACTATCTATGGCAGCTATAGCTTTATGAAATGTATTTCTTAAATTTAACAGGACTTGAAAGTTGAAATTTACTCCTTGATCCATGAGCTGCAGAATGGATGTTGTGTTAGCAGCCATGAAAACAACATTAATCTCCTCGTACATCTCCATCAGAGGTCTTGGGTGACCATGTGCATTGTCAATGAGCAGATATAGTTTGAGAAGAATCTTTTTTTTTGCTGAGCAGTAGGTCTCAACAGTGGGCTTAAAATATTCAGTAAACCATGTTGTAAACAGAAGTGTTGTCATCCCGGCTTTGTTGTTCCACTTACAGATTGCAGGCAGAGTAAATTTAGCATCATTCTTAAGGGCTCTAGGATTTTCAGAATGGTAAATGAGCATTGGCTTCAACTTAAAGTCACTAGCTGCTTTAGCGCCTAACGAGAGAGTCACCCTGTCCTTTGAAGCTTTGAAGCCAGGCATTGACTTCTCCTCTGTAGCTATGACAGTCCCAGATGGCATCTTCTTCCAATATAAGGCTATTTCATCTCCATTGAAAATCTGTTGTTTAGCGTCGCCGCCTTCATCAATTATCTCAGCTAGATCTGCCGGATACCTTGCTGCAGCTTCTACATCAGCTCTTGCTGCTTCCCCTTGAGCTTTTATGTTATGGAGACGGCTTCTTTCCTTAAACTCATGAACCAATCTCTGCTAGCTTCAAACTTTCCTTCTGCAGATTCCTCTCCTCTCTCAGCCTTCATAGAATTGAAGAGAGTTAGGGTTTTGCTTTGGACTAGGCTTTGGCTTAAGGGAATGTTGTGGCTGGTTTGATCTTCTATCCAGGCCACTAAAATTTTCTCCATATCATCAATAAGGCTGTTTTGCTTTCTTATCATTTGTGTGTTCACTGAAGTAGCACTTTTAATTCCTTCAAACATTTTTCCTTTGCATTGATCACTTGGCTAACTGTTTGGTGCAAGAGGCCTAGATTTCCACCTATCTCGGCTTTCAACACACCTTCCTCGCTAAGCTTAATCATTTCTAGTTTTTTATTTAAATTAAGAGTGCAACTCCGCCTTTCACTTGAACACTTTGAGGCCATTGTAGGATTAACTGGCCTAATTTCAATATTGTCTTGTCTCAGGGAATAGGGAGGCCTGAGGCGAGGGAGAGAGATGGGGTAACAGCAGGTTGGTGGAGCAGTCAGAATACACGCAACGTTTATTAAGTGTAGTTTATGGTGCCCCAAAACAATTACAATAGTAACATCAATCATCAACAATCACTGATCACCATAACAGATATACTAATAATGAAAAAGTTTGAAATATTGTGAGAATTACCAAAATGTGACCCAGAAACATGAAGTGAGCACAAGCTGTTGGAAAAATGCCACTGATAGACTGGCTTAACACAGAGTTGCCACAAGCCTTCAAATGTGTAAAGAACACAGTATTTGCCAAGCACAGTAAAGTGAGGTATGTCTGTAGATACCCCCTCCAGCATGTTCTCAGGTAATGGAAGGGAAGCTAGTTCACCAAACTCAGCCTCACACTGAATTTCTAAGAGGAAGAAAAGCAAGTCTCAGATCACTGTGATAAAGGTAATAAAAAGGAATTTATCCACATTATATCTATGAAAATCGAAAATCTGGTTAGAACTCCATGTGTTAAACAGATGGAGAGAAGAATTACACAAAAACAATGCAAAAATACCGTGAAAGAGAAAAAGGAACAAAAGATTTTAAAAAACCTGAAGAAAAATTCCTACAACAAATGCTTCATATTCTAGGGAAAAAAATGTAAAAGTATATGTGATGATTAAAGTCATATGTCAATTTGGCTGGGCCATAATTCTCAGTAGTTTGGCAGTTATGTAATGGGGTAATATGGCAGACAGTGGACTGATTGCTCTTCCATAATGTTATCATCTCCATGGTGAGATCTGATATGAGCAGCCAATCAGTTGTAAGGGGATTTTCCTCAGGGATGTGGCATGCATCTGATATATATGGACATTCTGGAAAAACTTGCTGACTTTTGCTTGCTCTGGATCCTACAACTGTCTCATCATTATCTGACCTCTGATTCTTGGGACTTGACCAGCAGCCTGCTATATTGCCTGTTGATCTTGGGGTTCGTCAGCCCCTGCAGCTACGTGAGTCGGGAGAAGCCCCCAGCCTGATGCCTGACTCATGAACTTGGGACTTGCCAGCTTCCACAACCTTGTGAGCCATTTCCTTGAGATAAATCTCTCTCTCACTCTCCTTCCCCCCCTCCCTCTCTGTGTCTCTCTCTCTATATACACATAATACATGCTTCACTGGTTTTGTTTCTCTAAAGAACCCAGCCTAAGACAGTATATAAGATCCATGATACAAGAAATGAAAGGTGAGATAAGACAACAGAAGTCTCAGATTGCAAGGCATGCTAAGTAAAAAAAATTAAATGCCACAATGCATTTTTTATCATGTGCCTTTACCCCATATTACTTTTAAACAAGTAAAGTCAAAGAACATTTCCTCACTAGATGACTTGGGATACATAGAAACAGAAAGTTTGCTGTTTCGTATCAAACAAATGGGCTGTTGTGGCATTTTATTTTCAGATGAGCAGATCTTCTGAAATTTCCTTGTATAACTAACATGTGCCAGCTCTCATATTGGGGTAATTTGACTTAGTCACGTTTTGGCAACACTACACCAGTATGCGATCAACCTAGGATGCCAGCCATGTGTTCAAAGGGCTACAATAGGCAAGAATATGGAACATACTTGACTAAATAATATCAAAAGGCATGTAAAGGTTAATTCCATTCCTTGATTGTTTTCTAGTTTTCTGTTAAGACAGTGGTCATGTTCTTAATAAACTTTTACCAAAACTAGCTTTGTAATTAATGATAATACTGTACTACTAGCCTTGGAGAAACAATGACTAGTGCATCTTGAGTACGTATGATGAGCCAGATACTCTGCTAAGTGTTTACCATGGATTATAACAATTAAGGTCACAACACTTCTCAGAGGTGGGTGCTTATATTTAAAACAAACAAACAAAAAACCCATTGCCATCCAGTTGATTCTGACTTACAGTGACCCCATAGGACAGAGTAGAACTGCTCCCTGGGGTTTCCAAGGAGCAGCTGGTGGATTCGAACTGCCAACCTTTTGGCTAGCAGCTGAGCTCTTAACCTCATCAAAACACCCAAACCAAACCCATAGCCATCGAGTAGATTCCAGCTCGTGACCCTAAAGAACAGAGTAGAACTGCCCCATAGGGTTTTCAAGGCGTGTCTGGTGGATTCAAACTGCTGACTTTTTTGGTTAGCAGGCCAAGCTCTTAACCACTAGACCCCCAGGGTTTCCCTTAAGAGCAAAATATCCCCATTTTACAGGTGATAAAAATGAGTCATAAAAAGACTTAACATTTTGCCCAAAATGGCGCAGGTAGTAACTTCTGGGATTTGAGCCTAGGCGGTTTGATTTGCATCCTTCCTGTGCTCTTGAGATCAGACCCAATAAGGGGAAGGTGTTACGGATAATTCAAATTGCCTCTGGAATGTGCTCTCTGAGTTCCTAGTGTATAAGGAAGTGGGACAACCGGAAGTGTTGTGGACGGGCTGGAGGGAACCAGAATCATCTCCCAAGAGTTCTTGGCTTAGACTATTGAATAAAATTGGCATTCCATTTCTGACGAAATATCGTTCAGGCTCACGGGGAAAACAGCACTTTTCAAAGAATCAGTAAAACGTATTAAGGTTTTTAAATTTATTGGTGTTACTCTTCTACAATGTGATTGTAATGAAAAAAATACGTCTTCAGTGCAACGCCTCCTGTAGCTTGGATGTTCTAACGTCTTGGAGACGCTTCAGGGTTTCTCAAGGGGTTCAAGAACGCCAATAGATGCACACTCAGCAGCAGGATGAGGGCCACATGTGAGAAAAGAAAAGGAAAAACATGTGGAATCAGAAGGAAGAGCTGAGTGCCGGCGAAGGGGGGAGGAAGGGGCTCTTATCTATAGCGAGCCGGAAACAGCGTGTGCCCTCAGCACCGGCAGCTGCGAAGAGGAAGCCAAGTAAACATTTTAACAAGGAGGTTCCCTCAAATCCTTGAGAGGCTGTGTTTAGCCTCTGAATCACTAAAGCCCATGGTAATGATAGTGTTCACAACCAAACCAGGAGTCTGCACCAAAGGTGAGGGCAGAGGGAGACCGCCAGGCCAAGAGGGAGGCAAGCCAGGAGCCCCTGTTCATGGGGCATAGGAGCTTTGCTTTGGAGGGTCAAGTCTGGCTTCATGACCAAAAACAATACTGAAATTTATAAACAATTTACAAATTTTACTTCCATATTTCTTGTCCCAGGTCCAATTTCTTCAGAGCCTGGCAACTCCAAGTTTATTGAATTAATCTGAAATCCAACACAATGGGTATGTGCATGGTAAAGTGTAAACACCTCACTCTTTGACAGAGGTGGAATTCAGTGGGGTGCTAAACCACTGTGCTTTAAGGCCTCACCCATTTAATTGAAGTGACACGTTCCCAGACTAGCAAGTGCCCAGTAAGTGTGAAGGTGCACCCAGGCCTGTGCACGTCAGGGACCAGATGTTGTTCAGTGGCTTCTAACCTTGCAATATGTCAGAATCTCCAGGGGGTGCCTGACAGGTATATTCCAGCCTCTTCTTCCAGAGATTTTGATTTGATGCCTCAAAATAGGACATTATTTTCAACAAGCCCCCATCTGCTTCTGGTGAGCAGAATTTTGGAACTTTTTTTTTTTTTTTATTGTGCTTTTTTTTTTTAGTGAAAGTTTACAAATTAAGTCAGTCTCTCATATAAAAATTTATACACACCTTGCTACATACTCCTAATTGCTCTCCCTCTAATGTGACAGCACATTCCTTCCCTCCACTCTCTATTTTCGTGTCCATTCGGCCAGCCTCTGACCCCCTCTGCCCTCTCATCTCCCATCCAGACAGGAGTTGCCCACATAGTCTCACGTGTCTACCTGATCTAAGAAGCTCATTCTTCACCAGTATCACTTTCTATCCCATAGTCCAGTCCAACCCCTGTCTGAAGAGTTGGCTTTGGGAATGGTTCTGTCTTGGGCTAACAAAGTCTGAGGACCATGACCTCCAGGGTGCTTCTAACCTCGGTCAGACCATTAAGTCTGGGCTTTTTACAAGAATCTGAGGTCTGCATCCCACTCCTCTCCTGCTCACTCAGGGGTGGAATTGCTTTTAAGAATCATCACCACCTGTCTGTCAGTTTTTTGTTCTGTGGTGGCTTGCATGTTGCTATGATGCTGGAAGCTATGCCACCAATATTTCAAATACCAGCAGAGTCAACCATGATGGACAGGTTTCAGAGGAGCTTCCGGGCTAAGACAGGCTAGGATGGAAGTGCTGGAAATTTACTTCTGAAAATTAACCAATAAAAACTTTACAGATCACAACAGAATATTGTCTGAGATAGTGCTGAAAGATGAGCTCCCTAGGTTGGAAGGTACAATACAATAGCCTCAAAAATGGACTCAACGTACCAATAATCACGAAGATGGCACAGGATCAGGCAATGTTTTCAGTCTGTTATTCATAAGGTCACCATGAGTCAGAGCCAACTCAACAGCAACTAACATCAACAAATTGGAGAATCACTGTGTATAATTGGCTCCACGCCCTCTGTCCACACTCTGTCCGCACTCGCATCACCCAGCCCTCACCCTTCTTCATCCCCCTGCCCAAGGACCCCTCCCTCTATCCAAGTAATTCTTGTAGTAGCTTCCTTCTTGTCTTCCACCAAATCTAGGCCTTCTTCCATGTCATGTTAAAATGTCCCCCTGCTTCATGTACACAAAATATAATTCCTCTTTCCCCTAAAAATTAGTTTTACTAAGTGCAATTGGTATGAACTGGACCTAAACTTTAAATTGGAGGGAATATAGAAAATAATTGGGAAGGCTATAAAGATACTCATGGAAAAGTTCTAAGTTGCTTAACTATACATTGGACGTAATATTAAAAGTTACAAAAGAGAAAGTTGCTCTACACACAAGGGGCTTCTTCTGAACCACCAATTGAGAGGAGTCAGGGAAGCATGGTAAAGGCGCCATGGGGTGCAATCATCAAAACCCAGAAGGTATGAGACTCTAGAGTTTGCTACTCCATGGACCAGCATCATCAGCCTCACCTGGGAGTTTGCTATAAATGCAGAATTTCAGACAGCAGCCCAAATATACTAAAGCAGGATCTATTTTTTAACAAGATCCCCAGATGGTTTCTATGTACTCTAAAGTCTGAGAAGTGCTTCTCTACTGGACAAGACACCCTATTTCTTCAGCAAATAAATTGGAAGGAAAAAATGTGATGGGAACTGTCTTAGGTATCTAATGCTGCTGTAATATAAATATCACAAGTGGATGGCTTTAAAGAACAGAAATTTCTTTTCTCACAGTTCCAGAGGCTAAAAGTCAAAATCACAGTCTCAGTCATTCCTTCTAGAACCCTTTCTCCTAGTTTCTGTTATCTGCCAGCCATCTTTGGGGTTCCTTTGCTTATAGACATTTCTCACATGTCCTCTGTCTTTCCCTCTGTGTGTGTCTCTCTGTGTCCATTCTGGTCTCTTTATAACTCAGAAGTGATTAGGTTTAGGATCCACCCTACACTGGTATGCTCTCAACTCATTAATGGAATGCATTTGTGATGCAGTAAATTACTTAATATGGCCCTTCTAGTCATAATCTTTTTAACTCCCATCAAATGACAGGGTGGGACCATGTAAATGAGGTGCTTGTGGGCCATCAAGCAGATTGGATAGTTTGCTAATAATGTAAATAAGGTGCATGGCACCCTTGTGGGGGTGGGACCATGCAAATAAGGTGTATAGAACCCTAATGAGGGGGTTGATTGGTTTTGCCATCTTGCTAGCCTTAAAGGGAGACACAGGAGCTGTAACATGGAAGACTGAGAGAGGCAGCAAGACCGAGAGAGGAAGCAAGACCAGGAGACCGGTAGTGGGCTTCCTGGCTCATAGCATGAGAAAGCTGAGTGCCTTCCGGCATGAGGCTTACTGGTGGGGTGGGGTGCCTCCACGCACTTATCAGCAGATCTAAGAGAGCTTTGTAATACTTACACAAGCAGGGCAGAGGCTAGGCCAAGGGGCTAAGAGGCTGAGGCGCAAGACGGAGATGTGCCTGCAGGCATGGCTGAGAAGAACTGTCCTTATCAAAGAACTGTATCCAGAGCATTCTTGAACCTGAATTGTAACCTGTTACTTCCCTAAAAAAACCCATGACTGTGAGCATGGTCTTTGAGTTCTGTGTGCCATTGCAACGAATTATCAAACGCAGCAGAGACGTAGAGTGCTGTGGGAGAGACAGTTGGTGTCAGAATTGGTAAAAACATTGGAGAGAAAGTATGTCTGACCTCCTCCTTAAAGGAATTAGCCTTGGGCTGTTATCTTGAATCTCCTTCCCCCTTGTGAAATTAAAGGAGGTCGGACACCTCTGCCACACTATTTTTACAGGATCATATAGATTGCATTATGGAACGTGATTACATTACGTTGCATTATGGATGGTGATCTGCTCTACTCAAGACCAACTGATTTAAGCACATGTAAAAAAAAAAAAATTTTTTTCTTTTAGGTAATTCATGACTGCAACTAGGCTGTTTGGCCAGTATTTATAGATAAAATATGCAGACTTTGTATCCTGATTTGAACAAACTGTCTATAAAAAAAAATTTTTTTTGAGACAACGGGAAATTTGAACTGAGTGTTATATAATATCAATACTATTATTATTATTAATGTAATAATATTAAGGAGTCATGGTCAATTTTTAAAGACAGATGAATGGTATTGTTGTTATTGAAAAATAAATGCCCTTGTCTTTTAGAAATACAGTAAAACCTGGGAAACCCAGAAATTGTGTAAGGCAGAAACCTGTCAGAGACAGAAAACTCAAATATTTTCCATTAATAGAGAGTGACAGAGAAGTGTAAGGCTGTACTCTGTCAAAGGCGGAAAACTTGTGAGACCCAGAAAAACAAGGCAGTCCCAGTGAGTTCCGGCTCTCACGTTTCACTGTATTTGCTTTAATAGTTATGGATAAAATGATACCATGCTGGGGATTTGCATCAAAATAATCCAGTGATGGGGGTAAGAAGGGCAAAGAAGACAACTAACAGAAGGGGAGAAAATATTTGGAAATCATATACCTGACAAGGGTTTTATATCTAGAATATATAATGAACTCCTACAACTCAGCAACAAAAACAAAAGCAACCCATTTAAAAAGTGGGCAAAGGATTGAATCAACATTTCTCCAAAAAAGATATACAAATGGCCAATAAGCGCATGAGAAGGTGCCCAACATCATTAATCATTAACAATAACAACAAAAAACCCATTACCGTCGAGTCAATTCCAATTCATAGTGATACTATAGGACAAAGTAGAACTGCCCTATAAGGTTTTCAAGGAGGGCCTGGTGGATCCAAACTTCTCACCTTTTGGTTAGCAGCTGAGCTCTTAAGCACTATGCCACCAGGGTTTCCTCATTAGTCGTTACAGAAATACAAATCAAAACCACAATTAGATACCACTTAACATCCAGTAGGATGGCTAATATAAAAAAAAAAAGGAAGAAAGAGAAAATAAATGCTGGTGAGGATGAGGATGTAATCTGTACCCTCATCCACTGCTCATGGGACTATAAAAGTTTCAGCCACTTTGGAAAACATTTTGGCAGCTCCTCGACAAGTTAAACATAGAATTACCATGTGACCCAGCAATTTCACTCCTAGGTATATAACCAAAAGATTTGAAAGCACGGACTCAAACAGATATTTGTACACCAATGTTCACTGCAGCATTATTCACTATACCCAAGAGGTGGAAACAACCCAAGTGTCCATTAACAGATGTATGGGTAGACAAAATGTGGTGTACACATACAATGAAATACTATCACCATGAGAGATACGAAGTTCTGATACATGCGGTATTGCTTTCCCAGGGCTGCCGTAGCAAAGTACCACAAAGTGGGTGGCTTAGAAGAAGAGTACTTTATTGTCGCACAGTTCTGGGGGCTAGAAATTCATATCAACATGCTGGCCAGTCATGCTCTCTCTTGTGGGCTCTAAGGAAGGCCATTTCTTGTCACTGTCAGCATTTGGTAGCCCCACATGTTCCTCGGTGTGCAGACGCATCTTCACATGGCCATCTTGCCTCTGTCTGTATCTCTGTGCCTCTTCTTTCAGAAGGGAACCGCTCTGATGGCTTTAGGACCCTGTGCTAACTGATAATATCTTTAAATGCCCTATTTCCAAAGAAGCTCATGTTCACAGGTACTAGTGGTTAGGAGTTCAAAATATCTTTTGGGGAGACAAAATTCCATCTATAATACATGCTATGACATGGATGAACCCTGAAAACATTATGATGAATGAAATAAGCCAGACACCGAAGGACAAATGTTGCATGATCCCATGTATATGAAATATCTAGAACAGGCAAATGTATAGAAATAAACATTTATTAGTGGTTACCACAGACTAGGAGGCAGTAGGGATGGGGAGTTATTGCTTGATGGGTACTGAGTTTCTGCTTGGGATGATGAAAAACCTTTGAAAATAAACACTGATAATATAGTTAATGCCACTAAATTCTATACTTAAAAATGACTAAAATGGCAAATTTTATGTTACATATTGCCAATGTAGGATTTTATCTTAGAAATTAATAGAGAGATACTCAGGTTTGACGTTCCTAAACTCTTTTCATTTACTGCAGGGTCGTCCTGGCAAGGCACACAAATAAGACCTCATAACATTCATTTAGAACTAGAGAACTAGAATTAACAATTACAATGTTGGTTCAATGGTTAGAGTCCAAGTTTTTAGACTTCCAGTGTTTACCTTTAATGAGACGTTTCAGGAGGAAGGCTTGACCACAGCTTGAACTCAGTCGAGGTCCCTCGTAGCTAAGTTTCAAGGTCAGCGGCAGCTGGTAGTCTCAGTAAACCAAAACCAAACCCAGTGCCATTGAGTCAATTCCGACTCATAGCGACCCTATAGGACAGAGTAGAACTGCCCCATAGAGTTTCCAAGAAGCGCCTGGTGGATTTGAAAAGCCGACCCTTTGGTTAGCAGCCATAGCACTTAACCACTACGCCACCAGGGTTAGACTGTCAGTATTCAGACAGAATAAGAGACTAGAGAAGGATCACTTTGTCTCTGCCTTCTCTTGGTGAGTGAGGAGAAATTCAGGGTTTATATGTAAAATTCTCACCTTGGCTTCCCACAGTGAGGCCCAGTGTGACATCAAAGTCTAGTATGTCATGTCTTCTCTCCCGGGTTAGAGATTAGCTGAATGTCATGTCTTCTCTTCATCGTTAGAGATTAGGGACGTTGTTTAAACTTATGTCTCAAGGCTAGTTTACAAAGATGAAGTATATTATGTTTTGTCACCGCATGCTGGGTAAAAGTGAACGTAAAAGTTGTTTACGTTCTTTACATGCTTCTATGTCTAAGTTCAGGAGTTTTCTAAATAATTTTCTAGTAATTTACAGGTTTCTAATAAGTTATAGTTAATGTTTTAAAAAAAAAACAAACCCCATTGCCATTGAGTCAATTCTGACTCTTTGTGACCCTATAGGACAGAGTACAACTGCCCCCCAGGATTTTCAAGGAGCAGCTGGTAGATTCGAATTGCTGACATTTTGATTAGCAACCAAATTCTTAACCACTATGCCACCAGGGCTCCTAGTTAATGTTAAAACCTATTGGGGTCCAGTTGATTCTGACTCATAGCAACCTTATAGGACAGAGTAGAAACACCCCATAGAGTTTCTAAGAGCACCTGGAGGATTCCAACTGCCGACCTTTTGGTTAGCAGCTGTAGCTTTTAACCACTATGCCATCAGGGTTTCCTAGTTAGAGAGTCTCAAAAAGGTAGACATATTTCTAAGTTCATATTATGAATATTATATATGTATTTTGAAAGCATAATAGTGACTTTCATACCTTTATCCCTGATTTAAGAACATTATAGAAACGTAGAATACATTTTACCACAACGGAAAAAAAAAAAGAACACATTAAAAGAGGAGTGGGGAGCGAGGACTAACTGCGAGAAGGAAACTGGGAGGAGGCCGTGAATTGACCATTGTTATAAGGCATTTGTATATATTTGATAATTTCCCTAATAATATCAGTCAGGGTTCAGTCAGAGCCACTAGGAGATATATCTACACATCTACATTGCTGTATCTGGCCTTATGCAACGGCTGGAACTGGTCAAGCAGTCTCTGGAAGACTGATGTCTTCACACCTGACCCTGGAGGGAGCCTGAAGTCCGGCGGGCAGCAGTCGGCGAAGTAAAGCAGGGAGATGAAGAGCAGGCTGGGACATATCAATGGAGTTGGAAGCCAGAAGGACAGACTGAAACCTGCGACCGTTCATGTTGCCTCTGGTGTTGGGGATGGGGACTCTTCCTCATGGAACCAAGGACATACCTACATCTGGCCTAGGAGTCAGAGGAATCTCAGGGAGGATCGCCGGGAAGTTAGAGCAGTTTCAGGCTCAGCTGCTGCATCCCACCGATGACGCAGATCAGCAAAAACTTGTACCAGCTACAAAGCAGCTGCTGCTTCCAGTCTGCCTTTCGGTCTCCCAGTAGTCTCAGTTGGGGCCCACCGTAACCAGAAACAGGCGAGAAAGGGAATTCTGGGAAATGTAGTTTAGCGTAGTCAAGTAGATACATTACGAAGCCTGCACACCTAATTAAAAGTAAATTTTGTACAGAAATAAATGATTAGATAGAAAGACAGATAGATATAGCAGTCCCTGAAAGTGATTGTTTAAAAGTCAAACTACTTCACAAAGAAAGCTGTGATACACATGGTATATTAGTTTCCTGTACCTGCTGTAACAAATTGCCACAAACTGGGTTGACTTAAAAAAAAAAAAACCGGAAATTTATTCTCTCGCAATTCTGGAGGTTAGAAGTCCGAAATCAGGGTATTGGCAGGGCCACGCTCCCCCAGAAGCCTTTAGGGGAGAATCTTTCTTGCCTTTTCCATCTTCTGGTGGCCCCAGGTGTTCCTGGGTTTGTGGCAGCATAACTTTATTCTCTGCCTCCACCGTCATATGGATGTCTTCTTTCTTTGTTTGTCTCTGTGCCTCTTCTCCTTTTCTTATGAAAATATCACCAAAAAATGCAAACCCATTGCCGTTGAGTCGATTCCGACTCATAGCAACCCTATGGGACAGAGTAGAACTGCCCCATAAGGTTTCCAAGGAGTAGCTGGTGGATTTGAACTGCTAACATTTTGGTTAGTAGCCAAGCTCTTAACTACTATGGCACCAGGGCTTCATAAGAAGACTGGCAAATCATATTGAATTAGGGCCCATCCTAATCCCATATGACCACTTCTTAATTGGATTACGTCTGCAAAGGCCCTATTTCCAAACAAAGTCACATTCATAAACAGCAGGGATTAGGGCTTCAGTGTATATTTTTGGGGGTGGGGGTGGGGACACAGTTCAAGCCACAATACATGGTAAACTCCATCTACCGCTGGAAACGTATTTGTCTTGTCACCATTATCCTTTCTTCCCTTTAGTGTGAGTGGATGAAATCTTTGACCACTTAGATTTCTGTCTTTTCCTCCTCTCTCAAGGACTGTTCTCCATCAGTTAGCTTCTCATATCTCTAGCTTAAACTCCGTCTGTTCTGTCTGTATATCTTCAGGTTACTAAAAAAAAAAAAAACTGAAACTCATGATTTTATAAATCGCTCTCATAAATACACTTTTCCCTGGCAGCCATGTTTTGACAATGAAAAGTCTACTCATGCCATTGTGACTTCTGTGGTGTGATTTTGCTGTGTTATCTGAGAATATTCAATTCTTCTATAAATAACAAGTAGAACAACAGGGGAAATCTGTAAAACATGTTGAAGAATGATAGTAAATGTGTTAAGTTAGAAACCTGAGAGATACGTTGAGCATAAATAACATGACCAGAGCATGTTGTTGTTAGGTGCCGTTGAGCTGGTTCCAACTCATAGCGACCCTATGCACAACAGAATGAAACACCGTCCGGTCCTGAGCCATCTTCACAATCATTGTTAGGCTTGACCTTATTGTTGCAGCCACTGTGTCAATCCACCTCGTTGAGGGTCTTCCTCTTTTCCGCTGACCCTGCATTCTGCCAAGCATGTTGCTCTTCTCCAGGGACTGATCCCTTCTGACAACATTTCCAAAGTATGTAAGACGCAATCTCGCCATCCTTGCTTCTAAGGAGCATTCTGGCTGTACTTCTTCTAAGACAGATTTGTTTGTTCTTTTGGCAGTCCATGGTATATTCAATATTCTTCGCCAACACCACGTTTCAAAGGCATCAATTCTTCTGCACTCTTCCTTATTCATTGTCCACCTTTCACATGCATACGATGTGATTGAAAATACCATGGCTTGGGTCAGGTGCACCTTAGTCTTCAAGGTGGCATCTTTGCTCTTCAACACTTTAAAGAGGTCCTTTGCAGCAGATTTACCCAATGCGATGCGTCTTTTGATTTCTTGACTGCTACTTCCATGGCTGTTGATTGTGGATCCAAGTAAAATGAAATCCTTGATAACTTCAATCTTTTCTCCGCTTATCATGATGTTGCTCATTTGTCCAGTTATAAGGATTTTTGTTTTCTTTATGTTGAGGTACAATCCATACCGAAGGCTGTGGTCTTTGATCTTCATTAGTAAGTGCTTCAAGTCCTTTTCACTTTCAGCAAGCAAGGTTGTGTCATCTGCATAACCCATGTTGTTAATGAGTCTTCCTCCAATCATCATGCCCCGTTCTTCTTCATATAGTCCAGCTTCTCGTATTATTTGCTCAGCATATAGATTGAACAGGTATGGTGAAAGGATACAACCCTGATGCACACTTTTCCTTACATTAAACCAATCAGTATCCCCTTGTTCTGTCCGAACAACTGCCTCTTGATCTATGTAAAGGTTTCTCACGAGCACAATTAAGTGTTCTGGAATTCCCATTCTTCACAATTTTATCCATAATTTGTTATAATCCACACAGTCGAATGCCTTTGCATAGTCAATGAAACACAGGTAAACATCCTTCTGGTATTCTCTGCTTTCAGCCAGGATCCATCTGACATCAGCAATGATATCCCTGGTTCCACGTTTTCTTCTGAAACCGGCCTGAATTTCTGGCAGTTCTCTGTTGATACACTGCTGCAGCCGTTTTTGAATGATCTTCAGCAAAATTTCGCTTGCGTGTGATATTAATGATATTGTTCTATAATTTCCACATTCAGTTGGATCACCTTTCTTGGGAATAAGCATAAATATGGATCTCTTCTAGTCAGGTGGCCAGGAAGCTGTCTTCCATATTTCTTGGCATAGATGAGTGAGCACCTCCAGCGCTGCATCTGTTAGTTGAAACATCTCAATTGATATTCCATCAATTTCTGGAGCCTTGTTTTTTGCCAATGCCTTCAGAGCAGCTTGGACTTCTTCCTTCAGTACCATCGGTTCCTGATCATATGCCACCTCATGAAATGGTTGAACATCGACTAATTCTTTTTGGTATAGTGACTCTGTGTATTCCTTCCATCTTGTTTTGATGCTTCCTGTGTTGTTTAATATTTTCCACATAGAATCCTTCACTATTGCAACTCGAGGTTTCAATTTTTTCTTCAGTTCTTTCAGCTTGAGAAACACCGAGCGTGTTCTTCCCTTTTGGTTTTCCACCTGCACCTCTTTGTACATGTCATTATAATATTTTACTTTGTCTTCTCGAGACACCCTTTGAAATCTGTTCAGTTCTTTTACTCCATCAATTCTTCCTTTTGCTTTAGCTGCTTGACATTCGAGAACAAGCTTGAGTCTCCTCTGACATCCGTCTTGGTCCAGAGTATATGTTTGATAAACACAGAAAAAAGAGATGGAAAAGACAAGAATGCTACTTATACAAAGAAAGACATGGAAGGCCAAGAAAACCAGAAATATTTAAAAATCACAGATCATGTATCCTCTAAAATAACAACTATGTCATCCTTAAATCAGCTACTCATTGGTGACGCCCATTCTGGCCCCACGTGCCCTCTGCCTGAGACATCTGTAGCTGCTCAAAAGGTCATTGGTGAGTTACCGTTGTGCCCGCCAACAAGCTAAGTTGACAGATCAGCAATAACATGCATGAGATACAAAATGGTCATAAAACTGCAGGCGTACTTGTCCCTCCATCTATTTGAAAGAGCTGTTATTGCTGATCTGATGACTCACCTCATTGGTGGGAAGCAGCAGCTGGACCTGAAGCTGCTCTGTTTTCCCTGTCTTCCTGCAAATGTGTGTTGGCTCCAGTCTGAGTCCCCTTGCTCACCCTTAACTCTGGTCCTTGTAACCATACCATCAGTGTGTGTGGGAGAGAGAAAGGATGTATGAACACTGTATAACACAGGATTTAATTAGTGTGGCTTCCACCTCACGCATACCCTATCCTTGGTGTGATAACCTACCTCATCCTGTCCCCCTGGCTTCTTGCTGTGTTTTCCATTTATTCAATAAACCTTGTGATTCAAGCATCTTAATTTTATTTCAACCTGTCTATTCCCTGGCCTCTAGGTTAGCTACCTGGTAGTGCACTTGTAGGTAGGGTGACCAACTTGTCCTGGTCTGCCCAGGAATTCCTGCCTTTTCATACTAAAAGGTTGGCACCCTGGTAACCCCTCAGTCCTGGCAAACAGGGGTGGCTGGTCACTGTCCTTGGAGGTTACCATTACACCAACTTCATCTTCTTCCTCCTCCTTTACTTCTTCAATAATTGTAATCTGAGATCAAAAGTATTCTCACTAAGATCACCTGTTGCTTTCATATCATCAAATAAACTGGACATCTATTTTAAAATAAACGTTTAAATATGCAGTGGGCAGTTGTATCACTTTTTCTTTCATGAGACTCTTTTGTCTTACCTTCTTTTACAGCTCTTTTATTATTTAGATGTTTTCAGAGTTAATGTGGACCTCAGACAAGACTTGAAAATGATATAACTTTGCCAAGGATGTTGCCAAGAACAAGTTTCTTTCCATCTTATGGCTCCACCTTTTCTAAGGCAGCATCTTTCTAAGGCTGGGTCTTCTTATGATTGCAAGATGTCTGCATCAGTTAGGGTCCAGTCATGAAAAGAGAAATCACGCTAGTTATTTTACCCATGAGAATTTAATACAAGGATTTGTATTGGATGACTGTATCAGTCAGGGTGCGGTCAGGAGACAGAAACTATTACAGTGATTTTTAGAGGGAAAACTTAATGTAAAGGATTACTAATCAGTAGAGAGAATTAACAATTAATGGAAAAAGAACTCTACAGAATACAGCATACAGGAATAACAGATAGAGGGAGCAGTCACTACCTCAGAGCCAAGGCATAGTACCCAAGGAAGGAGTAAGCACAGAAGAGCCCCTCAGCCCCACCCTGAGGCTGATATTCAGACCTGGTTAGAGAGGGCCTGGCTGTGGTCCACTGGTCAGCACAGTTTGCTGAGGCTCCACAGGTTGGAGATGGCAAGCAGGAAACCTGCTGGAGTGCCGGTGAGACTAGCGAGGAAGCTGCTCAGTGGGTGCTGGCAAAACTCACTGGAAAGCCACCGATGAAGGCGCCAGTGAAACATGCTGGAAGGTGAGCGTCTCCGGATGTTTTGCATGCTAATGGCTGCCATATGCTGTGGGAATGAGAAGTTTTAAAGTACACAGGAGCCAGGAAAAGAGGCGTTTTCCTCCTGAAATGTCCCTCCGGCACCCTCTACTAACAAAGCCTCACATTGTTGCCATCAGGCAAAGGAGAAATGTTTACTGGGTCCAGCCCCAGTATCACAAGATGGGACAAAGAAGGACAGATTTGGAGTCAAGACACAATAAATTGATAACTGGCAAAGGATTAAAAAAGCATAAAAGGGAGACTGAGGTAACACAGGTATATTAACTCAACTAGGGGAACAAGAGAACCCTGGTGGCAAGGGAACCCTGGTGGCATAGTGGTTAAGAGCTCAGCTGCTAACCAAAAGGTCGGCAGTTTGAATCCACCACGTGCTCCTTGAAAATGCTATGGGGCAGTTCTAGTCTGCCTATATGGTCATTATGAGTTCGACTCGATGGCAGTGGGTTTAGTTTTTTGATTGGGGAACAAAAGGAAGAGGATGTGGGGGAGATCCTGCAGAGCTGCTAGACAGGACTGACAAGGGGGTGCTTTCTTGCTGGTGCTGGAGCCTCAGGAGAATGGAAGAGGTATCCTTGCAGAGCTGGCACTTAGACCTCTGAGGAGGGAGTGCTGCCCAGCTAGTGCTGGCACCTTCTGGCAAGGTGGGGAGGGGCATTTGCACAATGAAGTTGTTCTGGGAATGTGGACAGAAATCGGAACCACATACCTCTAGCAGAATGAAGAGCCACTGTTGAAGTGACACTGACAGGAGCAGCCCACAGGTTGGAGCAAATCTCTTCTCTCTGCTCCATCATAGCCAACTCTCTCTCTTTAGTGCCCCCGACAGTCAGAACCTAACAGGGAACCAGCTGACAAAGGAGAAATGTGGTTTGCAGAGTCCTAGCCTGAGCATCACAAAGCAGAAACTGGAGGGTGGGTTTGGAGTCAAGAGACAATAGTTTAATAACCAGCACAATAGTTGCAAACAGCAAGTTGGTCTATGTGCTTCTTCATAACTATTCAGAGGGAGAGTGAGATTGATTGATTCTGTTCCCCAACTGTCATGGATTGAATTAAATCCCCCCAAAATGTGTGTATCAACTTAGTTAGGCCATGATTCCCAGTACTCTGTGGTTGTCCTCCATTTTGTGATTGTAATTTTATATTAAGAGGATTAGGGTAGGATAGTAACACTACCGTTACTCCGGTCACCCCCCTGATCCAATGTAAAGGGAGTTTCCCTGGGGTGTAGCCTGCACTGCCTTTTATCTCTCAAGAGATCAAAGGAAAGAGAAGCAAGCAGAAAGTTGGAAACCTCATACCACCAAGAAAGCAGCACCGGGAGCAGAATGTATCCTTTGGACCTGAGATTCCAGCGCTGAGATGCTCCCAGACCAAAAAAAGATGGGTGACAAGGACCTTCCTCCAAAGACAACAGAGAGAGAAAGGCTTCCTCTGGAGCTGATGCCCTGAATTTGGACCTGTAACCTCCTAGACTGTGAAAGAATAAATTTCCCTTCGTTAAAACCAACCACTTGTGGTATTTCTGTTATAGCAGCACTAGATAACTAAGACACCAACAGTCCAACTAACGTCCTGGGCTTCACTTGGATTGAAATGACTTGGGTCATTTCCCTACCCTTAAGCTAAGCTAATCACTGGGACAGTGGGAATGAGTGTTTAGGTTTCGGCCACGTGAACTTACCCTGGAGCTGGGAATGGGTCATCTTCACCAAAACCACAAGGCTGCTACCCAGTGGAGAAGGGATGGAATGGATGATGGGATGCAGCAAACCATAGCCATTGAACCAGTTTTCCCTTTTTTTTTTTTTTTCCAATTCTTCAGCTGTTCCTTCTCACATTTCATGTGAGTTCATGTTTCTTCTTCCCACCCCTTAAAAGTTGGGGTTTCTTCAGAACGTTTTCCTTCATTTATTTTCACTATAACCACACTAATTTAGGCTCTTAAAACCTTTTTTTCCTAAGTCAGCTCTCTCTCCTGAACACTAGCTTTTTATTTTTAGATGCCTAAACAGTTCTACTCTGTCATATAGGGTTGCTATGAGCCACAATCGATTTGATGGCACATTACAGTAGTAACAATGGGCACCTTGGCCCAGACGCCCACCCAAACCCCACAAACTAAACCTGTTGCCACCAAGTCAATTCCGACTCATAGCAATCCTATAGGATAGGGTAGAATTGCACATTAGGTTTTCCAAGGAGCTACTACTGGTAGATTCAAACTGCAGACCTTTTGGTTAGCAGCAGTAGCTCTTAACCACTTTGCCACCAGGGCTCCTGGATGCCACCAAGCACCTAAAATCCAAGAGAGTTGAACTCGACTCATCATCTTCTCTCCCAAATCTTTCCTTCTGAACTCTCAACTCTCTATCTCCCTTCATTGTATCTTCACCTAGTCAGTTACTCAAGCCAGAAAGTGAATGATCCTAGATTCCTCCCCACCCTATATGTCAGTTCCATGTTTGTTCCTTTTAGTCTCCTGGAATGCTCGCCAGCAGCTGCAAGTAACCCACAAAATTAGACTACTATGTTGTTAGAGAGGCTACTTTCCTTCCCTCTACTTGTACTATCTCCCTTCACTGTCTATCCCACCTGACTTTATCTCCTATCTCCTTCCTACTGGCTAGGTTTGAATGCATTTGGTACTGGCTTTGGACTACTTAACTACGCCTTAACCTGACATATGATTTGTTCCTGTCTGGTCATTCAGATAGATCTGCAATGACATCCTGATACGTATTTGTCAGGGAAGGAAAATCAGAGGGTCATCCCTCCTGTTAGTTTTACCTCTTTCCTTTTCCTGCAACCACTGACTTACCATGTTATCCTTCCTTGGTCAAAATGCTGTAACAGCCACTTAATTGGTCTCCTATTTCTAATATTTGAACACATAATCAGGAATGACCAATTGCTGGGAAAGGACATCATATTTGGTAAAGTAGAGGGTCAGTGAAAACTAGGGAAACCCTCAATGAGATGGATGGACACAATAGCCAAAGCAATGGAATCAAGCATACCAATGATCATGAGATGGCACAGGACCGAACAAAGCTTAATGCTGTCACACGTACAGGTGCAACAAGTTGGAGCCGACTCAATGGCAACTAACAATACCTAGAACCCATCACCCATTTTGCATCGCCGATACATTCTCTCTGCTGCCTCCGATGATATTTGGAAAACACAAATCTTAGTAAATCATGTCATTCTCCTGCTTAATATTCTTCCAAACTCCTTAGCTTGACATTTAAAGTCTTTCATGATCTGTCCTATCCCTTTTCCCTTTCTACTTCCCAGTCTATCTCACATTTTATGCTTCCTCCATGCTGGAAAATTTGCAGTTGCTCCATGTGCCACGGTCATTTCTCATTTCGTATATCATTAACTCTGAAATGTCCTACGCTCTTCTCAGCCTCCACCCTCCCCCCACCAACCAGCAATAACACACACGCTCCCGCCTCCCACAGTGGCCTACCGGGCAGATTCCTACGTGTCCTTCAAGGTGCAGCTTGGTGGCCTCTTTGATCAGCGCCACCCTCAGTCTGGGTTGGGTGCCCCTTGTAAATGCTTCTGTATTACCCTAGACTTAGGTTACACTAAGTCGTATTAGATTATCACAATCATATATTTTTGAGAAATAATCTATCTTTCCACTAGATTGTGAACTTTGTGAGGTTTTGCATCTCCCTAGTCTAACACACCACCACCTGTCTGTTAGTTTGTGGTACCGTAGTGGCTTGTGTGTTGTTATAATGCTGGAAGCTATGCCACCAGTATTTCAAATACCAGCAGGGTCTCCCATGGTAGACAGGTTTCAGTGGAACTTCCAGACTAAGACAAACTAGGTAGAAAGGCCTGGTGATCTACTTCTGAAAATTAGCCACTGAAAACCCTGTGGATCACAAGAGAATATTCCCTGAGATAGTGCTGGAAGATGAGCCCCCTAAGTTGGAAGACCCTCACAATGCACAGTGGCCGTAATGGACTTGAGCATCCTAATAATTGTGATGATGGCTCAGGACCTGTCAACGTTTCTTTCCGTGGTACATGGGGTCATCACGAGTTGGAGCTGACTCGATAGCAGCTAACAACTGCCTAGCATAGCTTTTAGCATGTTGTAGGTGTCTTAGTCCTGGTTCCCTAGAGGAATGAAGCCAGTGAAGCGTATATAGATACATACAGAGAGAAATTTACTTCAGGGAAATGTCCCATGCAATTGTGAAGAAGTGGCTCACTCAGTTGTAGGGGCTAGCAAGCCCAAATCCATGGGCCAAGCTACAGGCTGAAGACCTCTGTTGGTTTGTGCGGTTGCAGAGGTTAATGAACCTAAAATCTGCAGGTTAGGCAGCAAGCTGGAGGCCTCGGCTGGCTCACAGGTTTGCGGGGGTTGGTGAATCCAAAATCTGCAGACCAGGCAGCAGCCCAGAGACTTCTGCAGGGCTATGTTGAGGTCAGGCAACAAGGAGAGTGTGGAGTTGATCAAGAGCAAGCTTTTCCAGAACTTCCATTTATATATTGGTGGCAGGCCACATCCCCAAGGAAACTCCCCTTTCAACTGATTGGCTGCTCACATTAGAACATAAAATGGAAGGTGATTACATAGTGTCTGCCAAACCACTGAGGAACATAGCAAGCTATCACAGTAGGCATTCCATACATGTCTGTTAAATGAATAAATAAGTAAACAGCCTGAGCAAGGTACATTCTATTAGAGATACAGCTAAGTTGTCTACCATTTGCATTCTGTCCTATCACCTCTCTACCTGCTTTGGGTCATGTGCAAAGAAGACCATGTTGCAGAATCTGGAAAGAATTAGAGAAAGGCCTAGATTCAAGTCCTAGGACACTGAGCACCTATCTGGTTGTGATGGCAAGGAGTGACCCAAGATGGCATAACCAAAGCTTTCTATGTATCTTGAAGTTCCACCTGCCCTGGCTGCTGGGGTGGGGTATGAGAGAGGGTTCCCCACAATCTCATGCACTTGCATTGACCCTGCTTCTTCAGTGTCTTCTTCCAGTTCATTCATCTTTCCATCCCCCTACTCCAGACTCCAGGGCAATGGGCTGGGTTGGGTACTCTAGCCTTAGCTCAGATTCTTCCAAGAGCATAGGCCTCCTTAGCCACAGGGGAAAGAAGGTGGCTTCCAAGCTCAACTGACCAAAACCAAAGTCCTCGCCATCTTTTATCAGGAGACCAAACTCCTGGTATTCAAGAGCCATTTGCTTACACAGATATTTGTAGTAAAACAGTGGTGTATAGATATGCCACCTTACTCTTCCTTCAAATGGAGGTGACAAGTAGGGTTTTATTCCTCTTATACAAAAGGAGAAATTACTTCAGGGATCTGTTTTTAGACTTGCCCAGTCTTGTAGAATATATTCCTTAGTCATTATGATTTTAAAATGTTTTAATTGTTAATGAGGAATGTAAGTATAAGTTCCAAAAATTTAAAAAGGAAGTATTTACCATGTAATGAAATTTTCCTCTCATCCCTGCTCTGCACCTACCAAATTCTCAACTCAATGGCAACCCAATTCTTATAGGTCTTTCCAGAGATAATGTCTTAGCTTCCTGGTGCTGCCGCAAGAAAAATACCACAGAAATGTGTTTTCTTGCTGTCCTGGAGGCTGGAAGTCCAAATCAGGGTGTTGGCCATGTCAGTATCTTCTGTGGTCCTCTCTTCCAGTTTCTGGTGTCTGCTGGTGATCCTTGGCATTCCTTTGCTTGTAGACAGGCCCTCTCGTGGCGTCTATCTTCCCCCTGTGTATGTCTATCTGTTCTCCTCCTTCTATAAGACACCACCCAGAAAGCTGTCTTATAGAACTTTTGGGGGGACACCATTCAATCCATCACAGATGTCTTACACATCTATGTCTGCATGAACACACACACACACACGTGTGCACATGCAGACTACACATATGATAAAAAAAAAAAAAAACCAAACCAAACCCAGGAAAAGATTTAGGAATCTGTGTAGGAACACAGTATGAACTACCTGGGCCCTATTTGAACCTGAGGGCACAGATTCACACATCCTTCTGTCATTTCTGGGGAGGCCCCTGCCTCGTGGCCGCCCACCCCGCCCCCCTCAGTCAGTCCGTCAATAGCTCTTCCACTGGTTAGGCGGTAGTCCGTTTTGCTGCCTGCTGCTAATTTAGCCCAGATGCAAGTAAAGTAGGGCAAATTTCTCTGTATTTTCTAATCAAACATGTCTTTTAAAATAAAATAAAAGTGTGCTCTGGATGAGTTTTCAAAAACAAGGTCCATTTTGAAATTCTCAAGCAAGGTAGCAGAGCAGGGAGGATGGCCGACATCTGGAGCACAGGTGGTGAGACAGAAAAAATCACAGCAAAGCCGTGTGCACAAAAACCCAGATATACACCCGGGGCGGGGGAGGGGGAGGGGGAGCAGGCATACTAACATTTTCAATCCCCAGGATTGTCCAGAGTGAAGAAATGCTGATTTTTCATCTCTTTAGAATTACCGGTGCGTTTTTTTTTTCCTCTTTGTAAGGATTTGACTGCATCCACTTCCCTTCCGGCTCACATTAGTTACTCAGCCCTCAGCCAAGCCCAGCAGCTGGAAGGGCCAGCCTCAATTTGCACACTTCTTCACAGTGACCACCTTGAGTAACAATGGGATTTCCTCCATTTCTTCCCTCAGGCACACAACAGTCCTGCCTTTTTAAAAAATTATGGTAAAACACATTTAGCATAAACTTACCATTGCAAACATTTTTAAGAGTGTGATTCAGTGGTATTAATTACATTCACAATGTTGTACAACTATCGTCACTATTTCCGAAAGCTTTTCATCACCCCAAACAGAAACTCAGTACTCATCACACAGTAAGGCCTCATCTCCTTCTCCTCTGGGAACCACTAATAAACTTTCATCTTTACGCATTTACTTATTCTAGATATTTCATAAAAGTGGGATCGTACAATATTTGTCCCTTTGTGACTGATTTATTTCACTCAGCATAATGTTTTCAAGGTTCGTCCATGTTACAGCAGGTATCAGGACTTCATTTCTCATTACCGTTGAGTAATATTCCATTGTACGTGCATACCACGTATTGTTTATCCATACATCTGTTGATGGACACTTTTTTTTTCCAACTTTTGGCTATTGTGACTACAGCTGCAGTGAACACTGGCATACAGGTGGACTTGCTTTGATGGGCCAGTCCACTGACATTCCGGAATGTCCACTGCAGGGCAAGCCCAGTACATAAAGGGATAGGTCCTGAGCCTGTGGAGTTGATGCGATGTGAAGAGATTGGCAGTGTATTCCCATTTTCCTCTTAACAGAGAAGGAAATTGCCAGTCTCACAAATAAGGTAGGAAAAAAAGCTATCTGCATGTGTGATGCAAAAACTAGCAGACTCTTAAAGCCGGGATCTCTGACCCAAAATGGGGGAAGGAGGGAGGCTGAGACATACCTTTTTTTTTTTTTTTGCTCCGGTAGTTTCCCAGAGTCACCCATTAAAAATTGCCATTGTAATCGTTATTCGGAGATTGCTCTGTTTGCGCACATGAAAGCAGGCATTGTACTCTAGTTTACTTCTCCTTGTTTTTTCCTATTTACAGTCAAGGTTTGGGCTTCAGAGGTGTAAAAATACTGCCTGGGGATGGGGGGGTGGGCTCAAGGGCAATTTAAAAACAAAGCTCAAAGCTTTGATAGAGTTGTTGCTGTTAATTGCCGTCCAGTCGCCTCCAACTCAAGGTGACCTTATGTATAACAGAAGGAAACCTTGCCAGTCCTGCACCATCCTCATGATTGTGGGTGGGTTTGAGTCCATTGTTAGGGCTATTGTGTCATTCCCTCACGTTGAGGGTTTCCCTTGTTTTTTTTTACTGATCCTCTATGGAACAATGGGTGGGACCTAACAATGGGGTGGGACCAAACAATGGGGTGGGCAGGCCAATCCTATTCGGTTCCTGATGTTGGTTGGTATTTAGAAAGAGTGCTTGATAAACTGGGTGAGGTAAAGGAGGTCACAGAGGCTAAGAAAGAACCTGCATCAGGAGTCTAGTTCTGCCATGACAGACTGGGCTACTAAGACTCTGGGCCTCAGTCTTCTAATCTGAGAAGTTGACATTTCCCTTTCAAGATAACTTTCAGCTCTAGCACTCCAGATACCAAGTGGACCCTGCTCTCAACTGTTTGTAATCTGCTGGGGACATAATCTAGAAAATAGACTAAATTTCTTTGCCTCTAAAATAAGCAGGAAGTTTTAAATATTTTCCAATCCTTTAAGAACCGAGGTTTTTCTTTTTCATGTCTGCTCAAGTTCTTAGCTATGTAATTTCCTTGCATAAAAGGTAGTGCTGAGAAAGCAAGTAGCCCTGTCAGAGCAAGCATTTTTTAAAAATCCAGTTTTGACCTCTCCGGTGAGCTGTTGGCCATCACTGCAGGCCCAGCACAGCTGTTTGGAACTCTGGGGAAAGAAGAGCTAGCATTTCTTATAGACGTCCAGTGGGCTCGGCATGGAAACACTCCCAGAGAACATAACGTGCACTTCAATAAGTAAGAGCTGAATAAATAGATCACACGCAAAAATAGAACTGGAGAAAAGTTCAGCCCCATAGATCAGCCGATGTCAGTTTCCTTTCAGATTATTAAAAAAAAAAAAAAAAAAAACCCAAAACGATGCTTTTTGCTGTGCTAGCTCCCAGTGGGTGTTGGGTAGTTCCCAGTGTCTAGGGAAGTATGCATCATCACCAAGCTCATTCAGAACAAGCATCTGAAAGGAAGTGCTGTGCTCTGGGAGCAAGATCAACGGCAGTGAAGTACGACAGGTTGGTGGGAGATTAGGTGGACTTCCTGCAAGATATGTTGAGAACATTTTTTACATTTAAACACACCCACTCACACACACGCCCCATGACATGCTTCTAGTACCCTTCTTACAGACCACTTTCAATCTACTTCATTTTAGATTCTGACAGTACAACTGAGAAGCTGCCTCGAAGGTCATTTGCTTTGGGCTGATCTTAATAACCTTAGCTTGTGGGTTTTTTTGTGTGACTCAAATAGAGTATGCTATAGAACCGGTTCTCAACATTTTTGGCCTTAGTAGTCATATCTACCATTCACATATAGAACATGACTTTTCAAAGTGTTTTCATAGATATCCACTGACTCTCTAAAGTAGAAGGGATAGTAATGCCTTGCTCAGTATGACCCAGGCAGTAAGTGGAG
Organism: Loxodonta africana; assembly: GCF_030014295.1. Classification (NCBI taxonomy): domain Eukaryota; kingdom Metazoa; phylum Chordata; class Mammalia; order Proboscidea; family Elephantidae; genus Loxodonta; species Loxodonta africana. The sequence goes on from NC_087352.1 coordinate 95,255,743, forward strand.
TCGTCACACAAGTGCAAAGCCCAACAACCTTATGTTCAAGTCATTGCTTCACTGTGAAAGCAGCCAGAGGCTAATGAGAGCCTGGCACTTTTCAGGAACTCAGTAATTATTTATGAATGAATGAATGATTGAGTGTATGAATGAATACGGCATTTGCCATTGATATTTTTTAAAAAGGAGTCCTGGAGATTGCTCCCTCCTTTTTGGGGTTCATGGAACAGTATGAAGTTCGCTGTAATAAACGTCATCAATTCTTTCTCTTTAAGAAACAACTTTGGCAAAGTTAGTCTTGGGACTAACACTCACGAGATACACGGTGTGGCTGCTTTACCAGAAGTTCATGGAGAAACCGGTTACTGCAGTAGTAAGGACAATAGTGCCGCCTAGGGACGCTTGTGGTTATTGTCTCTGCAGTTGCTTATGACATTTCCTGTTCTAAAAAATACACCTCCAGGGAGCAAGTACGGAGTGCGACGTGTGCTGTCTGGTCTTCACCATCTTTCTGCCCAAGAAACCTTCACTCAAAATGGCAGTATCTGATAAACCTTCACAAACTCATTCAGACCTCCCACATGACATCATATGCATTTAACAGGGTACAGTTTATATTTCAAAGACCATGTTTCCTATCTTTTAAGACATTAATTTTGAGGCAACATTGATTTAATAACTCCTTTTCTGGATAAACAAAATTAGATATACACGTTGGTTGTAAGACATCCTGGTTTCAAAAACATTAAAATGTTTAAAAGAAAAAATTTACAACCAAGAAAATTCATTACTTGAATATTTACATATTGAATTAAAAAACTTACTTTTATAAAATTATTTTATCAGGAAAGGATTCGTTAAATGTGCAAATAATTTTTAATAACTGAAAATAAATTTTTAAAAAGCTTTCATATATATAAATTCACAAGAAAAAAATTCTGGTCATGCTACAGGTACTAATTATTCAGTTAGGAAGCTGTAGGTTTACTGCAGCGCATCCTACCTCAGTCAGAAAGCTTGGAAGCTAGTCCTGGCTCAGACACTATCCAGTTATGACAAGTTGAGAAAATCAGTTAACTTCTGTAACTCTGTATTTTCACCTGCAAAATGGGACAGCAATGTCTGCCTTACCCACCTCCTTAGTTTTGAAGATCCAACGTGACTTCTACAACTGCTCTACAAGAAACGTTAGCGGTGTTATTTCCAACGCTCATTTCCCTGGGAAGGGAGACAGATTCTGGAGCTAGACTGCTCTGTCTGGCTCTCCCATTATCCCAACACTCAGAACTGTGCCTGGCATGTAACAGCAATTGATAAATACTGGTTTAATGATGATCAAGATTACTTCACTATACATATATAATATATACAAACCTTGAAATTTTTTTTTTTCAAATCTGGCTTTAAGCAGCGGAGTGTGTTCAAAATTATGCCAGAGAGGAAATACGTAGGCAGGAAAGGCGTTTTAATAGCCATTTCCTCTACAATTACCCAGTGCGACCTGCCTGTCTTGCCTGGACTACGGCAGTGGCAATGGCCTCCCTGCTGTTTTTGTTTCTACCCCTGCCTATCCATTCTATACACAGCAGTGAGATTGAGTTTTTAAACCACGAATCATGTTTCTCCCCGCCCAATGCCCTCTGAGTTCCAGCTTAGACCACCCAGGCAAGACCACCCTAGTGCCCCTCTTATTACTGAGGTCTTGACTTACCTCCTAAAGCAGCCTTGTTCAGTTCCTTCCTGCACATACTTACCTGACATTGCCTACCTGTGGTCCTGCCTCTCCCACAGCGTTCATGGCTGTCTCGCTTTCCCGTTGGCCCAACACTCACTATTATTTATAATGGTGATTGATAAATACCGGTTTAATGGTGATCAAGATTATCCCACCATATTTTTCCCTTTCCTTAAACAGCAATCCTCAGCCTGGTCTTGCGGCTCTAAGGCAGCCTGATGTAAATTGCTGTTTAAGTGTGGGCCCTTGCACAGGTGCGTCTGCTTTTCTAAACTTGGGCTCTCATCTATCAAAGCTGAACGATGCCTGCCCTGTTCACCTTGTGGGTCATGAGGATTGATGATAGATGACAGAACTCAGGAGCTGGCAAGTACAGGGATGGACCACTAACCACTACAGTTGAAAACCTCCCTCATATAAAAGCTGAGGGAAGCCCAAAGAATTTAAGTGACAGCAAAGAGATATTTGCCTACTTCACCTAGCTGCAAAGCACAAATATTAAACAATATGTAAATTCACTGATTTTAAACAGGTTAAATACGTACACAACTCTTTTAGCAGGGCGACCAGGTGTTAAACAACACTGGAAACTTTCCTTTTTCATGGGTTTCTCCCTTTTGTAGATTGTCTCTCTCCCAGTTCTCAAAGTGCTGGGTCTTGAGCCCTTGAATGAGCTCGCAGCACCTTGTCTACACAATGTTTTTCAGTCCTTCCCTACAATCTATACTACATGGAATGTCCTCAAACATCCAACAACAGTAACAACAGTATTGGTTATCTTTTGTCTTCTGTTTTTTTTAACCAGGATAGCATTTTCCAAAATTTTCTTCAAATAATCCATTACTCCAAGACGATTTTACACTTCAATAATGGCCACAGAATGGCTTTTTAATGTAATGGAAATGAGTGACTTCCACGGCATCTGTAGCTCTTCACGGAGACAGCAGAGTGGTTAAAGCACTACAAGTTCTTGGGTTGGGCACCCATGTTGGAACTGCCAACTCTTTCACTTACTGATAGTCACGCCGATCACTGACTCAACCACCCTGAGCTCAGTCCCCCACAGGAGATCCAGGGCTAGTAAAAATCCATCTCACAACGCTGTTGGGAGGATACAGGGCTTCACACACAGTACACATTCAATAGTAACTACTCTTCTTCAGAATTTTGCTTCATCTTAGAATTTTATATCAATAAAATGTTTACTATTTCCTCAGATACATTCTATATTTATCATACAATAATTTAAACATCTTACTAAAAAAAACCAAAAACCAAACCTGCTGCCGTCGAGTCGATTCCGACTCATAGCAACCCTATAGGACAGAGCAGAACCGCCCCATAGTTTCCAAGGAACGCCTGGTGGATTCAAACTGCTGACCTCTTGGTTAGCAGCCGTAGTACTTAACCACTATGCCACCAGGGTTTCCAAACATCTTACTAGAGGTGTGAAAAACACAAAGGCAAGATGAGGTACTTATCAGTTCCGAGAACACTGTTGCATATCCCTAAGAAACCAGTTTTACCATGAGATCTGAATTATGAGAAGCTGAAAGCCTGAAAAAAGGACTACTCCCAACTACCATTCATTTATTTAACTTGTCATTATATTCCATCTGAGTCAGCATAATCTTTATTTCAAAATAACATTTTTATTACATAAAAATGTAAAAATCCAGCAAAACCAGAAATACGGATATATTTTCCTGGGATTTCACATTTGTCGATTTTTATTCGTAATCTCTTTTTCAGTACAATTTACAACCTCATCCCCATTCCCAGCCTGATTATACAGGTGCTATGTGGCAGAAAGGTCTGGAATAAATACATCCAAAACAAGGGCAGAGCTGTGAAGCTAAGTGCATGCATGAAACAGGATCTATGAGGGGAAAGTGTCTTGGAAATAAAATAGTGTAGGACAAGGTAATTGGAAGGCTTAACTTAAGTTCGTTCAGTCATCCTTGTCTTTTGCTCCGTGTTTAAGGATGCGCGTGAACTCAATGTAATTGAAATTCCCCTTTTTGTCAATAGGGGCTTCTCTGTAGAGCTCATCCACTTCCTCATCCGTGAACCGATCTCCCATGGTTGTCAGCAGCTCTCTCAGGTAATCTTCTTGAATGGTGCCTGGGGGGTAACAGAAAGAAGAGAATAATAAATACTTTCCCAGCTCTTTAATGCTTCATTTCTAAACCATGTCAATCTTACAAAGTATTTCAGAATATCCATAACTACATGAACAAAATAAATTAGCAAACTAAGGCAAAGATAACCATATCATTTTCCAATTATGTTTAGAACCCAGTATTAGCTTAATTTCATAAGTTCCATTACTGAAGTTTTTAGATGATTTAATCTAAAGCAAGTATTTTCTAGAGAAAAAACCTTCTATATTTCATAGATACAAAACAAAAAAAAAGCTGAAAGTTCCCATAATAAAGCAAAATAATTCATTTTAAACCATCTACTCTCAACTTAAAAAAAAAAAGTGCTTTAACAATTAAAATAAAAAAAAAAATAGTTTTAACAATTAGAAAACCCATAGTCTTGACCACCCTCCTGCCCTGGACGTCACTCAGTCACCAGGCTCTACTTGTTGCTGGGTGCCAGGAACACGGTGGACATGGCAGACATGGCACTTCTGAGCGTTTCCTTCCAGTCCTTGTCCACATGTATGTTTCTTTTTCTTCCACAATTGAGTCATATCACATATACTTTTATATTCTGCCATTTCCATTTTAAATATCTTATATACTTTGAAAGCCCTTAGCACTCTTGAATTTTTTCAAAAATACATTCTCTTTGTGACAAATGTAAACAATACATGGGTATATAAAATTAAGAGCGATGATTCCTTCACCTCTATTCTTAGATGTAACTTGACACTGCAGTTTGGCGTGTACCCACCCATTCAGATACAAGCACGTCCCTGTACTATAAAACAGACCGCATGATTACGAAGGGCAGTGTCTGTACCCTACTCATCTTCAGGACTCCTATGCGCAGCCCAGAGATGCTCAACACATAAGTGGGGAACTCAATCCTATGGAACAGATGGACCAGAACTTTTTTTACTTTTCTAACACTTAGATTCTTTGAAAATTTTTCAAGTTTTTTAGAGTGAGATTTTTTCTATATTCTTAAATTTCCTTGATGATTCTCATTCAATCTTAAACTTCTGTAGTATCTAAAAATATATACATAAACCACAGCATCTTTAAAAAACTTTGACTATTACAAAAAATTAATTTTTTAAAATTACTATACAGATTGTAACATTCTTTGTTCCACTGATGAATGATCTGAGCTATATTTACATTTCTGAGCAATTTGGAAATGTAATGATTTTCTTTGAAAATATTTTTTAAAGAAGCTGTCAATCAACTTCTCAAAATGGTTTTTCAGCCCAGTAGTGATGAGCAACCCCAGCACAGACTGTAGTCTCTAAATACATTTCCATTAAAAGGAACACGAGCTTTGTGGAGAAGTGGCTGATTCCAGGTCTGAGTCAGGAAATGCACAAAAGGGTTCCGAACATTTTCTCATACAAGAATTTGTTTCACCAAATAACAAATGAAGTGAACAGTGCAAATTGTACATTTCTGCAAATAGGACTTTTTCTGAACTACTTCCCTAACATTTATTGAACACCTACACAAGAGAAAACAGGCTCAGATATACTAAGTAACTTGTTCAAAAGACGCAGCATGTAAGCAACAAAGGTAATAATCAGACATAAGTTAAACTCTGTAACACTACAGGAAAAACAAGTATCGCTGTTGTTAGCTGCTGTCGCACTGATTCCAACTCCCGGTGACTCCACGTGTGCAGAATAGAACTGCGCTGCAGGGTTTTCAAGGCTGTGACTTTCCAGAAGCAGATTTCCAGACCTGTCTTCTGAGGCCCCTCTGGGTGGGTTGGAACCGCCAACCTTTTGGCTCATAGGTGAACACTTAACTGTTTGTGCCACCCAGGGATTCACAGGAAAAACAAGTATACATAATATTATTCATATTTTCATTACCATTTTATTCCAAATGATATTTTCTAAAAAGACATGAATTTGAATACTTTGGTGTCAATCCTTTTGAGAATATTCATTCATTCATCTAATAAATATTTATTGGGGTACACTATGCATCAGATACCGTGCTAGGCATTGTGGGGAACAGACTTTGCTTAACAAGAGGTCTCTCCTCTTCAGAAATGTACAGCCTAGAAAGAGATGAGACTTGTGCATAAATATTAATAAGAATAAAATGAGTGAAATATACGATAGGGGCCTTAGGCATTCTCATCAGAGGGAAGGGGGTGGGGGTGGTTGAGGTTAATGTTTACTGACATTTACGATGTACCAGGCCCTGTTATCAGAGGCAGCAAAGCTGAGCCGTTGAGGACAGGCTCTGGAGTTAAGTCTGCCTGGATATGAATGAATCCTGGTTTCACCACCTACTAACGAAGTCACTTTGTACAACTAACTTAACTTCTCTAACCCTCAATTTCTCTATTTGTAAAATGGAAATAATAATAATAATACCTACTTTCTAGGGTTGCAGTGAAGATTATACGAGATAATATAGGAAAAACACTTAGACGCTGCTTGGCAGAGAGTCAACCTTCAGGGCGTCTTAAGGGAGATAAGCAACGTTGTGCATATTCCCTGAGGTCACACAACTTGTAAGTGAGGGACCAGAGTTAGAACCCAGGACTTGGCATCCTGACACTGCACCAAATGCCAAGACCAAATGCACATGAAAGACAGTGTAGTTCTGAGAGGCAGAGGTGGAAAAGAAGGAAGGAAAGCGCAAGGTCCATCTGAGGAGGCTATGTGGGGGCTGAGGAGAGGACTAAAGGAGGAGAATGAAGGAGATAAAGGTGAACAAGAAAGAGGAAAATGAGACAAGAAAAGGGTCTACCTAGGCTTTGTTGTTGGCTGCCGTCAAGTCGCCTCCATCTCATGCCCAGCCCGTGTGTGCAGAATAGAACTGTACTCCACAGGGGTTTCAAGCTGTGACCTTTTGGAAGAGATTGCTAGGCCTTCCTTCCAAGGCGCCTTTGGGTGGTGTGAACCGCCAGCCTTTCGGTTAGTAGTCCAGTCCTTAACCATCTGCATCACCCAGGAACTCCTCTCTAGGCTTTACACACTTTAAAAAATAATTTTTCTATAGAAGCTTTAAAAAAAAAAAAAAAAACTAAGATTTTTATTTTTCATGTTAGTTCAGTTCAGTCTTTTTAGTGAGACTGAAAGTCTCCTAAAGAAATAGTTTTCATTGTCTAAGGAATACTACTTAACAGATAATAATTCTCCCTTTGGCTCACAGGAAGTTCAGAATGAAATTCAAAGATGAAAAATACAAACCGTGTAGCTTTACAACCTACATATCTGTGTCCTAGCAGTTCCCGGGTCATACTGTCCTACTGTAAAAAACAGTCTTGCTTTACTCATTTAAAAACATCTTTATCTTACTAATTTTTTTTTTTTTATTTCCTATAAAATGCCTTATTTACTCTCTGGAATGAGGCTGGGCAGAAACAAATAAATGGGAGCCACCTGTTGCTTCTTCATCAAAGCAAGCAAACGCATTTCTGATGACATCTTCTGGGTCTGTCCCATTCAGCTTCTCCCCAAACATCGTGAGGAACATGGTGAAATTGATGGGGCCCGGAGCCTCATTCATCATGGCGTCAAGGTACGCGTCAGTTGGATTTTTCCCTGCATGAATTCGCAGTTCAATAATTAATGACTACACAATAAATGATCATCTTGCTATTGTTATGCTTCTCAACATATTTTTAAGAGTTATATCACCATCACTTGAAACTAATTTTTCAACTGACTTGCTTGCAATAAGAACATTTTACAAAGATAATGTCTGACAACTTTAAAGGTCTCTGATGCATTACTGTAAAGACGCAGTCTGGACTTAGGCTGAATGGTATTCACTCACTGATACTTTCTATCAACTTTTCCTTCACTATGTTTCATTAAAAACAAAACAAATACCTGAAATTATGAACCAGGCAATGCTGTATTATCACATCTTGAATATTGACAACACTAAAGGTCCATCAAAAGGGTTGTTTCAATACCAGTTATCAAGAAAATCTAAATATTCATTTTTCCTATCATGGTACATTTACCCATGAATTCACTGTGTTTCAAAAACTTAATAAGTTGGGAGCTTATTTTGAGCACTGTTACAGATACTCCTAGGTTGCCAGACAAACTCTCAAGATGCCATTTACTCGTGTTACTGAGTAATCTTATTTAGGATTGCTTGTAATGAGGGAAGCCCTGGTGGCGCAGAGGCTAAGAGTTCAGGCTGCTAACCAAAAGGTTGGCAGCTTGAATCCACCAGCCACTACTTGGAAACCCTATGGGGCAGTTCTACTCCATCCTATAGAGTCCCTGTGAGTTGGAATCAACTCCATGGCAATGAATTTGGGTTTGGTATGGGTTTTGTAATGAGAAACTGTGATCTCAGTTCCAACTGGGACCCCTTCTCCCTCTTCTAGAACTCTGGTAAGGAAACTATCCTGATGCTACCCTAAAAGTTGAGAGACATTCCCCTGGAATGCAAAACTGGGTCATAGTAACAGGCTACTTGTGAGCCCCCATGGTGTGGTAAAGCAGCTCTGAACTAAGGGTCTGGAATCCTGGGTTTCAATCCTAGCTCTGCTACTGGTGATGCCCTAGGGTTTACTTTTATCTGTAAAATCAACTGGTTGACCTTGGTACCTCTAAGGAGCCTTCCAGCACTAATGTGTGATTCTACATGAAAAGAAGACCTGTAAGTTAGATATTTATCTCTAAGGAAGCAGCTCAATATCACATCCAGCTAAGAGCTAATGAAAGTCAAATCTAGAAATAGTTCAGCAGTAAACTTTAATCCTGGGCATCTGGGTAAAACTGAAATCCACAATGGCATCTATTTCCCTGCATAGTAATCCTGTCTCATTACACCTATTCAAGATGCTAACACAAACATTAGCCCAAACCTCATCTCAAGATTCATTAAATAAGTAAAAGTCGCTAAAGAGATTTACTGTCCAACATTCAGATTTAACCTGACCCTTCTGCACCAATTTCTGGGGGAAAACGTATGACCCCAAGGTGTCATAAGAACCCTAACGTACAAAAAATACAGGGATTTAAAATGAATTGGTTTCGGCTAAGCACTTAGGGGCCTATTCAAGGTGTTCAATACAGTTTGTAGATTTGAGAGGTAAATGTGTATCTCCGAAGGTATGGGGTTCCCCCAAACAGAGGGCCCCAAAGTTGGCCTCTTACACTACTACCACTCTGCATTCAACAAATACTTACTGAGCATCTACTAGGAGCAGGGTATGGGGCTTGAGTGTTTCATTCTGAAATATAGCTAAATCCCTCAATTTTCCTTCTGGGGTGATTTTGCCCAAGAAAACACTTCGTCAGCTACCCTGAACGTGAAAACACTGGGACACGATATACAATATCTAGGTTCTACTCTCACACTGACTAAGTGTTGCAAATGCTAACAACTGGTAGATCCAGGTCAAGCATGTACGGGTGTTCATTACACTGTTCTTTCCACATTTTGTAGGCTTGAAAATTTTCAAAATAATATGTTAGTGGAAAGAAGAAAAAGATAAAAGATAAAAATGCTAGCTAATGGTTTTGTGGATACTAAAAACAAACAAACAAAAATCCCTTTCGCTTTACCCCCTGGCCCTCAAGTTGCCCTTTCTGGCTAACTATCCAAGCACACTGCCACCTGCAGAGCCTAACCGCAGGCCCTCCGCAGCCCACCAGCCCCAGCTGCTTTGGCCTATTAAGGACTAACTGGCTTGTCATTCCTTTATTCCCAACTGTAAAGTTACTGCTGACTCTGGGCAGAAGATGTAGAATCCTCTGAGTTCTTCTTTCTTTTCCTCCTTCCTTTTAAGATCAAAACAATTTTTGACCAAAAAAAATCATACAGGAAATAATAAATTAACACCTATATACCCGAAATAACAAATGGCAATTTAGGTTTGGTTTAAGTCTTGTATCTTTTTATTTATTTATAAATAAAGCTGTGCAAATCCCTCCCTCCCCCTTGTGCCCCTTTTCCAGTAGAGGCAACCATCATCACTCATTACTGTCACCTCACCTCTTGTCTTTATTATTAACTAAACTTTTTGTCTGAAGCTCTGACATACGTAGGCATCCCCTGGCTTTCTACCTAATAGGCCTATAGTATTTAGCTAACAGGAATGTCAGCCTACCTGACCACTGCACCTGCCAGGTCCCCAATTCTGCAGGCTTATCCTATCTTATGACTGGACAAGTCCTGAAATCTCTCAACAGAGATTTCTGAGATAAAGAGAGGAAGATTTGTCCAACACATAGAACATGATTCTTAAAGAGCTAAATTATTATTTTTGGAAAGTGGGCATATAAAGAACATGAAAGTTTACCTAGAGAAGCAAGCATATCATGCAAATCCTCCTTGTCGATGAAGCCATCTCTATTCTGATCAATCATGTTGAAGGCCTCCTTGAACTCCTGAATCTGGGACTGGTCAAACATGGCAAACACGTTGGATGTTGCGCGCTGAGGGCGCTTCTTGGTGGTCTTGGTCTTTGCCTTTTTGCTTGACATGGTGGCTGTTTAATTCTGGAGTTAAAAAGAAAAACAAAAGTAAAAAAGAACACATAGAACATGAAGCAAGGAAGAACGCATTACACCTGAAGTTAGTGAGTAAAAATGCCTTTGTGTGGAATGACTTCAGCTAGGTAGGTGCGCATCTAAGTGCTATTTTCAATGTGACAAGTGGACGGCTTGGGGAAAAAAAAGCAGTTTTGAAAGAATTAAGAAACAATACTCACACTTCCTGATTTTAAAACACATCTACTGCTACAATAAGCAAAACAGCCTGGCACTAGTGTAACAACTGACACCTAGACCAATGGAATAAAATTGACAGTCTAGAAATAAACCCACACAGCTATGGTCAACTGATTTTTGACAAGAGTGCTAAATCCATTCCATGGAGAAAGAAGAGTCTCTTCAATAAATGATGCTGAGAAAACTGGATTTCCACATGCAAAAAATGAAACAGGATCCATGCCTCACACCACACACATAGGCAAATTAAAAATGGATTAAGGACCTAAATGTGCAAACTAAAATCATAAAATTCTTAGAAGAAAATATAGGGGCAATGCTGTTGGGCCTAGCTTTTAACAATAGATTATCTAATAACAAAAGCACAAACAGCAAAAGGCAAAATAGACAAATGGAATCTCACAAAAATTACAAACTTTGTTCATTAACACACTTTACCAAAAAATGAAAAGACGAGCTACTGACTGGGATAATATCTCTGGAAACTGTATATCTGGTACCAATCTAAGAAACAAAATATATATAAAGCTTTGACAACTTAATTCATTACTGTTGGATTAATGGCATATCAGCACTATTCACAATAGCCAAAAAGTGGAAACAACCTAATTGTCCATCAACATACGAACTGATAAACAATAGTGGTGCCTACATACAACAGAACACTACTCAGCCAGTAAGAGAAATGAAATCTTAATACATGCTACAATATGGATGGAGCTTAAGATATTATGCTGAATGAAATAAGTCAATCACAAAAGGACACATATTGCATGAACCCTCTTATATAAAAAGATAAGAACGCGCCAATATATACAGACTAGTTTCTAAGTGGTTATCAGGGGTAGAAGGGAGGGGGAAAGAGGGGTTACCGCTTATAGAGTACTGAGTTTTGGTTTATGGTGATGGAGAAATCACATTGATTGATGATAGGGTTGTGCAGCCAATTAATGTAATCGCTGTCAATAAGTTCTACACCTGTAACAAGTTGAACTGGCAAAAGTTGTGATGTATTTACAACACTGACAAAAACAAACAAAAAAGAGTAGCTGCTGAGGCTGCTTATGTACAACCAGACACCTCACAGGATTTGATTCCTTGGCTTGCAGGCTCAGGGTCATGGTTTCATGGGACATCCAGTTAATTGGGCTAGTAATGTGTTTAGTGCTTCTGTTCTACCTCCTAGGTCACTGAGTAGTGCCTGGGGTTTTCAAAGCTTCCCAGTGGCCATTCCAAGCACAATTGGTCTCTATTCATCTGGAGCAGCAGAGTAAGGACTGCCAGGAACAGGAGGAGGATACAGAATGTGTGGCTAATTGCCTCCAAGAACAACTGCCTCCTTTGCCATGAGACCAGAAGTGGATGGTGCCTGGTTACCACTACTGAACAGTTTGATCAAAGATTCTATAGAAGAGTTCTGATCAAAAGGGGGGAAATGCAGAACAGAATTTCAAATTCTCAAGGAATCCAGACATTTTGGAGATGTGGAGGCTGGATGAACCCCTGAAACTATTACTCTAAGATGATCTTTAAACCTTAAACCAAACATATTCCAATGTCTTCTTAAAACCAATAGTTTAGCTTAACTAGTAAAAAAAATACCTGTCTTGAGCATTATGCTCTTTTAAGATCTATCTACAATGGATCAAATTGATAATGGCAACTCGAAAGATTAGGTAGGAATCTTAGGGGCAGTGCGTTTATGCTAATGGAGGAGGAACAACTCAGAAAAGGAGGGTGAGAATGGCTGCACAACTTGAAGAATGTAATCAATGTCATTAAATTGTACATGTAGAAACTTGAATTTGTGTTTAAGATTTTCTGTGTATATTCTCAACAACAAACATTATTTAAAAAAAAGAACAAAATAAAAATTTCCCCCCAAATTTCCCAGGACCAATTTTCATCAGGCGGGAATTAACTTTAAAATATATTTACAACAGCTAACATTTACTGGGTGTTTACTGCGTGACTAGCACTGCTATGAAGGAATGGGGTACCCCTGAAAAGTACGGCTCCAAAGTCAGCCTCTTAAACTCTCACAAGGAGTGTTCCATTTAGTCCTCACAAGAGTACAATATACTCTTATTTACATTTTATAACCAATATAACATAATCTCTCGGAGCCTCAGTTTTTTCATCAGTAAAACATGGTATCTATTTCAATATGAGGTGAGAATTAAATGAAATAATGTATGCAAAGATACTAGCATAGTCCATGTAAGGCATATGCTAACAAGGCTCTCATCATCAAAACCTACTCCTCAGTCTTGCACTCCCTTCTAGTTACACCCCGGCCTCCCCTTTCCCTTGACAAAGCTTTCAGAATAGTCTAACAGTCAACTGTTTCCACTTCCTCACCTTTACAATCACTCTTTGGTTCTCTGTAATATAGCATTGGCAGTAGCCTCCAACACTCTACTGAAAGCCACCAGTAATTTAAATGTCAAAACAATGGACACTTTTCATTCCAGTTTTTATTTGAAGTTTTAAATAATACAAATAAAACACAAAAATATTATCAGCTTTGTGGTTAGGAAGTCTGGAGTTCAAATCTCAGCTCTACCATTATAAGCTACATGTAACCTCTGAAAACCCAGACAACAGAGTAATTTTCCAATCTAATGTCCTATCCAATCTTGACAACTGCTCTGAAATAGGTACTTGCCGTTGCTGTTGGGTTGATTCAGATTCATGGCAACCTATGTATTTCGAAGTAGGAATGTGTCCCACAGGGTACTCAATGACTGTAATTTCATGGAAGTAGATCATCGGGCCTTTCTTCCATGGCACCGCTGGATAGATTTGAACCTACAACCTTTCGGTTAACAGCCAACAGCAAACCATTTGCACCACCCAAGGACCTCAGATAGATACAGATAGATACTACCTAGGTTTAAAAACAAAAACAAAAAAAACCATCTCTCTCTCTCTCTCTCTCTATGGCTCCTGGGTAGTAAGAATTTAACCTTGCCCAAAGAGGGGTCTGGCTTTTACCCTAGGCTCCTGAGATGTAAACTCTAACCCCTTGGAATGCCCTGCCTGATAGTTTACCTGGGGGCCTAAGGCCAGGCAGACTGTCCCAACAATGCAATTTATGGTAGGGGCTTTGAGTCAGGTAGTGTGGATACTAAGTGGGCAATCAACCATGTCTATGTGATGGAGTCCCATAAAGAACTCTGGACATCAAGGCTCAGGAGTGTCCCTGGTTGGCAATGCTCTGTGCGTAGGGTCACACATTGTTCCCGTGAGGCGTTGTGTCTCTACAGGGACAGGAGGACTGGAAACTCAGCACTTAAAATCTCTGGGACTCTGCTCCCCACGTCTCTTCCCTTGGCTGACTTTAATCTGTATCTTTTCACTTAATAAACCGTAACGATAAAAGCTTTCAGTGAGTGAGTCCTGTAAATTCTTCAAATTATTCAACCTGAAGGTGGTCCTGGGGACGCCAAACTTGCAAATGGTGTCCTAAGTGAGAGCAGTCTTGCGGACCGTTCCCTAACTCTGCAACCCCATAGAATGGAACAGATGACTAGCCAGGTCAGTGGCTGAGCAAGGGGATTTTGGATCTGGGTCTCAAGAATTTCCGGTCTTAGACTTTCTACACCTCCATTGTCGACTTCTCTTTTTTTCAATCCAAAGAACACCCCACAGCAATTCAGCTTGGCTTAGCAGTGTAGTTTGACATACATCAGCCTTAGAGTCCTTGCTGTAACACTCAGGATGTCCGGTCCAACTCCTTCCCCTCCCTACTCACTTGTCCTCAATAAATGCTAATTATCTTCTCCTTCCCATAATTTAGCTTGTTATTTGACCTTAATTATATCAAAGGTTAAGTCACAGAGACAAAATGCTGTTGGATTAGGGTATTTTTCTCATGTTAAAAATTCTATGATTCTATTTCTTCAAGATATAATTGGTATTGCTATTGTTGTGTGCCATTGAGTCAATTCTGACTCATAGCAACTGTCATGGTTAAGACTGTGAGTCTACTGGGCTTGGGCCATGATTCTCAGTGGTTTGGCAGTTATGTAATGATGTAGTCATCCTCCATAATGTGATCTGATGTGATCAGCCAGTCAGTTGTATAGGGAGTTTCCTTGGAGGTATGGCCTAGATTCAACATACACACGGACACCCTCGCAAAGCTTGCTTGCTTGCTCTGGATCCCGTATCTGGCTCATCGTCATGTGACCTCCAGTTCTTGGGACTTGAGCCAGCAGCCTGCTATACTGCCTGCCAATCTTGGGATTCGTCAGCCTCCGCAGTCTGTGAGCCAGCAGCCTGCCGTCTTATCTGCCAATTTTGGATTCGTCAGCCTCTGTAGCCCATGAGCCAGCAGCAGCCTGATGTCTGACCTGCTGATCTTGGGTTCATCAGCCCCTGCAGCTACATGAGTCAGGAGACACCTCAAGCCTGACCCACTGTCATGAATTGAATTGTGTCCCCCCAAAAACATGTATCAACTTGGTTAGGCCACGATTCCCAATATTGTGTGGTTGTCCTCCATTTTGTGACTGTAATTTCATGTTAAGAGGATTGTAACACCACCCTTACTCAGGTCACCTCCTTGATTCAAGGTAAAGGGAGTTTCTCTGGGGGTGTGGCCTGCACCACCTTCTATCTCTCAAGAGATAAAAAGGAAAAAGAAGCAAGCAGAGAGTTGGGGACATCATACCATCAAGAAAGCAGCACCAGGAACTGAGCACATCCTTTGACATGGGGTCCCTGTGCCTGAGAAGCTCCTCGAGCAGGGGAAGATTGAGGACATGGACCTTCCTCCAGAGCCGACACAGAAAGAAAGCCTTCCCCTGGAGCCGACACCCTGAATTCGGACTTGTAACCTACTAGGCTGTGAGAAAATTAATTTCTTTTTGTTAAAGCTATCTACTTGTGGTATTTCTGTTACAGCAGCCCTAGATGACTAACACACCCACAGACTTGGGACCTGTCAGCCTCCACAACCACATGAGCCATTTCCTTGAGATAAATCTTTCCCTCTCTCTTCATATATATGTATACACACACGCTTCACTCATTTTGCTTCTCTAAAGAACCTAGCCCAAGACAGCGACCCTACAGGACAGAACAGAACTGCCCTATAGGGTTTACTAGGCTATAATGTACGGGAACAGATTGCCAGGTCTTTTCTCCCAGGGAGCAGCTGATGTATTCAAACTGCTGACCTTCTGGTTAGCAGCCAAGCGCTTAACTTTTATACCACCAGGGCTCCTATAATAAGTATAAAAGGCAGTAAGTCTTAAGACAACAATTACTTCTACCCCTTAATATCAGCAAATTATGTTTGTAATAGAATCACTTACGAAAACATTCGAGACAGTAAATACTAAGAAAAAAAAAAAGATCAGTCAATCGATTTATGCTAACTCTATTTCCTAAGGCTAACTTCAAAAGACACTACATTTAAACATTTTTGAAGCTTTGTCCAAGTTCTCCAAGAAGTTGACAGAAAGACAGGATTAAACATGCAAGGATCTTATTAGGGGAAAATGCCTGTTAGAGAGAATGGAGAGGTAGCCTGCTAAGGGCAGAAGAGCCATCAGGCGGTGAGGAAATCTGATTTTCCAGTAAAGGTGACAGGGAAGAGAAGTTGCTGGAAGAAAACCAAAACCAAACCAAACCAAGTGCCATCGAGTCAATTCTGACTCATAGGGACCCTGAAGGACAGAGTAGAACTGCCCCATAGAGTTTCCATGGAGTGCCTGGCGGATTCGAACTGCTGTCTCTTGGTTACCAGCCGTAGCACTTAACCACTATGCCACCAGGGTTTCCTGGTAGAAGAAAACTAAGAGCAATTCATGAATTGCTGTGACAGCCAGAACTTGACTTGACGCCTTGTATTTTCAGGTCTTACAAATTTTCTACCTTTGACAAGGTGTAGTCTCACCAATTTTCTAACACTCATTTTAGTGGAAAACATTTGAGTTTTCCTTCTCTGACAAGTTTCTACCTTACGCAGGTTTTACTGTATAAAAAAAAAAAAAATAGTGCTATTGAGACGTTTCCGACTCATAGCGGTCCCAATATGATACCAATAAAAACTACACACACACCCTATATAAGTACGCATAATATCAGTTGCAAAGTGAGGCAAAAGTTATATCAGAGCAATCAATTTGAAGGGAACACTTGCCCCAGAAGAAACTACCATTCTTTCTCCTTACCTTCTGAGTTAAGTGTCTTGGCTTTCTCCACTATGTCACCTCCCATTCATTTCAAACCACCACTATAATCTGGTTTTAAATTCTCTACCGCAACTGTTTTCAAATAGCTAAACCCAGTCTAAATCTTCTTGGTCCACTCTGCTGTATGTGACACTATTTTATCTTCAGGGACTCAACAGCTCTTGCCCTTTAATAAGGGAGATAGCTAAACTTTATACTGGAAAGATTGGTCAACGTAAAATTGCTGTAATCAACTTGGTGATACCAACTTACTCTCACTGGTTCTCCTATTTCTATGACTACTCCTCCATTTTCTTCTTAGGCTTTTATCTCCTCCACTCACTTAAATACTCATGTTTCCCAGTATTCTGGGTGTCGACGGCTTCACGTTGTTTTTACTCTTTGCTTTCCGTGGATGATCTCATCGACTCTCACCATTCTGACAGTAATTATGACTCCCAATTCTGTATCTCACGCCTGGCCTTTCCCTTGAGCTTCAGATTCAAATATCCAACTGCCTGTGAAAGGCAGCCATTTGGATATCTCAGACATTTCATAATCAGCATGTTGAGAACAGAATTCATTATCTTCCCTCATAAGCTTTCTCATGTTTTAGTTAACAGCACCATCATTTACCCACTCGCCAAGCCAAAAACCTAGGTGTCACCCCCGACTCATACCTCTCCCTGATGAATCAAGTCCTGCCTCTTAAATACTTCTCAGATAAGCTCATCTTTCTCATTCCTTCTCATCACCACCCTAAACTAGGCCCTCATCATCTCTTGTGTAGAATATTTCTATGACTTCCTAACCAGTCTCTTTTTGCCTCTTGGTCCCCTCAAAACTACCCTTCATATTCTAGCCAAAGATACCTAAAACATGAATATGACCATAGCATTCCTCTTGCTAAAATTTTTGGTTCTCTACTGCCTATAGGGTAAATGTTCTTAAGCATGGCACTCAACATCCTCCTTTCCCTGCTCCGGAATGGCCTTTCCAGCTTCACCTCTAGCCATTCTCCACCTTGTACCTTCTCTTCGGCAACACCAAACGGCTTATCTTTTCCTAAGGCACCATGCAGTGTGGCTTCTATAATATTGCTCTTGCTATTTTTTTTTCCCAGCCAAAAAACACCCTGGCCCACATCTCTTACCTTAGGACAAGAGATTTAAAGGAAGGAACTGAAGATTAAAAATATTAAATAACTTGCCTCTAGAGGCAGAGCTAATATTGAAACCCCACTTGTTATAGGTTATTTCTTCCTATGTGCATTCTACTTCATACTAAATGTTCCTCCTACTTATTTTGAGTTTAATGTGGAATTTTAAAAAGCCTTTCAATGCTACCAATATAATGTAACTAACACTGATTTCTGAATAGCTACTCTCCTCTAAATTCAAATCCTGGGCAGAGTGAGTTTTCAAATAAATCCAAACAATACTGGGGAAACCAACGTGCAGACTAGAACTAAAAAAAAAGTACAAGGGAAGAAAATGCAAGGTTAACTGTTATGGGCACTCTGGAGAATTGTACAATGTAGCAGCCTGGTTTAGGGTTTAATCAAGTAGCAACACTTTCAATCAGTCATGGTCTTGGTTTGAAACCTTTACTAGAACTGTCAAACTACTGGCGTTTAATCTACAGCTATAATAACAAAGAAACAAAAAACCCAACTCTACCCTTAGTTACAGACAGAAAACAGCCATACAGAACACAGCCCATAATATACTGCATAATCCTCAACAGACTTCTTGCTTCCTTCTCTAAATTTGTATTTTATTATTTCTGTAAATTTCTAATTTAAAGTGCCTAAAAAGTATATAGTGTTCACAAAGGTTACAACAAGACAAGGAATTAGGAATAGTGGTATTACAGGTGGTTGTAGCATCAACATGTTTAGATAATAATCCCATTAGCACAGAATGTTTGCAAAGACACCTGCTGTACTATTATGCAAATCAAACATGGGCAGTATAATCACAGGTCCCAGTGAGGAGCCCTGGTAGTGCAGTGGTTAAGAGCTATGGCTGCTAACCAAAAGGTTGGCAGTTCGAATCCACTAGCCACTCCTTGGAAACCCTATGGGGCAATTCTACTCTGTCCTATAGGGTTGCTATGAGTCAGAATCGACTTGACCGCAATAGGTTTGGATTCTGGTTTGTGTGGTGCAAACAGTTAAATGTTGACTACTAGCTAGAAGGTTGGTAGTTCAAACCTATCCAGAGGTGCCTCCAAAGACAGGCCTGGCACAGCCCTGAAAACCCGACTGAGCAGTTCTACTCTGCCCACATGGGAAGTGATCTGATGGCAGCTAACGACGACGACATAATCATTTATAAGCAGAAACTGCCTGTGAACTTCATCCAGCCTACGTGATTTTATTGGAAGCCTGGGAAAGATGTCCAGGGAGCATAATTCTTTGAGTCGTTTGCCTTTAAGCATGTAAGTCAGCTAGTACATTCTGTCACCATATGGCAAGTGTGGCTCTCCTAATAGTTAACCCTCTAGTTTTAATCCTGGCTGCACATCAGAATCACCCTGGGAGTTTAAAAAACTGCCACCCAGGTCCTAATCTGTTGGGTGCCATTGAGTAGATTCCCAGAGAACTGCCACGTAGGGTTTCCTAGGCTGTAATCTTTATGAGGCAGACTGCTGGTCTTTTATCCTGAGATGTAGCTGGTGGGTTTGAATTACCGATCTTTTGGATAGCAGCCAAGTTCTTAACCACTGCGCCATCAGGGCTCCTTGTCCAGCCTAAATAAAACTGAGTATCTGGGGATGGGGGTGGGGCATATTTATTTTTTGAAAGGCACCAGGTAATTCCAATGTACAGTGAAGGTTCAAAACCAATGTGTTAACCACTCAGGACCCACTGGCTGTTTCTGCATCTAGTTTCCCTTCGTCTTTCAATGCTGGTCATTATAGTTTCATGGAGATGCGGGAGACCTGGGTCCTAATTCTAGCTCTGTCACTGACAACTTCTATGGCCTTTGATCATTGTAGCCTTCCCAGGCCTCACTTTCCCTTACCTATAAAAGAAAAACGTCAGGCAAATCAAAAGTCACAAGTCAGCAGCTACCAAACCATATGCATCTTCCCCCAGGGATGACCTTCAAAATGGCTTTTTAAAAAACTAAAATTAGTTTGCCAACATTTAAAAAAAAAACTGAACCTTTTACAAAACTTAGCTTTCAGACATCTTGAATCTTTTGAATCACTGGGCAGTTCAAATCCACTAGCCGCTCCTTGGAAACCCTATGGGACCGTTCTACTTTGTCTTATAGGATGGCTATAAGTTGGACTTGACTAGACGGCAACAAGTTTTTGTTTTTTTTTTAATTTAATTTCTCACCAAGTTCTGTGGGTCCCTCTTTTCAAATGCAACAGATTCATCCCTTCTGTCAACATTCCTGTCATCACTATCCAATTCTGGCTGATATTCATCTGCTGATTGGCTAGTTCCTCTTGCTTCCTAACTGGAGTTTCCTTCAGTTTCCATCCACATTTGAATGACTGTGCTTTTCTTAAACAATGGTCGAAAAACTGGTAGCATGAAGTTACTGCTCAAAATTAGTGCAGGGGAAGAGAGCAGGAGGTGGTTCTGTGAGCAAAGGGTGGTAAGGAGTTCGAGTCTCAGCCGATCTGCAGCACTGTGGTTGCAGAGAGACAGCCACGGGGCTTGGTTAGCAAGGCAGAACCAAGGTGCGGCGGCCAGGGTGGATAAACACACACACACACACACAAAAGCAGAGAGGAGTTCTTAAGCTAAAACTGCAGGTCACTTCTGACCCAATTTTCATCTTTACCAAAGATTATCAGAATCTTTAGAGACTTCTCCTGAATTCCCACGGTCACTACTATAGACAAGAACTAACACTTTCTAATGGGGGGAGGGAATCAAAAAACTGGATAAATGATCAACAGTATAAAAACAGTAATCATAAAGAGAACTTAGCAAATAATCAAGGAAAAACGCTCCACAAAACTAACCTTATATGCATGATGACACATAATTGTTTCTATGGTGCATATTAAAGAAAAAAAAAAGGTGCATATTAAGCACAAAATAAATCAGTTCCACAAATTATTACATTTAGTATTCTTTTCACAGAGCCAAATTCAATTTTTTAGTTTTTCTCTTCTTTGACGTTGTTGCTGTTAGTTGCCATCAAGTCGATTCTGACTCATGGTGACCCCATGTGTACAGAGTAGAACTTCTCCATAGGGTTTTCAAGGCTGGGACCTTTTGGTAGCTCAGCTCCCTAGGCCCGTCTCCCAAGCGGGTGGGTTTGAACCACCAACCTTTCAGCTGGTAGTCGAGCACTTAACCTTTCTCTTCTTAATGCCAGTTAAACTTTTCCCATAAACCCACTGCTGTCAAGTCGATTCCAACTCATAGCGACCCTATAGGACAGAGTAGAACTGCCCCATAGAGTTTCCGAGGAGCACTTGGCAGATTTGAACTGCCGACCTCTTGGTTAGCAGCTGTAGCACTTAACCACTATGCCACCAGGGTTTCCACTTTTCCTGTAGTATCCATATTTTCATAAAGTTTTCACTGGCCAATTTTTTCAAAAGTAGATTGCCAGCTCCTTCTTCCTAGTCTGTCCTAGTTTGGAAGCTCTGCCGAAGCCTGTCCACCATGGGTGACTCTGCTGGAATTTGAAATATCAGTGGCATAGCTCCAGCATCACAGCAACATGCAAGGGGCCAGTCTCTTGAGAAGGACGTCACACTTGGTAAAGCAGAGGGTCAGCGAAAAAGAGGATGACCCTCAATGAGATGGACTGACAGAGAGGCTCTAACAATGGACTCAAACATAGCAACGATTGTGAGGATGGCACGGGGCTAGGCAGTGTTTCGTTCTGTTGTATATAGAGCCACTATGAGTAGGAACCAACCTGACAGCACCTAACACCACCAACAAATCCATATTTTCATATCTGCCACATACACTGAGGAGCCCTAGTGGTGCAGCAGTTAAGGCACCTGGCTGCTAACTGAAAGATCAGCAGTTGGAACCCACCAGTTGCTCTGCTGGAGAAAGATATGGCAGTCTAATTCAGTAAAGATTTACAGCCTTGGAAAAACCCTCTAGGGCAGTTCTACCCTGTCCTGTAGGGTCGCTATGAGTCAGAATTGGCTCAACGGCAATGGGCATGGTTTGTTTTTTTTTTTTACCACATACATTATAATGCTGTCATTTCTTTATTACCAGTTTCATGATCACCTCAACTGGCTGTAAACTTTCCAACCTCTGAACTCCTGTATCACTGTTTCATTACAGTGAAATTTACATACAGTGAAATGTATAGATCTTAACTATGAGTTTTTATAAAGATAGACATTCACGTAACCACCACCCCTATCAGGTTACACATTTTAACATCATTCCAGAAATTCCCTCGAAGTCAATCACCCCGTCCCCTGGGCCACCACTGTTCAAATTTGTATCACTATAGATGAGTTTTGCCCGCCTTTGGACTTCTTATAAATGAAATTATACAGATGCGCCCTATGTGCCTGACTGCTCTTACCTAATGTAATGTTTTAAGATTCACCTTTCTCGTGTTCATCAGTGGCTCGTTCTTTTTTACTGAGTAGTATTCCATTGCTATGCCATTTTATACATGCATCTTTTATGAGTCTTTCCACCTTGGATTGTGGGGCCTAGTAGAGTGCTTTGTACACTGCAAGTGCTTAGTAAGTACTATTAAACAAATACATACATATGCTTCCCTCCTATAACAAACAAAAGCACATATACACTCATCATATGGTAAATGCTGGATCTGACTCTCAAAATAAGGCTATTTATTAAGCATAAACTCCACTGGAATTGCTGCTCTCTTCCTCAAGGGATACTTACAAAACTTACCAGCTACCCTTTGCTCCATACCTGAGAGGAACAGTACTAATAATGGCCAATAACTGAGTGTTAAATATGTGCCAGTTACTGGTCTAAGTATTTTACATTAATTAACATATTTAATTCTCACAACAATTTATGATACAGGTACTACTACTACCCCCATTTCTTAGATGAGAAAATTTTAGGGGAAATAAAATATACAACTTGCCACAGCCACACAGCTAGAGTACAGTGGAGCTGAGAGCTAGGATCTGTACTTAGGCCATCAGGCTCCAGTGCTTGTACTACCCAGCCTCTAATATCCTGCATATCCTGTTTCCCATCCACCCCACAAAAACCCTCATGTTTCAGAATCGAAATGCACTCTACACAGTTTTCAATGGCTGTGATATTTGGGGGGTAATCACCAGGCCCTCCTTCTGAGGCATCTCTGGGTAGGTGTGAACCATCAATCTTTTGGTTAGTAGCCAAGCTTTTAACTGTTTACACCACGCAGGGACTCCATTCTGCATACAGGCTGCTGAATTTCTCTACCATGAAAATGTGGATAATTAGGTGGGGGTTCGTGTAGAAGGAAGATCGGCATTAAAGATGCTAGCAAAGAGTGTATAATGAAAATCTTCCCTAGATATACGGTGTTTTTGAATCTTGGGAGAAAGAGACAATTATTCAGGTCCTCTGATCTTTCCTAACCCCAGCATTCACACCTGGGGATCTGCCCTTCACAAGTTGCAGCTCGTCTTGTCCAAACTCAGCCTCATCATTAAAGCATAAATGGATATGAGATCAGCCATTACAGAAGTTGTTCCATTAAACAGAACCTGAACAAACAAAAAGGTGTGCCATTAGTTTCTGGTCCAGGGTCCACCTAAGACTTACCGAGAGAACAGGGCGGCATCGAGTGAATCCCTCAAGTGACCTTGGGCAAATTACCTCACCTCTCTGGGTTTTAGTTTCCTCAATTATAAAACGAAAGGGTTTCATAAGACAATTTAAAAGATCCTTCTGAACTCTAAAATGTGCATTTTTGTCTTACCAAAAGATCATTCTAAATTTATCTTACACAAAGGCTGCCAAACCAATCCTCTAAACACCCCTTTCTTCATATTACTCCCTTAGTGAATGATACAATGCGACTCTCTAATGCCTCTTACATAATCTTTTACTTCTCGGCCGGTTTTCAAAACATCCATTTAAAAGGTTCCACTTACCCACCTACCTAACTACTCCTGTTTCCAATTATTATTCATTAGAGTTCTGTTCCATTCCGGTTGGTCCCTCCACTGTCTGCATTCCATGCACCACAATTCCCACCTTCTGAGCTTCTGCTCTTAATCCAGCCAGAAAGAAACATCCTGTAACCTGGTCCTTCTAGGTCTTAATCTAAGGATTTCAATGAGGCCCCCATTGTTTTTCAAGAAGCCTTTCCTGATTTCTGTTATTTGTCCTCTTCTTCAATCAACACGAATGAATCAAATCTTTACCAGACGCAAGGTACCGTGAGGGCTATAACTCTTAAGGAAACCACTGCATTTCGGCCTATACTAGCCATGAACTCCAGCCCCGGTTCTCTAATGGTTTTGATGCTTCACCTATGGCAAGAACCATGCATCAGAAGGCTCCGATATCCTGCACCTAAGCGCGGTGTGGGCCACGGAGCAGGTGCTCAGCACGAACACTCCCCGGTGGTCCTAATCGGCGGACCAGGGCCGCGGCGGGGCCGCCGGGCGGTCAGGGCACCAGGTGCGCGGAGCCGTACTGGGGACGCAGCACCAGCCAACGGAACCGGCCAACGGAACCCGGCCACCCACGTCCGGGCGGCGACCCCAGCCCGGCCTCGGCCCCCCGGACTTGCCCGCCCCTCGGCTTCCGGGCCCCGGACCGCTGCCAGGGCCTCCTCGCTGACCTTCCTGCCCCGCGGCGGGACCCGGCCGCCCGGCCTCAGGCTGGCGCAGACAGGTCCTCCAGCCGCCCGGCCCGTCCGCTCGGGCCGCGGGCGCGAGGTCGGAGTGCGGGGGAAGGGGCGCGATGGAGCGCTGGCGCGAGCGCCACTCACCGTCGCCAGACACCAGAGCCGGGCTGCCCTGCGCAAGGAGACGGCGACGGCGAAGAGCTGGGATGCGGCGCGACGGCGGGCGCCCGGCACTTCCTGCCTCGAGAGGCGGGCCGGAAGACGCGCGGGTCCAACTGGAAGTGGGGGTGCTGCTGGCTTTCCTGCTCGGATGGAGCAAAGCCCGGGATGTCCGCCGAGAAATGGGGGGCTTCAAACCAACGAACAGAACCCGCGTTTGGTCGTACTTTCTTCTTTTCCGGCCTGCCGTGGCACCCCATTCTGCGGGTGCAATGGAGCCCCGAAGCCCTCCCCCGGGATCTTCCCGGTGGCGGAGTCCCGCGCCCCTTCCGCATTCCTGGGCCGGCGGCGGCGGGGGCGGGGGCGGTGGCCGCGCGCTGGAATCTGACCCGGGCGGGGCGGAAAAGGCCGGCGGGCGGGGCGGAGAGGGGCGGGGCGGAAAGGGCCGCGAGCCTTGAGGGTTTGCGGGTACCCCGCAGCTGGAAGCAGCCAGTCCTGGGCGCCCAGAATTGGCTAATGAAAGTAAAGCTTGCAGAGAGTAATTGTGTCCTATGCGATATTTGGGGACGTAAGGGGGGGCGGTGCCCGGGAAGACTCCTGCCTGCTCTCCAAACCCGTTGTCTTTAAAATTGCATTCCAGCCCGATAAATCGTTTACTCTTTCTTTTCCCTTCTTACCCTGAAATCATTAGGTCTATAGGCCCTTTGAATCGACTACACGGCAACAGGTTTTTTTTTTTTTTAATTAATTAGGCCCTGGTGGCTGCAGTGGTTACAAGATAGGGCTGCTAACCAAAAGGTTGGCAGTTCAAATCCACCAGCCGCTCCTTGGAAACCCTATGGGGGAAATGCTGCTCTGTCCTGTAGGGTCGTTATGAGTCAGAATCGACTCGATGGTAACGGGATTAGGCCTTTGGAGCCATGGTGGCGCAGTGGTTAAAGTACTCGATCAGTAACCAAAAGTATGGACCCACCAGCAGCCCTGCAGGAGAAAGATGTGGCAGTCTGCCTTTACAAAGATTTACAACCTGGGAAACCCTGTGGGGCAGTTCTACTCTGTCCTGTTGTTAGGCACCGTCAAGTCGGTTCCGACTCATAGCGACCTATGTACAACAGAGCAAAAACACTGCCCAGTCCTGAACCACCCTTACAATCGTTCTGCTTGAGCTCATTGTTGCAGCCACTGTGTCAATCCACCTTGTTGAGAGTCTTCATTTTTTCCACTGACCCTGTACTCTGCCAAGCATGATGTCCTTCTCCAGGGACTGATCCCTTCCAAATGATGTAAGATGCAGTCTCACCATCCTTGCTTCTAAGGAGCATTCTGGCTGCACTTCTTCTAAGACAGATTTGTTTGTTCTTTTGGCAGTCCATGGTATATTCAGTATTCTTCGCCAACACCACAATTCAAAGGTGTTAATTCTTCTTCGATCTTCCTTCCTTATTCATTGTCCAGCTTTCACATGTATATGATGCGATTGAAAATACCATGGCTTGGGTCAGGTGCACCTTAGTCTTCAGGGTGACATCTTTGCTCTTCAACACTTTGAAGAGGTCCTTTGCAGCAGATATGCCCAATGCAATGCGTCTTTTGATTTCTTGACTGCTGCTTCCATGGCTATTGATTGTGGATCCAAGTAAAATGAAATCCTTGACAACTTCAGTCTTCTCTCCGTTTATGATGCTGCTCATTGGTCCAGTTGTGAGGATTTTAGTTTGCTTTATGTTGAGGTGCAATCCATAATGAAGGCTGTGGCCTTTGATCTTCTTTAGTAAGTGCTTCATAGTCCTCTTCACTTTCAGCAAGCAAGGTTGTGTCATCTGCATAACGCAGGTTAATGAGTCTTCCTCCAATCCTGATGCCCTGTTCTTCACATAGTCCAGCTTCTCAGATTATTTGCTCAGCATACAGATTAAATAGGTATGGTGAAAGAATACAACCCTGATGCACACCTTTCCTGACTTTAAACCACTCAGTATCCCCTTGTTCTGTCCAAACAACTGCCTCTTGATCTATGTACAGGCTCCTCATGAGCACAATTGTTTTGGAATTCCCATTCTTTGCAGTGTTATCCATAGTTTGTTATGATCCACACAGTCAAATGCCTTTGCATAGTCAATGAAACACAGGTAAACATCCTCTGGTATTCTCTGCTTTCAGCCAGGATCCATCTGACATCAGCAATGATATCCCTGGTTCCACGTCCTCTTCTGAAACTGGCCTGAATTTCTGGCAGTTCCCTATCGATATGCTGCTGCAGCCATTTTTGAATGATCTTCAGCAAAATTTTGCTTGCGTGTGATATTAATGATATTTTTCTATAATTTTCACATTCGGTTGCATCACCTTTCTTGGGAATAGGCATAAATATGGATTATTTTTTTTTATGAGTAGGAATCCACTTCATGGCAATGGGTTTGGTTTTGGTATCAGGCCTTGGCCACAGCCTATGACTGTCAATTTTCCTTGCAAACACAAGAAAGTTTTATTCAAATTATTTGCTTCCCTTTGGGGCATTAAACAGAAAAGATTAGAATTATGCAGACACATACATATGTGCGAGCCTGCTCACACACACACAATTATATAATGCTCTTTGGCAAAAGGAACCCAGAAGCTACATTATTCAGGTTTTGTTCTAGGTATCACTTGTGACAGGGTAGTTTCCCTCACCTCCAAATAATCTAGATGAATGGACAATTCAGTCTCTTCCCTCAGGGAGCTTACACTGTAGAATACATTGATCTAGATGATGGGAACTCTAAGTAGGTCAGCACTTTATAGTAGTAACTCTTAAACGGCAGCATATAGGAATAATCTGCAGGGCTCATTAAAACAGATTCCTGGGTCCCACTCCCAGATATTGATTTCATAGGTGGGGTGGTAATTCCCACTTCTAAAAAGCCCCCAGGCGATGCTGCGGTCCTGTAGCACTGCCCTAAATCCAGTTCATAACTGACGACATCTCAGTAGTGTTGGAAAAGCAACTACTGAGAAGTTACCTAGTTCTAAAATATTTACTTTCTCTTAGTTGCAGTCTGCCCTTTGGTTCAATAGTTACATAATTTTTTTTCCTACTCATCAGAAGGTTTTGGCTTCTTAGGTCTTTGTCACAGAGCTCTTTCAAGCATGGCCTTTTTCTACCCCATACACCCCAACTCCGGCTACCTGAAGTTCATAGTTAAGTCATCTGACTGTACTTTGACCTTATTCTCCATACTTAAACTTCTAGAACGGTGCTGTCCAATGATAGTCACTACCTACCTACCTGTGGCTATCCTAATTAAAGTTAAAATTCAGTTCTCGGTCATATTAGACACGTTTTAAGTGTTCAATAGCCATATATTGCTAGTGTCCTTACAGTACAGTGCAGAGAACATTTTCATTACCACAGAGAGTTTTATTGGACAGCTTTGTTCTAAAAAATAATCCTAAGGTGTATTGTTCTCTCTGGAAAGAGAAAGAAAAAACTTGTACATATTAAAATAAAACACTGGGTATCTAAACATCAAGTGCTTGGGAAATAGTGAACTTGGCATATCCATGCCAAAGATGATTATGGTCATTAAAAAGAATGTTTTTAAAAAGGTAATAAATACAGGTAGTCCCTGACTTACAACATTTTTGGTTACCTTGAACCATACTTACGATCACTATCTTTTTTGTACACCTTGTCATTAGTAAAATGTACTACAGTGTTGCACCATGTAAAAAGACCATACAGACAACTCACACTAAATTTCTGACTAGAAACGCCATCCCCACTCCCAGGAATAATCCAGCTGATCCAGAACGCTCCACAAGTGGAGTTATTACAGCAAATGACAAAATGTCAATGTCATCCATTTTTTTCACGGATGTTTTTTTTTATGTATTTTAAAATATATCTAAGTTTATATGTAATATTTCCAACCCCCAAAGACAAAGATCGGATTTATATACTGATACTAAAAGGCAATAATAACGAAAACTAAAAAAAAAAAAAGAGATATTTGACTTAGATCAGAACCGACCTGTTGTCAGAATGGAACCCTGTTATAAATCAGGGACTACTAAAAAAAAGGGGTGACTGCCAAAACATGATTTATGAAATATTAAAAAACAAATTGTATATTCATTGGCTAAGTACTGGAGAAAAGTCCTGCCTCCTGCTGTGTGCAAGCATTTAAGAAATCTAGCATGAAAGGGCATAGGGATTTGATGTTGGAAGAACAAGTGGAAAACAGGATAAGCCACACTGGAGAAACCGGGCAGCATTTCTTCAATGTGGGATTAACTCCAGCAACCCCTTTAATGGCAGCAGAGAGAAAACTAGATTACAGAGAAATAAATTGTACACTTAACTGAGGCACACAAAATCTGGCATATTGGACTTAACTCAGGAAATCTAAAAAAAAACTATTTGAGTATCTGCTAGCTGCCAGGCCACCTGATACCATAATCCTTCAAGGTAACAAAATTCTATTTTGGAATAATTCACTATCAATGAACTATGAACTTTTCTAACCTCAGCCTTTTACTTAATCTCCAACTACCACTAAACTATTTTCACCTGACTTCCCCTCTTTTTTTCTAAGGATAATCCTATAACATGTGATTTAGGTCCTATCCCTTCCTATTGCCTTGGGGTGGTTCATTCTGTTTCTCTGTTTTCTCCTGGTTTGTCTCCTTCCCCTTTGCCTACAAACAGGCTCCACTCTTTCTAAAGACATGCCTTTGGATCCTGCATCTCTTAAAGCTTCTTCGTTCCCTAATTTCATGACCCCCCTGGTAAACAGAACGATAGAAAACTATTATTTGAATATCTACAATGTGCCAGACCCTTTACCTTTCACGGTTCTAATTTTCACAACCTTGGAGGGCACTGACCCCATTTTATAGTTGAGGAAACTGACACTTAAGAGTGACTGGCCCAAGGTCATAAAGCTAGTCAAATAATGGAATTCAAGCTCGACCAAGTCTGGCTTAAAAACCCATGCTGCTTTTAATCCCCAAAATGCTGCTTTCGTATTAATAGATTACATTCCTATCAGGAGCCAATAGCATTACTTCCATTTTACAAGTGAGTAAGTCAAAGATGTTAAATGCTTAAGGTTATAAAGCCATGATGAAGCAAACAATGGGATTTAAATGCAGGTCTTCCTGACCCCAAACTCAGGCATTGTCCACCATCCCATGCTGCACTCTGGCTTTTGCAATGAAAACTTACAGCTTGAGCAGAGGTGACCAAGGATTTGCCAGTTCTTGAGGCCTCATTTAAACTTTCCCCTACTTCATCTTTTCGTGATTTACCCCATTGACTAACCTCCTCACCCTTGAACACACTGTTTTTGTGGCTCTATTTACCTCTCCAACCCCCTTTATCATCTTCTGTCTGATCCCTCTCACGTGTCTGCTTGCGTGAAGTCTAGGTGTTACTCCTCCACGTACTCTCCTCATACTTCCTGCTAAATGGTTGCCTTTCCTTTTTAAGCTTGGCTTTTACGTGTCTCAGTCTGCCCTTCCTCCCTTTGTTCCCATCAACATTCATCAATTCCTGCTCTCACCCAGTCATAGTCCACTTGATCAAATAAAGTTCGAGCACTAGAGTCCAAATAACAATATATTAAATGGATAAGGATGCTGCCCCCTACGTGGATAGTTTCATCGGAACTTTTGAAAAGGATTGTTTCAAGTATGACTTTCATCATGGAGACTTTTCAGAGACTGGCTTTTCAGTCCAACCCATTGTTCAAATAAATGCTGTTGGCTGTTTACTGGCAATCACAGTTGCTTGAGCAAGGTCCAGTGACTAAGCAGAAACTGCTATTACTAAGTTAGGAGCTTATTTCATTCAGGGGAGACCACTGTTCCTAGGAGGCTGGTTCCTTAAGCTGTTATCTGAAATGGGGATGGGGGTACTGCCAAGAGAGAATTTCAGTAGATGAGACCTTTCTTTTTTTCTGTAGTGGAAGTAATGAATCTGTTCTTCAACTGAAATTTGTTAAGAAAGCAGAGGTGATTTTTTCATTTGAAATGGAATTCAACAAACAAAATTTTAGCACCATGTCCACAGGCTAGAAAAAGTACTTTGTTTAAACCACATAACGAAATTCAGGAGTTCATAAAATGCAAGAAATTAAAGCAGGTATGAAGATTCTAGTCTCAAAAGGGACAATAGGAATCTTGTTACTGGTTCTACTTCCAAGAAGAGGGCCTCGCCAGGTTAACGGATCTAGCTTACCTATCCTGTTGACTGCCAAGGCCCACTGCCCAGAGAGTATCTGGCAATTGTTTGTCGAATGAGGTAATAGTTGTCCAAGGATGGTCTTCTTAATATTAACAGAAAACCTGAAGTTATTAGAGTAATTGTCAATTATTCATATTACACTAATTGTCAACTTTTTTCAGCCAACATTTTTCAATGTTTCAGGATCATTCTTAAACTCATGAAACTGTTTTTGTGAGTCTGATTTTTGAAGCCCAAAGAGAACCAAATCGTCTGCCACTCCCTGAATGACTCTGAAACAGTCTTGCATTTCTGTAAATAGCAGAAATTATTTTCAGGGCTAAAATAATGACCTCACTCTCCTAGGCATGTAGCTTCAGCTGTTTTTATTGTGGGCAGGTCAGGAATGTCCAAAACTCACACGTGGGTACCCCCTACATAAACAATTATAGGATTTCAACAGGGATTGTTGTTTTAAAGAAAACCTATACACAATGTAAAAAGGAAAAAAAAAAAAAACCATTTCCAGCACTTTGGAATACAATTTGAAAAAAAAAATCTGTCTTTTTGGTAGCAACATTCCAGAGAACCCTTGGGGCTAAAATAATTTTTAAAATTAGGACAAATTAAAATAACATTCAGTGGCCTAGTCTACTTTTAGATGACATAAAATAACGTACAGAAGCCTAGAACGATAAGGGCAAAATGTCAACAGGTATGTCAAACTTAAGGATTTAAAGCCAGCAAAGCTATCAGCACAAAACCAAAACCAAACCCAGTGCCGTCGAGTCGATTCCGACTCATAGCGACCCTACAGGACAGAGTAGAACTGTCCGAGTTTCCAAGGAGCGCCTGGCGGATTTGAACTGCCAACCCTTTGGTTAGCAGCCATAGCACTTAACCACTACGCCACCAGCGTTTCCCAAAGCTATCATACACACGTGCAAATTCTACAGGAAATTAATTAAAAAAAAATCAGAAGACAAGGCACAGGAAACCTGATTGGGGTAGCTAGAAAGGAATTTTTCAGGAGACAGAGGGATGAATAGGAGTACGGGAGACAGAATTGCCAGGAAAACTGGAAGGAATAAGGGAGAGGTGGCCGACAACCAAGTCACTTTTCTAGGATCTGCCTCACCTACCTTTTTTGGAAGATGAAATTGGTGGAGGAAAAGCCAATTTCGATAAATGAGTTTTAAACAAGAAAGCATTTCATCATAAAGTTTAATTATGGTTGAGGAAAAAAATGAGTGAATGACTCTGAGAAAATATATTGATTCTGTGTAGGCTGTAGCTATCTGGGGGTGGGAGAAGCTGGGAACCTAAATTACCCTATTTTTCTATTCTGAAAATGACAAAAATAATTAACATTAGGTGACTCGAATCACAATGTTTACTTTGAAGTTTTTATTACCAAAAAATGTAAAAATCCAGTAAATCAGAAAAATGAGAGAATATTTTCCATAGGCTGTGATAAGGCAATGATCTTTCTCCCGGTTCTATTTTACTTCAACTTAAAGTCCCATTTCCAGTCTGATTATAGAGATGTATGCGCCCAAAATGGCTGAGAATAAATACAACAAAAAGGCGAAAGCTGTAAAGCTAAGGGCATGCAACAGGCTCTAAGAGAAAGAAAGTCTCAGAAATACTCAAAGTGGCAACAAGGAACATTTGGCCGGAATTTGAAGTTCGTTCAGTCATCCTTGTCTTTTGCTCCGTGTTTAAGGATGCGCGTGAACTCAATGTAATTGAAATTCCCCTTTTTGTCAATAGGGGCTTCTCTGTAGAGCTCATCCACTTCCTCATCCGTGAACCGATCTCCCATGGTTGTCAGCAGCTCTCTCAGGTAATCTTCCTGAATGGTGCCTAAAAAAAAAACAACTGGGGATCAGAATACATACTACTCTGAGATTACTTACAAGGAATGCCTATGCTTGACTGACCGCACCCTGTATAGGTTAAGAACTATTAACACACAAATACATGAAAGGGTGGGTCTCCACACGCTATAGCCGGCCTCGGCAGTCAGTTGCCTAGGAAGATGCCAGGCTGTTGGGGCATTACTCCGTCTTCCGATCTTTTAACAGTGGCAAAATCTGTGCCTAAACAAGAGCAAAGTAAAGCAATCTAACTCCCACAGTTCCTTAAAGCTGCTTCAGTGGTCACACCTATGCTACAAGCAAGTAACTGTTTTCTGCCACACTGAAACCAATGCCACTCTACAAGCATTAATAACGTGCTGCAGTGGAAAGAACACCGGAGTTTTGAGGTCTGGCTTATTACTTTTTTTTTCTTCCTTTTTTAAATTGTGCTTTAGGTAAAAGTTTATAGCTCAAGTTAATATCTCATACAAAAATTTATACACACATTGTTACGTGACCCTAGTTGCTATCTACACAGTGTGACAGCACATTCCCCCTTTCCACTCTGGGTTTCCCGAAACCATTCAACCAGCTCTTATTCCTTTCTGCCGCCAGACATAAGCTGCTCATTTAGTCTTATATATCTGTTTGCACTAAGAAGCACACTCTTCATGAGTATTATTTTACGTTTTACAGTCCAGTCTAATCTTTTGCTCAAGACTTGGCTTCTGGAATGGTCTCAGTTCTGGGTTAACAGAGAGTCTAGGGGCTATGTCTTCTGGGGTTCCTCCAGTCTCAGTCAGACCATTAAGTCTGGTCTCTTTACATGAATTCGAGTTCTGCGCCCCGCTTTTCTCCTGCTCCATCAGGGACTGTCTGTTGCGTTCCTTGTCAGGGCCGCCACTGATGGTAGCTGGGCACCATCTAGTTCTTCTGGTCTCAGGCTGGTAAGAGTCTCCGGTTTATGCGGCCCTTTTGTCTCTTGGGCTAATATTTTCCTTGTATCTTTGGTGTTCTTCATTCTCCTTTGCTCAACATGGGTTGGGACCAATTGATGCATCTTAGATGGCCGCTTGCTAGCATTTAAGACCCCAGACACCACTCACCAAAGTGGGATGCAGAACATTTTCTTAGTAAACTTTGTTATGGCAATTGACCTAGATGCCCCCCGAGACCATGGTCCCCAAACCCCTGCCCCTGCTACTCTGTCCCTCGAAGCTTTTGGTTGTGTTCAGGAAACTTCTTAGCTTTTGGTTTAGTCCAGTTGTACTGACTTCCCCTGTATTGTGTGTTGTCCTTTCCTTCATCTAACATAATTCCTGTCTACTATACCTAGTCAGTGAATTCCCCTCTCCCTCCCTCCCTCCCTTTGTAACCATCAAAGAATGTTTTCTTCTGTGTTTAAACCTTTTCTTGAGTTCTTACAATTCTGGTCTCATACAGTATTTGTCCTTCTGCGACTAATTTCACTCAGCATAATGCCTTCCAGATTCATCCATGTTGAGATGTTTCGCAGATTCATCATTGTTCTTTATCATTCCGTAGCATCCCATTGTGTGAACATACCATAATTTGTTTATCCATTCATCTGCTGATGGGTACCTGGGTTGTTTCCATCTTTTTGCTATTGTGGACAGTGCTGCAATGGACATGGGTGTGCTGAGATCTGGTTTTAACAAGCTATTTTATTTCAGGCACTTCACTTCAGATTTTGGTTTT
Source organism: Loxodonta africana (assembly GCF_030014295.1). Taxonomy (NCBI): domain Eukaryota; kingdom Metazoa; phylum Chordata; class Mammalia; order Proboscidea; family Elephantidae; genus Loxodonta; species Loxodonta africana. The sequence continues at coordinate 95,290,252 of NC_087352.1, forward strand.
TGCATTTGTAAAATGAGATTTCTAATATTCTTTACAAATATAATTCAGACTTAGTAACAAATATGACCAGGCCCAGGATGTGCAAAAACACTGAATAAATATTTGAGCATCAAGTACCAGCATGTAGCAGACACTGTGCTAGGCACCGGGCACAGAGAATGCTTTTGACTCTCACTTTTTGATACCAGGGTTCTCATAAAACCTGAGAGCATGTCAGCATCACCTTGGGAGCTTACAGAAATGCCCAGGTGCCACCGTGGATTTGTTCTCTGGCACTGACACTTTTAAATGCTCCCCAATAATTCTAACGCATAACCCAGGTCGGGAGCTGCTAAAGCAGTATACCAAAGGTAGTAAATAGCCAGCCCAGAGATTCTGAAATTCATAGTTAAAAAAGAAAAACCTGACCATTTACTTTTGTAATCATGAATAATGAAATTAACCTAATACACTGCTATATCGTTTCTTTAAAGTGAGTTTAAAGCACAAAGTCAGTTCACAAAATAAACCTAAGATTTCTGAGTTATGTTGATTCAATCCTATACTAAAAAAAAAAAAAAAATTTCCCCCAAATCCTATAATTGTGCTTCATAGAAAGAAATCCTTATCTCCAGCCAAGCTATTCAGCCATCACATGCGCTAACCACCTACAATGTGCAGGCGACTGTGGTAGGTGCTAGAAGGGCTTACGAAGATGGGAATAATACTTTTAAGACACGGAGTCATTATTTGGGGGAGAGAGGTAGATCGTGATGATTGAGAATAAGTACACAACTAAAATATAAGGTCAAACAGCATATATGCCAGGAGAGAGGTACAAATAAAATACTTTGGAGGTGGGAAGAAGGGAGAGGCTTTTAGTTTTCCTGGGAGCCAGGAGAAAAGAGTATGAAAGCCCAGGTAAGACTCTATAAAGCATATGGCCATTAGATCAGTTTGAAGAATGGATATCTTATTCTTTTATTTCCTCCTGTTTAAAAAAGTAACATCTGCTCACAGTAAAGAAAAGTCAAGCAATTCAGAAGTGTATTGGGGAGAAAAAAAGTTACCTCAGCTTACCCTACCCCCACCCCCTACTCCTTCCAGAAATAACCATTAAGAGTTTAGATTTAAAAGGAGAGAGGAGACAGTGGTATGATGATGAAGGCACAGAGGCAGAAATGGTGGAGGAAAATTAGGACAGTGATGTGTAGTGGAGCCTGGAAGGAAATGGGGAGGTTACATAGGAGAGGGTAGATATCTGAAAAGGCAGAATGAGCCCATAGTGCAGGGAGCCTTGAAAGTGTGGAGACTATGCTTCTATCAGCCTGACAACTACCCAGCATCAGAGCAGTCCAAGGCATGTACGTGGCCAATGGCTGTTCGCCTTCCCTTTCCATAGTTAGCCACGCCATGTGAGTTGAGAGTTTCAGAAAAATATTCCCTTATGTTTCCTCATATACATTTCTGCCAAAGGATCAGATATTCATGTAGTTAACTTTTTTTTTTAAGAATTAACTCTACAAATCAGAAAGCAGAGTCTTAAAGAAGTTAACTTGCCCTAAATTACACAACTATTATGTAGCAGAATAGCCATTTGAAATCAGACAGTTTTATTCCAGAGCCTAAACTCTGCTTTGTTTACTTCAGAATAGAGGTTAGAAATCAGATTTAAGCAGTTTTAGAACTGAGAGATACCTCGTCAACAAAAGGATCATACTGGAGTCACCAAACAACAACAACAAAAAAAACCAAACCCATTGCCATCCAGTTGAATCCAACTTACAGCGACCCTATAGATTCTGGAGTCAGACAATAGCAATCACGCTTTATCCAAGATTACACTGGTAAAAGTTATTCATTCAAAACACGTTTACTGAGAGCCTAACCTTTGTGGAGCTAACATTCTAGTGAAGGGGTAATGTACCCTCCAAAAAGGTTTTCAGTACAGCCTACTGATTTGTAAACTACTCCTAAATAGGTAAGGGGCCTGAAGTGAGTGATTGCCGTACTTAAGAATCCCGTCCAAGATAAAACAGGTGTGGTGTAAACCTGAGGGTGTTATCGTATTTCAAGTTATTGTGTATTTTAGTTACCACAGCTGCACATTAAATCACTTTGTAATTAAAGGTTATCTCTGACTTACCAGTTGCTTCTTCATCAAAGCAAGCAAACGCATTTCTGATGACATCTTCTGGGTCCGTCCCATTCAGCTTCTCCCCAAACATGGTGAGGAACATGGTGAAATTGATGGGGCCCGGAGCCTCATTCATCATGGCGTCCAGATACTCATCAGTTGGATTTTTCCCTAAACAAAAGGGGCTATAATTTTAATTATGATACATACCAATTATTAATTATAGTAAGCATTTTGGCAAGAAAGACTATCACTTGTACAATCTGCTCTTTGCATTCATGACAACAAAACTATTTGGGGAAAAAGTCTTTTCAATGAATACAACCCTGTATTAAGACGCTGCTTTTCCATTGGGTATCAGAAGGAAAAATGTTTTGATAATCGAGATCAGTGTTTTCAACACAGTGCCTAGCCAATCCTGAGACAGAGCCAAGAACCTGTCAGTGATTAAAGGACCACACATTGGGGAACACTGCTTCAGAGCCTTTTCGAATCTTAGTCCATAGGAAATAAACTTAGGAAATAAACATAAAAGATAGAATATAAAGTCTAGCTAATGTATTATTAAAACTGATCATTACCCAGGGAGGCCAGCATATCATGCAAATCCTCCTTGTCGATGAAGCCATCTCTATTCTGATCAATCATGTTGAAGGCCTCTTTGAACTCCTGAATCTGGGACTGGTCAAACATGGCAAACACGTTGGATGTTGCGCGCTGGGGGCGCTTCTTGGTGGTCTTGGTCTTTGCCCTTTTGCTCGACATGGTGGTGGTTAAATCCTATTTAGGAAAAAAAATACAAAAAAAAAAAAAAAAAAAAACTAAAGTCAACATTTAAGATTACCTAAGTTTGAATCAAAATAATGAAAGTAAACTGAATCAGCCTTCCTAATACGCTCGAGCTAATCAGAGAAAGCTGCGTCTAAAAATTTTTCAACAGGACATTATCACTTACCAAAAATTTCTCTCAACTGACTGAAACGATTACTAACTGGGCCAGGCTACTAAAGAGAAAAACCAGACTCAGGCTTTAAGTTTGTTCACCCTGAGTAGTTGTGACATTTTATAAACAATCCATCATGAACTTCAAATTCCAAACCATGGTCCACATTAATTACACGTTCACAGCATATCAAGATTACATATTCCCAGTACTGCTGTATAGCCTAATGACAACGGACTTATTACTGGTTTAACAGCAATAAAACAAGAAACAATAAAAATTTAGAGACCCAGGGAAGCAATGCCAGTTCTACGCTTCAGCGTTATGGGGTGCTAGCCTAAGCTAACTGGACCCCTCCACGGTGGACAGCAAGATGAAGTAGGAGGGTGAACAGCCGGATAGGGCATGTTATCTCCAATCTCTATGATCAAATAGGCTTCTTCCATTTTCCACTAACATTTCTTGTTGTATCCTCCCTTCTGGAATCCAAGTAGTTAAAAAAAGGTATTTGTTGAAAGGCTAACCGAAAAGTATAGAAAACGCTGAAGTTAATTCATCTATAACGAAGTTCTATTTTCCACTCTATCCGAGCCAGTTTCTTGCACAGAGCCACGCTAAATCACTTGAAGTAACTGAGTCCTCTGAGAAGACATCAGAGCCCAAGAATTTTTTTAAACGTTAAAAAAAAAAAAAGCTTGTTCAGAAAATGTCTTAAGAGGTAGGAAATGAAAACTACCCTTGCTCTCTAATAATCTCAACTTATCCTTGTAAAATTTAAGTTAAAAATAAAAATGATATCTAAAAATGCCTAAAATGAAAAGGCAATTTTCCTTTGAATGTTCAACCGTTAAGAGACTATACGAATTTGTTTGCAGTTTAAAATCCCACAGTCATCAGATAACAAAATTTTACCATACCATTCTTGAGAGCTGAGGTGGAGGTGGTAGCCTGCAAAACCTCTAACCAGCAGAACTGACACTGTATGGTTATACTCTTTCCAGCAGGTCTAAAATAGGCACGACTGATTTCATTCTCTGACCAGGATAACAATTTTAAAGCTTACGTTGGGAAAACAACATTTAGCTATGATGTAGCAAAACACTATGCCCTTGCTCTAAAAATAAGTTTGTGGACTGCGGAAGAATGAACTACTACCTAGATCTCAGCACTACAAAGTGACCCTTTGAATATAATGTGTCACACGAGTCTATAAAGCTATTTCTTACATTCTTTCCTTGGATTATACCACATCACCAAGGCTAAATTCAATTTGGAAACAATAAGATACAAAATTAGGAAATAATTCAAAAAGCTCTGTGCATATATGTATTATATATACACATAAACACACATATATATTTTTTCTAAGCTGTATCTGTTCTTGGATTTTATAAGAAATTCCACAAAGGGTAGCCACAAATTCCAATACAGCAATCTTTGACTATGCTGGGAAGAGATACCTCACATGGCCTCAGAACTTAAGATGTATACTCCTCTCCATGTTCCTCCTTTCCTTTATTCATCGTTTAGGAGGCTGCTCTTGAGCTCACCTAAATCACGAATGAAAACACATTTTATTCTGTTACACCTTCTGGGGCAGTGCATCTCAGAATGCTCCTTGGAAGGGAGGACAGTGAGATTTTGTCTTACATACTTTGGACATGTTATCAGGAGAGACCAGTGCCTGGAGACGGCCATCATACTTGGTAAAGCAAAGGGTCAGCAAAAAAGAGCAAGACCCTCAACAAGATGGATTCACACAGTGGCTGCCAACAATGGGCTCAAACACAGCAACAATTGAGAGGATGGTGCAGGACCAGGGAGGGCAGTGTTTCATTCTGTGGTACACAGGGTCGCTATGAGTAGGAACTGACTCAATGGCCCCTAACAACAACAATATATCCATTACGTAAACTATGTAGAGATGTGTTTTTTTACCTCTATTCTAACGTAGGAGTTCCTAGTGTTGGACTACAAACCAAAAGGTTGGCGGTTCAAACCCACCCAGGGCCTCCTTAGAAGACAGGCCTGGCAATCTGCTTCCAAAAGGTCACAGTCTTGAAAACTTTATGGAACAGTTCTACCTTGCACACACAGGGTACCCATGAATCGAAATCAACTTGACCGCAATTAACAACAGCAAATTTAAATGAAGTTTTAAAAATGCTGGAAACCCTGGTGGCATAGCGGTTAAGAGCTACGGCTGCTAACCAAAAAGTCAGGTAGGCAGTTCGAATTCATCAGGTGCTCCCTGAAAACCATATGGGGCAGTTCTACTCTGTCCTAGAGAGTCGCTGAGTTGGAACCGACTCGACGGCAGTGGGTATGTTTTTTGGTTAAAAATGTTAAGGAATATTATTATTACCTAACCCCTTAAATGTACTCAAGGACTTGGAGTGAGCGGTTGAGATCAGATGGGTGGTACATACTTATCATTCCATATCTCTTTAGTATTTTTAAGCATGTCATGTCTTTGCAAACGAAAGCATGTTTTTTTAAATAGTATTTTGTTTGACAACACTGTCCTCTCCCAATGACGCAGAAATGCCAGTTATGTTAAGAACAAAGAAACTGATGAGAATTACAGGTCAAATGGTTGACACGACTAGCCTTTTAATCTACAAAATCTTACATTACGAAATTTGGTAGGAGTTCTCTAGATACCTTTTAAGAATACTTACTTTTAGTTGTAAAACCTATTGCTGTCAAGTCAATTTGGTTGTAAAGTGATATATATTTTTGAACTTTAGCATGTTTCCTTTTACTTTCTTGTTGTTCATGTGTTCTTGAATTTGCAAATGTGTTATAGAAGTTTTAAAACGTTATAAAGGTTTTTTTGGGGGGTCAGCACTAACAGCGGTCTCACATGGAACTTTTCTTTAGCTTTTTCAGTATTTAATCGTCAAACTTTAGCATGATAGGTTAATTACATTAAGGTGCATCAAATGTCATTACTGTTGCATACTACTAAAGGGTTAAGAAACGTAAGGCATGGGTTCCATCTTCGAGGAGCTTAAAATATAGCTGGGGAGGCAACTATAAAGAACAGAGAGATTGGTTCAGCTTATGAAATGAGTCACACAGTTTTCATTCCAGAAGTATGACTCTGAAGTTAAAACAATACGTGACAGCAACAAGAAAAAAAAACTCATAAGGGGGTACATGATTATCAAACACTTTGAGTTCAGCAAAGGCCTCTGTGAGCTTCTAAAAGATTCAGATAAAAAAAAAAAAAAGACATTGAAAGACCCTGTACTGGATCATTTAAAAGCTAAGAGTCCTTAGACCTACAGGATTCAGGTTCTAGTCCTAATTCTACCAAAACTGACAGTGTAATGCTGGGCAAGTTACCACCTGTGACGTTATTTTTTCAAGGAAGTTGGATTCTGAATTATGAGTTTGTCTCCCACCAGAAACCCGGAGCCTTTCAGCACCTGGAGTGTTTAGCTTCACAGTCAGTTGTTCCCAAATGAGGAAACTGTGGTTTATTTGTTCCTGCCAAACTAAAATTATGGGTGGAATAAACACTGGTTGGAAGGGAGTCAAATCAGGAACAGTGCCATGAGCCCAGGGGGCAGATAAATTTTGATAGCATCATTGTCCTCCTTGTTCTGATTCTAGTTTACTATTTTTACTTTCCCGCAAACGAGGCTACAATTCTCTTCATACAACAAATTTCAGCAAATGCAAAACTCTCAAAAGTTTAGAAAGCTAAGGTAAAATAAAATTTACCGGTGGCGCAGTGGTTAAGAGCTCAGCTGCTAAACGAAAGGGCGGCAGTTCAAATCTACCAGCTGCTCCCTGGAAACCCTAGGGGGCAGTTCTACTCTGTCCTACAGGGTCGCTATGAGTCCGAATCGACTTGACAGCAATGGGTTTGGTCTGGTTTTTGTTTTACACATCAGTGTAAGCATTCTTTACCTCGGAAGGAAAGATCATCTTTGTACACACCTGAGATTTCCTAGTTATGAGGCTCCTGACCCATTCTAAGTTAGAGTCTCCAGTCTTTATTTTTGAAGCATTTATTGAAAGGTAATTTGGTATAGAGAGATATTTGCTGTACGCATAGGAATGAGAAGAGCAAGAATGCTGAACATAGGTAACTTGAAAGCAGGGAGACTTACAGAGCAGGCTTCTCCAAAATACATCCTCTCCTCACTTATCACTGACTATCTCGTTATCTGGCATTTTGCATTTATGACAATAGTAAAAAATCTACCATCTAATTATTTTGCACGTTAACAACCTATGTCTGGCAGTAAAGAATGTTGAGGTGAGAGTAACAGTGACTTTGATGGATAAGGTTATGTGTCAGCTTGGCTGGGCCATGATTCTTGGCAGTTTGGCAGTTACGTAATGATGCAGTCATCCTGGATTTTGCGATGAGATGTGGTCATCTTCCATTTTTGCATAACACTGATTTCACATAACAACCTGGTCTTTGAAACCTAACCATGTCAGTAAGTGAAAAGAGGGTATATATGAGGATTTCAGATGCATGAAAAGGTGATATAAGCCCAGTCAAGAAGATTTAGTTTACAGATCTAAAAGAACATAATTCTGTTTCAAGTTGGGGGGGGGGGTGCGATGGCAATGAATTTGTGTTTTTTTTTTAGCTCGATGAGATAGGAAGAGAAATCATTAAGGGTTATGACAAAGAGAAGATATGAATCATACTTAAGAAAGGTGTCAGACTGGATTAAGAGGGGTAAAGAAACGCAAAATTCTCAAAGATCCTCAGAGGCTTTCCCCACACATCAAGTACAACTAGAAGATTTTTCAGAATTTCTAGGTACTATGGTTTCATTTACTAATATATACATTAGACTGCTCTAGTTGGATTCTTAGACACCAGCATTTATAAAGTGGTAATAAATGTAAAATAATCTGGAAACTTTTTCTACAGAGTACTCAAAGTAATATCTGTGAAATATGATACTTTAACGAAAAACTCATCTTTTTTAAGTTATACCAAATACTCGGCCCTCGTTTCCAGTTTCTTTTAATCACCCTTTAGGAAGCTGACCTTCACGAACTTGTTTAAACCATTCATGAACGTGTATTTCCCTTCTGTAACACGTCTCGGAGGTACACCTAAACTATGCAGTGCAGAACTTTATTCCCTCTATTCTGAATGTAGTTAAAAAAGACTTAAGGCGTATATTACTCCTCCATTCCTTAAATGTAGTCAGACACATTCTTTGTAATACTTAAGTATATAATATTTGCTGTATTTCAAATCCAGACCAAGTCCGTTGCTCATTTAATCAATCCACTTTTTTTTTTCCAACTTAAGCTTTTTTTTGGTGCTCACCACAATTTGGTGCTTCCCTTCCAACTAAACCAAGTCTTTTTTTTCTATGCAAACTTCCGGTTGAGGTAGGCTTAGTTCTCTTATACTGCCACACCCAAAAAGTTCTCACCACTTGACAAAGACGATGAGTTGTCAGGGTTGACCTGCCAATATGATGTTTGAAAAGAAAAAGCTTTTTAAAGTTTTATCAGAGGCCTTACAAAACATACTAGTAACTTTAAAAAATATTTGCTTTCTTTACCTTCAGATATAAAACTTTTTGCAATTAAGAAAAAAGTCTCAACAGAACCAACACTTCTGTAAAAACTGATACATCCTTTCGTATATATTCAGTTACTTTAAAACAATTTGATGAGTCGATTTAGTCCGACGTCCCCATCCAAAAGGGACATGGTGTTGCATTTTGGAGTTTTTCTCAAGCCGCAAGCTAAACCCCAAGCCTCTCTTTGCCCAAATGTCAGTTAAAAAAAACACAAAAAACAGTGTTAATTACAGAGGCGGATACTGAAGAAGTTCCTAACTAGAATAGGTTATTCCTACTAAACGCAGCCACACAGCTGCAACAACAGCTGCAGCAGGGGGAACACAGGGCTACGGTTTTTGCGCAAACTCTTGAATCGCTCAAGTTTAAGTTGCAAACTAAACTTAGTACCCGAGTCAGCGACAGAAAGCTCGGGTTTCGCGGTCCCGGCTGTCGCCCAAACTCTTCCGGAGCGCCAAGTTTGGGCAAAGGAGAAAAGTCCGACTCTGGGCCGCTTCCGGACGTGGCCTCCGATTCGGGAGCTGGCACCTGCGCTCGAAACCCGGGAACCAGATGCAACGCCCACCCAGGTGCGCTCCCAGCGCCGAGTGCCCGCCCGCCGCCGCCCTCCCGGCCGGGATGGGTCCCCGGGATGGGTCTTGTGCGCCCGACCGCGAGCACCCCTCACCTGCGCAGCTGGGAGAACAGAAACACTCCAGCGACCGCCAAGCTGCCTTCGCCGCCTGCCGCTATCCTGCTACACTCCTGCTAGCCAGGGAGCCGCTTAAACTCAGCACTTCCGGTCCCCGTTTCGACAACCGGAAGGAAGCTGGTCCCCATTATCGGTAAAAGTAATGAACCTAACTTAATGAAAGGGCGAGAGGGAGGGAAGTGGCAGCGGGGTCAGCAAGCGCGATACTGACCGAGTGGACGCGAAGGAAATATAAAGCGGACGGCTTAGAACACAAAGAGACATGTATAATGGTGCGTGGGTCCGATTACTAATTTCCTTTTGTGTCTACTCTTACAATGTAAATCTTTTCTTCCCCCTTTCTTGCTCGGCAGGATGGTTCAGTCTGTCCTGTGGGTTGGCCTTTGTGCGCATTCCAGAGCCCCTCGAGGGGCGGTGCCCGTTCGCTCAAGGCCTTGTAAGGAAGTCGCGGAGAGGACTGCGGCGCTCACGTGACTCGGCCTCACCCCGCCCCCGAGCGCCGGGCTCCTGCGCCGAGCGGTCGTGCGCCTGCGCGAGAGTCGGGTCTGCGCCTCGGGCTGCTTCGCAGCGCGCGACTGGGGAGGCGGAGTTAGTGTAAGCGGGTTGGTAGCTATAAACCGTGTGATTTTCTGAGGAGTTCCACCGCTTCCATGTAGGAGGAAACTTTGTGAAGTCCCGAGGGCCCTCAGCCAAACAGCCACTATTTTTTGGGCCCAGACGGATTTTATACGGTCAGAGTGTCTGAACACTTCCTCACCTCTTCAGAAACGTTTGCTGTTACTCCTCCCGCCAAAATCCCCTTGGCTCCGATTGACAAGGGGAGTCTGACCTGCATCAGAGTAGGAAAGAAGATAGGCCACCAGCAACAAGAGCTTACTGAGTCCTGCCCCCGCCTCCCACTCCGATAATGACTCGCGGTATGGCCAAAGTGGAGATGAACATGTGTCCTTATTTTTCAGGGCTCCTTGCCTAGGACGGTTTCTAACAGTGAGTCTTGGTAAAGGAAAAGAGAAAGCCCTCCCCGATTTTCTTTTTCCACCGAAAGTCTGTCTGGCTGGGAGGAGGTCGGCAGCAGTCACCTTAGCTCTCTAACCTCATCGGAGGAAGGGGTGAGTTGGAATCGGTAATCAGATCATCCTGGCACTGAGCTTCAGTAGCTCGTCGCTCATGTGGCCAGAACATGAAATGTGGGGCTGTCCTATGGTCCTTTTAAAAGCCAGCTCTCAAGTGAGTCACCCTCCTGAGAAAGAAAGTATTACCTCAAAAGCTTAATAGACTCAGAATTCTTCCTTCATGGAACTCTGAAGCATTTCTTCTTTTAACCAACAACATATTCCAAAGTTACGTCAGAAGTAAAGTCGCTAGAAAGAATAACTGCCCTAATTCTTGAGGGGTGACTGAAACAAAGGTGGTTAGTCTCCCAAACTTCATAGTAAGAATCACCTGGGATAAAAAACAAAAACAAAAACAAAAACTGGGGTACTAGTTAAAAATACAAATGATTGGATACCCCATCTCCAGCCCACTGAATCAGATTCTTCAACAGCGAGACCTAGGAAGCCATCAGGTTAACAGGGGTCCTAAGTGGCTCTTCAGGGAAGTGGGGACGCAGAGTTACACAGCTTACAGCCTAAGGTTTAGGCAGTGACAGCGCAAACACCAGCTGAGCAAACGAGGTTTGTTCTTGGAGTTTGGCCTGGGCAGCAGTGCGTATGCTCTGCAGTACACGCTCCCCTCCACAGAGTGGTGGCCTCCCACCACGGAGAGCGCAGTCCTTGCACTGGTGGCCTCTTCCTCAAAAAGAACACTAAAAACTAGGATGATAAAAAGCTCTGTGTAAATAAGGGCAAAACAGTTTATGGGTTCTAAGGAATATACATATGATCACTAACCAGCTATTTGGCACCAAGTAGCTTTTTTTTTTTTCCTTAACTGAATTGTTTACTTTTAACAAATTGTATTAGCATCATTAAATCAACAAGTTGGGAAAAAAAAAAAAAAAACAGTGGACCATAATAATGAAATGGACAGTTTAGTTTTCCTCTCAGCTTGAAAGAGAGCAGCAATTTTTTTTTTGCTTCTATACTAAATCAGATAACTGCCTTGCTTGTCCTTGTTTCCTTCCACTCCATCAGTCAAGTCAACGTGTATTAAACAGCAACTGCACAACCAGGCCTTGGGGTTATGCTTTTTAATTTAATTTTAAAAATAATGTTGTGTTTTCAGTGAAAGTACACAGCAAACTAGGTTCCCATGTCACAATTTCTGTACAGATTGTTCAGTGAGTCTCGTTGTACAGATTTGTCAGCAGTCTCTTTAATCGTGTTCTGGTTGTTCCATTTCCAGTGCTCAAGTTTCCCTGCCCCCCGCCCCCTTACCTTCTCATCTTTGTTTTAGAATAATTGTTGACCTTTTGGTCTCATATAAATGTTTTTTTAATGGAGCACCGTACTTATGGGTAATATCCTTTATTTTGTGTGCTAATCTGTTATTTCGCTGGAAGGTGACCTCAGGATAGTTTAAGGTTTAAAGAGCATCTCAGGGAGATAGTCTTAGGGGATCCTGTAGTCTCAACTAGTCTAGTAAGTCTGGACTTTTTAAGAATTTGAGTTCTGTTCCATGATTTTCTCCGTTTCTATCAGGATCCACCTGTTGTGGCCTTGATCACAATAATCTGTATTGGTAGCTGTGCACCATCTGATTCTTCAGGTCTCAGGGTAGACAAGACTGTAGCTTGTGCAGGCTGTTAGCCCCTGTAGACTAGTTTCTTCTCTGAGACTTTGGTAGGTTATGCTTTTTGAAATACAACATAGTGGCTACCTCTGGGGGCGCGGGGAGGAGAAGAGGCTCAGGCATGGGGGATCAGGGATTGAGGTGGAACAAATAATTACAGTGCAATTAGGTAAGGCTTATAGAAGGAGCGTAGAAGAGAAAATAAACATCTGGGGATGTATGGAAGGTGTTACCCGGAGGGCTATTGAAGAGCTGATTCTGGAAGTCAATATGGAAGGAAAGGAGAGTGAGAGATTCCAGGCAGGGGGAGCAGCATGCCCGATTGTCTGGGCCTGGCTGATTGAAGATGAAAAGAAATTGTGTGGTCTGTGTTCATTCATTTATTTATTAATTTCAGAAGTAACTATTGACTGCCTGGCACAGGACTAGATTTTGGGTATGCAAAAGTTAGCAAGCCAGTATAGAAAAAACGATATCTTCTTAAAAAGATGGTATTCAAATTTCCATCTAATGCTTTGACGATTAATTTGAATGACTGTACTTACCACCAGAGGCCTCTGACCCTTTCTCAGATCTCTACCATCTGGACCCTGTGGGAAATCTTTGTCTTCACGTGATAATTTCCTTTCCACATTTTCACTAGAAGTTTGGAGACTTGAGTTCTGCTCTAAATCCTTCCTTTAACCAGATGAGTAACGCTGGGGCGAGTCACTGAGCCAACCTGAGGCCCAATTTTAAGATATGGAAGATGGGATAACATCCAGCCTGCCTACCGTATAGGGTTTTATGATTAAATGAGATACCTTTTGTATAGTTTGGAACAGCGGCTTTCAAACTTTTGGCTGAAACAGTAAGAAGTTTATTTTATATCACTAAGCAATACCTTACCTATTATGCTTTCTAATATTTTTATTCTTTTTTTTTAAATTTTATGCTATTTAATTTTTTAAAATGTTCCTCAAGACTAATGTGAGCTTATGATCCACTAAGGCAGTGGTTCTCAACCAGGAGTGATTTTGCCTCCAGGGAAGTGCTACTGGTATCTGGGAGGTAGAAGCCAGGGATATTGCTAAACAACCTGTGATAGACAGCCATTGTCAGCAATGCCAAGGTTGGAGAGTTGGAGTGTATAATAATAGATTTTGGGGGGGTACTATAATTACTAAAAAGAGCCCTGGTGGCACAGTGGTACAAAGAGAGTGGGGCGCTGCTCCAACAGATACCTAAAATGTGGAAGCAGTTTTGAAACTCTGAATGGATAGAGTTGCGGCAGCAGTAGCGAACTGGCAGCAGCAGAACCAGGAGACCAGTGCCAGACAGCCCTAGAGCTGACCCATGGATCTAGAGTGCCTGTGCACAGGAGGCTTCCTGGAAGAGTAGAGTGGCTCTAGGCACTTACCAGTGGAGCTACAGAGCTTTGGAACACTTCCCCCAGCAGGGCAGATGCTGGTGGGTTGTGAGGCCAAGAAACTAGGAAACAGAAGCTGAAGAGATAAGGAACACAAGCTGAGCTGCCTCAGCCTCAGAAGGTATGGCCATGACCTCAGGGGTTTCAAAGGGTGGAGGCATGGTGTTTATAATCGTGGAGTTGCCACTCAGTTGGTCTAGGAGAATGGTGTGCCTAAAGGGAGCAGCTTTGCTATCCTACTGGGCCTAGAAGGCAAAACCTAGGGCTGAGGGACCTCCACTCAGAATCTAAAGAGTGTGGCCAATACCTAGAGCTTGGGGGGCAAGGCCATTGTGTAAATTGTCTCAGAGAACAGAGGATTATTTTCAAAGCTTTGAGGGCTAATGTAATGTGTTCAGCTGACCTGCATGGTGTCTGTTATGCCTTCTTTCCCTCCAGTTTCTCCCATTTGTAATGGAAATGTCTAGCTTGTGCCTGTTCTGCCATTGTACCTTTGGAAGCAGATACCTTGTATTCCAGATTTCACAGATGAAGAGGAATTTTTGGATTTTGGACTTGGAGTTAAGACTTTTGCTATGATATGATGTTGCAAGGATGTGATTTTTGGGGGGCCAACAGGTGGAATGTCATGGATTGAATTGTGTCTCCCCAAAATATGTGTCAACTTGGTTAGGCCATGATTCGCAGTATTCTGTGGTTGTCCTCCATTTTGTGATTGTAATTTTATGTTAAAGAGGATTAGGGTGGGATTGTAATACCTTTGCTAAAGGCACATCCCTGATCCAATGTAAAGGGAGTTTCCCAGGGGTGTGGCCTGCACCACCTTTTATCTCTCAAGAGATAAAAAGGAATGGGAAGCAAGCAGAGAGGGAGGACTTCATACCACCAAGAAAGCAGTTCCGGGAGCAGAGCAGTGTTCTGGACCTGGGATCCCTGATCGGAGAAGCTCCTAGTCCAGGGGAAGACTGATGAGAAAGCCGACAGAGAGAGAAAGCCTTCCCCTGGAGCTGATGCCCTGAATTTGGACTTTTAGCCTACTTTACTGTGAGGAAATAAACTTCTCTTTGTTAAAGCCATCACTTGTGGTATTTCTGTTATAGCAGCACTAGATGGCTAAGACAGGTACTATAGTTACTAAAAGGAGTCCTGGTGGTGCAGTGGTTAAGTGCTTAGCTGCTAACAGAAAGGTCAGTGGTTCAAACCTACCAGCTGCTTCATAGGACAAAGATATGGCAGTCGGCTTCTGTAAAGATTTACAGCCTTGGAAATCCAGTGGGGCAGTTCTGCTTGTCCTATAGGGCTGCTATGAGTCAGAATCGACTCAACAGCAATGGGTTGTATTATAATTACTAAAAGGACACTAAGAGTGAGGCTTTTCCCCTGAGATCAAATCTAAAGGGAGAAATAAAAGGAACCAAGTTACTATGTGTCTGTTACATGCTAGGTACAGAAGAGAAGCCTGGTGAGCTGCTCCTGAAAATCAACCAGTAAAAACCCTATAGATCCCAATGGTCCACTCTACAACCAATCATGGCAGTGGCACAAGACCAGGCAGCATTTTGTTGCATTGTGTATGGGGTCACTGTGAGTTGGGCTAACTTGATAGCAGCTAACAACACTACTGCATAAGAATTTTTATCATTTAATTCTTATAACAATCCTGTGAGGTAGGTATTATTACCTCCATTTCACAGATTGGAAACCAAGGTTTGTATACTTCAGTGACTTGCTCAGCTTAAACAAGAGACAGTGAAAGAACCAGGATTATAATTCATGTCTCTGATTGTCCAAGGATAGAAGAGAGGGAAAGGACCAGTATCATTAGTTCGTGTATCCCTAGCTCCTAATACAGTGTCTAACTATCCATGGGTGCCCAGTAATGGAGACTCTGGGGGTGCAAACACTTAAGTGCTACACGGCTAGCTGAAGGCTGGCAGTTCGAACCCACCTAGAGGGCCCTCGAAAGACCGGCCTGACGATCAGCTTCCGAAAGGTCACAGCCTTGAAAACCCTATGGAGCAGTTCTCTGCATGCATAGAGTCACCATGAGTGAGAATCCACTCCACAGCAACTCACAACAGCCCAGAAAATATTCAGTAATTGGCTACTTGTTCAATTGCACATAAATAGTAAGTAGTTCAACCCAAAACCCACATTTGATTTTACTATACTGAGCTATAAAATAAGAGCTTGGCTGCTAAACAAAAGGTGGGCAGCGTTCTGCTCAATACCCTCCAATGCCTTCTTACTTCACTCAGGGTAAAAGACAAAAACCGTACAATGGCCTACAAGATGCTAAGAAAACAGGCCCTGCGAATGTCTCTGACCCCATCTCCTACTTCCTGCTGTCCTGGTCTGCTCAGCCATACTGATCTCCTTGATTTTTCCTGATATTTTTCCACCTCAAGACATTTGCCATTTGATGTTCCTTCTGATTTCAATTTTCTTGTCTAACATTTTCACTGCTCCCTCAACTCTCTCACGTCTTACCTCACATATCACATCTCAGTAAAACCGCCTCTGATCATTCTATTTAAAATTTAATCACTCATTTCTCACGTCCAGCATTCCCCTTCTTTGCTTTATTCCTCCTTTGCACTTACTGTCTTCTGCCACATTATACACTTATTTGTTTACTGCCTATCTCCCCTACTAAGTTCCTTAAAGACAGTATTTTTGGTCTACTTTGCTGAAGTATTCCCAAGGCCTAGAAGAAGAATTAGCACATTAGAGGCACTCGGTAAATAAAGATACATATTGAATGAATAAATAACTGGAAGGTAGAATACGAGGGGAATATTGTAGAAATATGAGGCCAAATGGTAAACAGGGACCGTATACTGAATGGCCCCTAAGCCGTGTTTCTGAAGGTCAAGAGGATACCACTGATCCTTCTTAAGTATAGGATTAAAAGGATTAGAATGATATTCTTTTAAAATTGCTCTGGTAACAGTACGGAGGATTAGTAGAAGGTAAGCCTAGGAAAAGAAGGAATCAGTATTTGTGGCAGATGGTAAAGTCACTGAGGGAAAGAACACAAGAGGAGAAATAGAGGGTGGGGTGTGCTGATAGCAGGAAACGATCCTTTTGGACATTCTGAGGTAGTGGATCAGAAGACATGACTGAGGCCCTCACCAGAAGCCAGTACAGGAGACAAAGAGATAAAAATAATCCTACAGAAGAGCTGTCAGGAGTCATGGAGGATGTGTTGAAGTGGTTCAGTGTATATTTAATAGAAAATCCAGAACATGATAAAAATGGCAATTATGGGAAAACAATATTTAAAAATAGGTAATGACTGAGAGTTTCCCATAATTGAAAAAGAGACAAATGTTCATTCAGGTGGAAAGTGTGCTATGAATATCAAGCAGGAAAAATAAACATAAATCTATGCCAAGTCCCATCACAGTGAAGCTTCAGAAAATCAAGCGTAAAAGGAAAATAGTAAAAGCTGCCAAAGAGAAAAGATGAATTTTTTACAGTGGAGCCATAATTCATGGGCAGTATGCTCTCCTCCAACAACAATACACACTGAAGGCAGCAAAGTCATGTCTTCAAAGAGCTGTGAGAAGCACTACCCACATCTCTCACAACCAGGCTGCGGGCGTGATGTTCAGCACATGGACCTCTCTCTCCAAGGAATTCTCGATGCTGGTCTTAGATCTAGAGATTGGTGTCCTGGCTTCTTATAATTACTGAGGAGGATAATTAACTAAGGGTCACACAATTGATTTTACAGTCTTGCAGCATGTCCTAAACAGATGTCCTGGCAACTAGTGCTTGTAGCCAAAAATTCTGTGATAACACACGTCACATGTAACATCCTGTCTTAGTTTTCTAGTGCTGCTATAACAGAAATACCACAAGTGGATGGCTTTAACAAACAGAAGTTTATTCTCTCACAGTCTAGTAGGCTAGAAGTCCAAATTCAGGGCATCAGATCCAGGGGAAGGCTTTCTCTGTCAGCTCTGGAGGTAGGTCCATGTCAATCTTCCCCTGGACCAGGAGCTTCTCTGCACGTGAACCCTGAATCCAAAGGATGCGCTGTACTCCCGGTGCTGCTTTTTAGGTGTTATGAGGTCCGCCTGCTTGCTTCTCCCTTTTATATCTCAAAAGAGATTGGCTCAATACACAATGCAATCTTGTAGATTGAGTCCTGCCTCATAGACATAACTGCCACCTATTCTCCCTCCTTAACATCATACAGGTGGGATTTACAACACACAGGAAAATCACATCAGATGGCAAAATGGTAGACAATCACACAATACTGGGAATCATGGCCTAGCCAAATTGGTAAGTATATTTCTGGGGGGCACAATTCAATCCATAACACAACCTATTGTGCTGAAAAGTATTAAATCATTTTGGATTTTTCTCTACCTTTTCAGGCATGTTTGACTTGCCTTCCAACTAGCCTGTTAATGTTTCCTGTATTGCTTTTATACTAGTAAATAGAAGTTTTTCAATGTATATTTTTAACAGTAGTAACACAATGACGAATAATAATTATTATTTATTGAGCATTTGCTGGGAGCCAAGCAATCTGCCAAGTGTTTTATTAACGTTACCTCTTGTCCTTACCCTGCAAGGTAGTTAACTGCCATCTCCATTTTACTGATGAGGAACCTGAAGCCTAGAGAGGTTGGAAACCTGCCCCAGGTCATACTGGGGTAAGAGGAAGAGGTAGGACTCTGAGCAGGCCTGTGTGACTTCAAAGCCCAGCTTCAGCCTCTGTGCTCCATCGAATGATGAAGCATGCTGGTGATTGATAATAATTTGGAGTGTGACTATTCACCTGAAACAATTGACTTACTTCTTTGTTCTTCCCAGGAAAAGAGACTCTATGGCCTCTTGCACACTTTCCAGCAAGGCTTAATTCCACTGAAATCAATGCCCTGGAAAAATATCTGCTTTGACAACCACCTAGAAGTACATTATAACTTTCAACTCTGAGTTTTTCTTTTCTCTGGAAAAGTTTTTTTTTTTTTTTTTTTCAATTAGGTGCTGTTGAGTCAGTTCCAACTCATAGTGACCCTACAGAACAAAACACTGACCTGTCCTGCACGACCCTCACAATCCTTGTTATGCTTGAGCCTGATGCTGGAGCTGCTATGTTAGTCCATCTTATCGAGGGTCCTCCTGTTTTTCACTGACCTTCTGCTTCATCAGCTATGATGTCCTTCTCCAGGGACTGATCCCTCCTGATAACATGTCCAAAGTATGTGAGACATAGCGTCGATATTCTTGCTTCCAAGGAGCATTCTGGTTGTACTTCTTCCAAGACAGGTTTGTTCATTCTTTTGGCAGTCCATGTTGTATTCAGTATTCTTTGCCAACACCACAATTTAAAGGTGTCAGTTCTTCTTCTGTCTTGCTTATTCATCATCCAGCTTTCACGTGCATATGAGACGATTGAAAACACCAGGCTTGAGTCAGGCGCACCTTAGTTTTCAAGGTGTTATTTTGCTTTTCAACACTTTAAAGAGGTTTTTGCAGCAGATTTGCCTAATGCAATGAGTCTTTTGATGTTTTGACTGCTGCTTCCATGGGTGTTCATTGTGGATTCGAGTAAAATGAAATCCTTGACAACTTCAGTCTTTTCTCCATTTATCATGATGTTGCTTATTGGTCCAGTTGTGAGGATTTTTGTTTTCTTTATGTTAAGGCATAATCCATACTGGAGGCTGTGGTCTTTGATCTTCATCACCTGAATGGTACTAGGTTTGAAAATAGGAAAATTGGCTAAGGAATGAAAAATACTAGTAGATATAGATATAAAACTGTATGGATCAGTATATGACTTTCTAACTGCAATAAACAATGGTGAAAAAAATCACTAAAACTGGGAAAAATAAGCTTACATTGATTTTTCGTAGCATATACCACAATAAATTATACATGAGTTATAGTTAAGTATAAAACATAAAGCACAATAAGGTGAATGAAATAGATTATATAAATATCTTTGTTAGGGAGAAGAACAAGTTTTTTTTAATTGCTTTAACGTAAGTATAATTGTCATATAACAAACTGTATATTTAAAGGGGACGATGTGATAAATTTTGACACACGTGTACACTTGTGAAACCGTCACCACAGTCGGATAATGTGCCTATCTGTCCCACCCCAGAGTTTTCTCGTGGCCCTCTGTAACCCCTCCCTCCTTTCTCCTCCCACCTCTCCTCCTCCCCATGCCAAGGCAACCACTGATCTGCTTTCTAACACCATACCCATTGCAACTGAGTCAGTTCCAACTCATAGCGACCCCATAGGACAGAGTAGAACTGACCCCATAGGGTTTCCAAGGAGCGCCTGGTGGATTTGAACTGCCGGCCTTTTGGTTAGCAGCCGTAGCTCTTAACCGCTGCTCCACCAGGGTTTCCTAAATAAGACAGATAAGAGCTTAATATCCAGAATATAAAAATGTTTAATAGAAAGTGTTTGACTTGCTTGATAGCAAGGAATAGAGACAACCAAGTTCGCTTGAGAAAAAGGATACATATTTTAGGGACACACATGGGCTGGATTAAACTGGACAGTTGCTGAAACAGAAGTAACTCTAGCGACTGGCTGTCTCGTTTTTCTCTCATGGACCAAATGATTTTTCTCCTTTAAGCCCATCTACCTTGCTTTCTCCCTACTTGCGCTTAGTTTCTGGTCCTTCATAATTGCAGCTAGCCATGGCTCTTCTGACTCCAAATCTACCCGTAGTATCTCTTGGTTCCGCCTTTTGTTTTCCTTCTTCTGCTGCACATACTGACACTCAACATTTCCAAATTCATACTCTCAAGGGAGGAATGTGATTGGCTTAGTTCACCTTTTTGGTCCAGGCCATATACTGTAAGTTGCTGGCTGGGATATACATCAGTTACTGTTATGAGTTAACTTTTGTCCCCTAAAAAGATACATTGAAGTTCTAACCTCGGTACCTCTAAACGAGACCTTATTTGGAAATGTGACCTCTGAAAATGTAATCAGTTAGCAGGAAGTCATACTGGAGTAGGGTGGGTGCTAACCCAATACGACTGATGCCCTTATAAGAACAGGAGAGACAGACACAGAGCGAAGATGGCCATGGGAAGATGGAGACAGAGATCAGAGTTACACTGCTACAAGCCAAGAAATGGCCTAGGCCACCAGACCCTGGGAAAGACAGGAAGGATTCCTCCCCTAGAGCCTTCAGAGAAAGCATGGCCCTACTGATACCTTGATTTTGGACTTCTAGCATCCAGAGTGGTGAGAGAATAAATTGATGTTGTCCTAAGCTGCCCACTTTGTGGAAATTTGTTGTGACGGTCCTAGGAAATGCATGCAGTTAACCTTTGAATCTGATATACCTCATCACCTGTGGTCAGAGAACAGGAGTCACATGTTACAAGACATCAGCAGGAGCTGTGAGCAGGGATGCCTTGTCAGAAAGCGTGTGATAGGACACCCATTGAATGCTTATCTGTCCAGTCAAAAAGAATGGAGCTTTAAAAAAAAAAAAAAAATTTTTTTTTTTTAGATCCAGCTGGAACAACAACAAAAAAAAAGCAAACCGGTTGCCATGGAGTTGAGTAGACTGCCCCATATGGTTTCCAAGGAGTGGCTGGTAGAGTCGAAACGCCAACCTTTTGGTTAGCAGCCAAGTTCTTAACCACTATGCCACCAGGGCTCTGGAAAACGGGGTTCAAATTCCAGCTGTTATTTACTAGTAATGTGATTTGGATACATTGCCTAGCCTTTCTGAACTTTAGCTTCCTCACATTTTACTTGGGGATAATAACTGCCTTGTAGGTTTTTAAAATAAGTAACAATGTATATAAAGCACTGGTACAGTATGAGCACACAGTGGGTCTCAAGTAATGGTAGCTCTTTTATTATTGTAGCAACAGATTAATAATGATCTCAGGAAGAATAATCAGTCTTAATGGACAAAGGCCAAAAGATAGCTCACACAAGAGGAAAACCAAATAGTTAGACAATATTTAAGGAAATATTCAGCTTTACAAAAAATTTTTTTTAAGTCATTTAAAAATAGCTATGAGATACATCTCAAATCTTTTAAACTTGCTAAAATAAATTTGTACTTTTCAATATTGATGGGGGCAATGAAGAAAGAGTCCAGTCATATTGGGTTGGTGGCATTATAGTTATTTCAAATAATCTCACACTACACCCTTTAATTCATACCCCTGTTCTGGGAATATACTTCCCAAGGAGGTAATTGAAAAGGAAAACTCCATTTTTATATTTATAGCCCTCTTCAATTCACAGACTCTCATCATTTTAGAATTGAAAGAGACCTGAGAGATGACGCGTCTTCTCTGGCTGCGCGGTAGAGTCGTTGAGGAGAGTTTAAAAATACTCACGTTCCTTGCCCAGAGATTCTGATTTAATTGTCCTGGAATATAGCCTGAGCCTGGGTAGTCTTAAAAGCTCCTCAGGTGGTCTAATGTGGAGCCAGGGGCAAGAACTCCTCTTCTAGTCCCACTCCTTTAGGGGAACTATGAAAAAAACAGACAGAGAAGGTTCAAAGATCTCTCAAGATAACACACAGAGAAGCAATAAAACAGTTGGATTGATGAAGATGCTCCTAATTCCTACCCTAATATCTAGTCTGGGTGAATAACTGGAAATATCCATGTGCCCAGCACTTAGAGATGAAGGGCCGCGTTATGGTGAAATGGTACAATGCATTTACTAAATGGTGAAAGGCTAGCTATAGACAGGGGAGAAGTACACATGGATGAGAACCAGGTGTGATGTGGTGTGTCCAGTCCTACCCCCATAGAGAGATTCCAACTGGGACTGTTGAGCTCCCCCGTAGTCAGGGGTAAGGTTCTCCATTCATGTTCTTCTCCCCCTACCATGGCCAAGTTCCCCCTCTGTTGTGGAACTGGAGTTACCAGCGTCCAAGACCGCTAAACAGTGGGTGCCTGTGTGGAACAGGGATGAATCAGTCAGACTGCATTTTCCAGGATAAATTATTTTCTGTCTTTCTCTCTGCTCCCTCATTCTTTCTATCAAAGGTCCTTTTCCTTCCAGGTTGAGGATCACCCCATGCCTTCTATTAGACCTTCCTCTCTCGTTCTGTCTGTGGCTATCCTGCTTTCCTCCTCTTCTTCCTCTAGGCCCTGTCTTATGTTGTGAGCAGGATAGGAAAAGGTAGCTCTGTAAGTGTGCATCTGAAACTCCTCAGTCTGAAGTTGGCTTTGTTTTTGCATCTTTGCTTCTGCTTCAGTGTGAACTAGGGGAAGAGAGGGGACTCCTAGAGTATAAAACAGGGAGAAAAAGGAAATACACAGAACATAATAAAATTAATACTTGGAGATATGTGCCTGTCAAAAATGTAAAAATGGTGTCTACATTATTTAAAAAATTGAAGTAGTTACAGAATTTTTGTCAGAAGTGGTTTGTTTTTATTTATGATGCAGTATTGCATTCTGGTTAAGCATATGAACTCTGAATTTGTTTTATCTGAGTTTAAATCCTAGCTCTAGCGCTGTTTAACTGTGTGTTCTGGAGCAACTTCATGAACTTCTTGGTACCTCTGTACCTCAGTTTTCTCATTGGTGAAAATGGTATAATAATAATAATAGTACCTACTTTATAGGTTGCTATGAGGAATAAAGAAGTTAATACATATAAAGCATCTATTGAAATAGCATCTGTTCATTGTTAAGAGACAATTCCCTGTGTGTCTCTTGTGTTTCTGTACATCTGTATTGTGATGGTTAAGATTGTATGTCAGCTTGGCTGGGCCGTGATTCTCCATGTTTATATGGGATCACCCCTACAATGAGATCTGCTGTGAGTAGCCATTCAGTTGAAATGGAGTTTCTTTGGGTGTGTGGTCTGCATCCCAATATAAGTGGACGTTCTGGCTTTTACCTGCTCTGGATCCTGTAGCTGGCTCCTGTTCCTGGGACTTGAGGTAGCAGCTTATCTGCCGATCTTGGGTTCACCAGCCCCTGCAGCTAAGTCAATCGAGTAGCCTTGCAGTCTTGCCTGCCTATCTTGGGATTCGTCGATCTTCACAGCCTGTAAGCAAGAGCCCTGCTCCCTGATCTGCCAATCTTGGGTTCGCCAGCCCCTGCAGTTACATGAATCAGAAGAAGTGTCTATCCTGATCCACGGACTTGGGACATTCCAGCCTCTACAATCATGTGAGCCGTTTCCTTGGTATAAACCTCTCTATATGTATATTTATATGCTTTACTGATTTTGATTCTCTAGAGAACCCAGCCTAAGATGTGTGTGTGTGTGTATATATATATATATATATATATATACACACATACACACACATGTATATGCTAAGAGCCCTGGTGGCCCAATTGTTAAGCACTTGGCTGCTAAACGAAAGGTCAGCTGTTGGAACCCATTCAAGGGCTCCGCAGGAGAAAAGACCTGGCCATCTGCTCCTATAAAGCTTACAACCTATGAAACTCTGTGTGGCAGCTCTACTCTGTCATATGGGGTTGCTATGAGTTGGAATCGATTCAACAGCATGCAACAACAACAACAAGATTCAGCTGGGATGTTGGACATGCCTTGACATTTAGGACTCTGCTCATTCTACCCTCCTTCATACCCAGAACCTACTCTAGGAAGAGAGGCACCAAGCCTTGGTTCTGGCCCCTGGGGCTCTGGGGGGTTGCCCAGGTTACTCCCCTACCTCTACATCATTGACAATTTCGAAAAGAACCGTTTGCTATCTTTCTCTCCTTGTACTCGTAGGGATGGCCAGTCAGTGTTTTATCAGCTCTGTCCAATTACCTAACAATTCTAAGGCCTACTGCACTTTAGGCACCCTGGTGGCTCAATGGTTAAGCTCTCGACTGCTAACTGAAAGTTCAGTGGTTTGAACCCACCCAAAGCTTGGCAATCTGCTCCTGCAAAGATTACAGCCTAGAAAACCCTATGGGACATTTCTACTCTGTATAGGGTCATTAGGAGTCAGAATTGACTCAATGGCACACAACAACAAAGAGCACTTTAACGACTAAAGAGTTTCCCTGTCTTCTCCTGCAAATGGAAGACTGGTTTGGATAAGCAAGGTAGAGGTTCTTGTGATGGGGGAGGGACTCTAAGACAGGAGGGAGAGTGAGATAGGACAACCAATAAAAACTAGAAGGTAGTGCCATTTTTGTAGCCATGAGTGCAGAATTCTACAGAAACCCGTGGCAGCTGTGGGCTTAGCCTTGTACTTCCTGGTGGCCTGAGGGGCAGGACAGTAGGTGGGATGTGAGGAGGGTTGGGTTCCTATCCACCAGCTTCTCTGCCAGTGCTACGCCATAACAAATCTGTCCTTTTCTACACCAGGCTGTTGGCCCCAGGAATTCTGTCCTGTCCCTAGCCTGGAGGGAGCTCACATGCGCCCATCACAGCATATAGGTCTTGATGCAGTAAATTGACTGTACTGGCTTAATTCTGTCATTGCCCAGAGACAGGCAAAATAGAACTAGATCTAATTTTAGATCTAGATCTAGTTCATCTAGTTTAGAACTAGTTCATTTAATAGCTGGATGAAATTTGGCCTTGGATACAAGTCCTAGACCCCCATTCTATAACCCTTTTCCGTCACCACTCCCTCTTTGTCTTCCTCCACCCTCCTCTACTCATAAGAAACCTTAGACTCATCATACAAAGATGTAAAGGACTGGTTATGGGTTGAAACTGGTAACATCTTTCTAAATCATCTTCAGCCTCACAGGGATCAAAGTTATAAGCTGACACTTTCACGGTGTGAGCTAGCACACATGAGAAGCAGACATTTGGGAGTAAGGAAGGTTTATTTATTCCCCTCAAAATTGCTCTACATACGATATTGCTAATCAGCTAATGAGCAAGACAAGAATAAAACAGTTACGTTTTGGAGAGATAGCACAGATTATCAGAGCTAGAAAGCACCTTGGAGATGATCTAATTCCAACCTTTTATTTTATAGATGGGAGAATGGAGCTTCAGAGAGGTGAAATGATTTTTTTCAATAAACATGCAATAAATGCTCAATAAACAACAGGACTAAATGCCAGATGCCCGATTTTTTTTTTTTTAATTAGGCATGTCTGAGATGGGAAGGATACAACAAATCTACAACTTTAAAGAGCTCATTGAATAATTTAATCTTTTCCTTCTGATGAAAGGATCAGCATTGGAGAAATATTGCTCAGAATTTGGACATCCTTGAGGACATCGCATGTCAGTGGATTTTGCACCCCCGTAACTAGCAAAAAAAAAAAAATTTTTTTTTCCTCAACTAGCGTGGTGCTTTGCCCAATAGGTGAGGATTGAGTGGTAACGTTAGATTTGCTCCTTTGGTTCGTACCTGTTAAAGGAGAGTGGCTCTTGGTGTTGCTTTGGACAGATGTGAACTAATCACATCCCCCTGTACTGCATCCATCATTTTATTATTTCACTTATCACATTATACCATAATCATTATCAAATATTCTTTCTCCCTCTAACTCCATGGGGGCTACTTTGGGGGCATGAGTTAGCTACCTCTGTACACTAGAGTATAACATTAGCAGGTGTTCAATAAAGGTTTTATGAACAGATCTGAGTAAATGCAACGCTTTCTCTTTCCATATTGTTGATGTGTGGGTTCAATTTGTTAACAAAAACCAGCAGCTTAAAAAAAACAAAAAAAACTTTCTTGAGTTCAGCTGTAATTTAGTTTGTTTTATTTACATTTCATTTATAAAGAATTTATTTTCTCCCTTCTGGTGCTTGGAATCTTGCTCATCTTTTTTTTTTTAATTGTGCTTTAGGTAAAGGTTTACAGAGCAAATTAGTTTCTCATTAAACAATTAATACACATATTGTTTTGTGACATTGGTTGTCAATCCAATGACTTGTCAGCACTCTCCCCTTCTCAGCCCTGGTTTCCCGGTCTTCATCTTTCCTGTTGCCTTCTGCTTTCTTGTCCTTGCCCCTGGGCTGGTGTGTCCATTTAATCTCGTTTTGTGTAATGGGCCTGTCTAATCTTTGGCTGAAGGATGAAACTAAAGAATTTAGTTTGTTCGTTCCTTCATGTTATACAATAATAGATTTTCTACTGTAAAATGAAAATGAGCTATAAAATTGCTAAGTATACATGGCTAAATGTAATTTATACATTTATTTTGGCTTTTAAGGAGCCCTGGAGGCATAGCAGTGAAAGCACTTGGCTGCTAACCAAAAGATTGGTGGTTTGAACCCACCAGCCACCCCAAGGGAGAAAGATGTAGCAATCTGCTTTCATGAAGATTTATAGCCTTGGAAATCCTATGAGCCTTCTGTCCTGTAGGGTCACTATGAGTCAGAATTGACTTGACAGCAATGGGATTGGTTTTTTATTTTGGCTTTTAAGGTACACTACTGTTAAATTCATCATTTTCACACTTATAAGAATATTAATAAACTTATAGTTAGTTTGGCAATCGTATGGTCTACTATGTTGGGAACGACAAATTGAAGAGAAACGGTGCTGCATTCATCGTCAAAAAGAACATTTCAAGATCTATCCAGAAGTACAACACTGTCAGTGATAGGTTAATAGTCATATGCCTACGAGGAAGATCAGTTAATACAATTATTACTCAAATTTACAACCAACCACTAAGTCCAGAGATGAAGAAATTGAAGATTTTTACCAACTTCTGTAGTTAGAAATTGATCAAACATGCAGTCAAGATGCACTGATAATTACTGGTGGTTGGAAACAAAGAGGGATCAGTAGTTGAAAAATATGGCCTTGGTGATAGAAATGACGCCAGAGATTGTGTGATAGAATTTTGCAAGACCCATATCTTCTTCATTGGAAATACCTTATTTCAACAGCATAAATGGGGACTATACACGTGGACCTCTCTGGATGAATATACAGGAATCAAATCAACTATGTCTGTGGAAAGAGATGATAGAGAAGCTCAATATCAGTCAGAACAAGGCCAGGTACAGACTATGGAATAGACCATCAATTGCTCATATGCCAGTTCCAGTTGAAGCTGAAGAAAATTAGAGAAAGGCCATGAGAGCTAAAATACAGCCTTGCTTATATCCTACCTGAATTTAGAGACCATGTCAAGGATAGAATTGATGCGTTGAATACTAATGACCAAAGACCAGAAGAGTTGTGGAATAACATCATACATGAAGAAAGCAAGAAGTCATTAATAAGTCAGGAAAAAAAGAAAAGATCAAAATGGATCTCAGATGAGACTCTGAAACTTGCTCTTGAACAGAAGAAAGGATGAAGTAAAAGCTGAACAGAAGATTTCAAAGGGTGTCTCAAGAAGACATAGTGAAGTATTATAATGAAATGCTCAAAGACATATAGTTAGAAAACAAAAAGGGAAGAAAATGTTTAGCGTTTCTCAAGCTGAAAGAACTGAAGAAAAAATTCAAGCCTCATGTTGCAATATTGGAGGATTCTATGGGGAAAATATTGAATGATGCAGGAAGCATCAAAAGAAGATGGAAGGAATACACCAATTTCAGGAGGTAGCATATAAGCAAGAACCGATGGTATTGAAGGAAGAAGTCCAAGCAGCACTGAAGGCATTGGCACAAAACCAGAATCCAGGAATTGACGGAACACCATTTGAGATGTTTCAACAAATGAATGCAGCACTGGAGGTGCTCACTCATCTATGCCAAGAAATTTGGAAGACAGCTACCTGGCCAACCGACTGGAAGAGCTCCATATTTGTATCCATTCCAAGGAAATGTGATCCAAAAGATTGCAGAAATTATCAAACAATATCATTAGTATCACACACAATTAAAATTTTGCTAAAGATCGTTCAAAAGTGTTTGTAGCAGTACATCAACAAGGAACTGCCAGAAATTCAAGCCGGATTAGGAAGAGAACATGGAATGAGGGGTATCATTGCTGATGTCAGATGGATCCTGGCTGAAAGCAGAAAATACCAGAAAGATGTTTGCCTGTGTTTTGTTGACCATACAGAGGCATTCAACTGTGTGAATCATAATAAATTATGGATAACATCTCGAAGAATGGGAATTCCAGAACGCTTAATTGTGCTCATAAGGAACCTGTACATAGACCAAAAGGCATTTGTTCCAACAGTACAAGGGGATGCTATGTGGTTTAAAGTCAGGAAAAAAAGTGTGTGTCAGGGTTGTATCTTTTCACCATACTTATTCAATCTGTATGCTGATCAAATAATCCAAAAAACTGGACTATGAGAAGAAGAATATGGCATCAGGATTGGAGAGAGACTCATTAACAACCTGCATTATGCAGATGACACAACCTTGCTTGCTGAAAGTGAAGAGGACTTGAAGCATTTACTGATGAAGATCAAAGACCACAGCCTTCAGTATGGATTACACCTCAACACAAAGAAAACAAAAATATTTACAAATGGGCCAATAAGCAACATCATGATAAACAGAGAAAATGTTGGCGTTGTCAAGCATTTCATTTTACTTGGATCAACAATCAATGACCATGGAAGCAGTAGTCAAGAAATCAAATGACTTATGACATTGTGCAGATCTTCTGCAAAAGATGCCTTTAAAGTGTTGAAAGCAAAGATGTCACCTTGAAGACTAAGGTGCGCCTGATCCAAGCCGTGGTATTTTCAGTTGCCTCATATGCATGCGAAAGCTGGACAATGAATAAGGAAGGCCAAACAGGAATTGATGCCTTTGAATTATGGTGTTAATGAAGAGTGTTTCTTAGAAGCAAGGATGGCGAGACTTCATCTCATGTTCTTTGGACATGTTATCAGGAGGGACCAGTCCCTGGAGAAGGACATTATGCTTGGTTAAGAAAAAAAAAAAGTAGAGGGTCGGTGCAAAAGAGGAAGACCCTCAGCAAGATGGACTGACACAGTGGCTGCAACAATAGGCTCAAGTGCATCAGTGACTGTGCAGAGGGCTCAGGGGTGGGCATCAGTGACTGTGCAGAGGGCTCAGGGGTGGGCATCAGTGACTGTGCAGAGGGCTCAGGGGTGGGCATCAGTGACTGTGCAGAGGGCTCAGGGGTGGGCATCAGTGACTGTGCAGAGGGCTCAGGGGTGGGCATCAGTGACTGTGCAGAGGGCTCAGGGGTGGGCAGTACTCATTCTGTCGTAGGTGTTGTCGCTGTTAGTTGGGACCGACCAGATGGTGCTTAATAACAACCGTTAGCTTGAAGAGAAAACGCAACTACTTTAAAACTACTAAAGAAAAAAATAATAAAATAATTCTAGAAGCAAATACTTTCTGAAGTATCTAGATTGCTATAGCTATAAGTTTTTAAAAAGTATCTTGCATTAAATGGTTTTATGGGAAATTTGAAATTAATAGGATGTAAGGGAATTACGATTAAATCGGAGTAATTAACAGAACGATTACACATCTATAAAGGAGTAATGTTTAAATCGTAGTAATTGATCTGTGTGGGTTCAACTAAATTTTTCTCCTCTATTTTAGCTTTATTATGCAATATATTACTGCATATAACATATTAATTTAGATAGCCATAGTTTGGGTAAGTATGGTATTAGAAGAGGCTGAATCTAGATGGTGCCTCAGCAGAAAGACCCCTTAGAAGATTAATTTGAGCCTAGCTTGTACAGCTTTTGTCAAGCCTTACTGTATTCATTTGGAATTAACTCTTTGGCTTTCCCTGGGGTCTTTGTGTCAATGAGTAAGTTATAACATAAAAAAAAAAAAAAAAATATTTTTTTTCACAAGTACATGTGGCTTTCTCTCATTTTCCGTTTTCAACAGGGATCAAAGTTCAGTAAATAGTTTAATGTATTGGTACATGTAACCAAAGCATAGGTCTTGACCTAATAAATAATATAGGAAATATGAACAAAACTCTTCTTCAGTAAGAGTTCTTCCTTCTAGGGGACATTATTGTCAATGCCACTATGTATTTATCTATCTATCTATCTTGGAAGAAGTACAACCAGAATGCTCCTTAGAAGCAAGTATGGCGAGATTATGTCTTACACACTTGGGACATGTTATCAGGAGGGATCAGTACCTGGGGAAGGACATCATGCTTGGTCGAGTACAGGGTCAACGAAAAAGAGGGAGACTCTCAACGAGATGGACTGACACAGTGGCTGCAAAAATGGGCTTAAACATAAAAATTGTGAGCATGGCAAAGGACCAGGCAGTGTTTCATTCTGTGGTAGTTAGGGTCACTATGAATCAGAACCGACTCAACAGCACCTGACAACAACAACAACAATCTGTCTACCTACCTGTCTACCTATCCATCCATCTGTCCATCTGCCCACCCATCTATCTATCTGCATGCATACACACACATAAACCCATTGTTAAATGTTTAACAGGCAGCATAGTATAATGTATAAGAGGGTGGCCTCTGTGTAAAGCAAACCTGAGTTTTAATCCTCTGTCTCTAGTTATGACTTTAAGAATGTTAATCTCTCTAAGTGTCAATTTCTTAATCCATAAAATGTTTTTATATGTGTGTGATAATCAAATACGACAATGTAAAGCAGTTAGCATTATTGCCTGGCATGTAGCAAATTGTCATTAAATAGTAGCTAGTATTATGATGACTTACATCGTTTATTTTTGTATACATTTCCTCTTTTCTGCTTCAAGATAATTTGAAGCTGTTTGCCATGTTCTCTAGAGAAATGACTCACAGGGGACCCTTCCAATGGCTGGTGTATAAAACTCAGGAAGAACCATTGGCAACGTGGCAATCAAGTGCCCTGTGCTGGATGTTTAGAACAAATGGATCCTCAGGGAACTAAAACTTAGAAAATCCTTCCATGATTCTAGATATCTAAAATGTCCAGGTGCATATTCACGTGAGAGATGAAAACAAAGAAATTCCAGTTTGAATTTTACCAGATCAGGACCAAGTGGCATATATGCTCTTCATATATATTTTTGGTAGCTTAGAAGCTGAGTCTCTGTTGTGAGTGGAGAGCTGTCTTGCACTTGAGAGACCACTAAAAAAATATCTGGCTTTATAAACAGAGTGTCTCTGGAGGACACAGCATGGGCTTTATAATCCGAACATCTTTGAATGATTGCATTTATGCCATTCGCTGGCTGTGTGCTCCTTCATAAGTGATTTTACTTTCGGAAGCTTCAGCTTCCTCAGATGTGTAATGGGGCTAATGATACCTATGTTGCAGCGTATTGTAAAAATTAAATGAGGTCACACGTCACGTTCAGTGAGACCATGCCTATCACAGTGTCGGGCACTTGATAGTTCCTCCATAGTGTTCACTGTAGCTGTCATCAAGAAAGTAATTATACAATATACTGTAATATTGTGTCTGCTCAATATTTTGATAAATACAAGTGATCTACATTCAGTCGATGTAATGTCCCTGTCAGGACATAAGGCCAATATTGTCAGAATACCAGCCTGTTTAATATATACAATCTGAGCAATGAGCTTTTAAGTTATTGCTGTTCATAATAGTAGTTGACTTTACTGAGTCTTTATTATGTGGCAGTGTAGTGTAATGCTATTCAGCTATATGCACCCCTCCCTAACGGAATCAGCTTTGCTCTTCCCTGAAGCATGCTGGGGATGAATTCAGAAAGGGCTTGGGCTAAGGTACGAGGCCAGGAGTGGCACTGCTGGGCTAGCAGCCAAGGCCGAAGAATGCCTTAGCAACAAGAAGGAAAACATCTGGACCTGAACGTGAGGTCCCTGGGAACACTGACTGCCCAAGGACGTGGGAGAAAAACAATGAGCCTTGGTCCCAGCTGGAATGGGACCCTTGCTAGGTGGTTGCAGAAAATACTCCAGCCAGCCACCACTGAAGAGCAGCTGCTTGCCTGTGTCAGTAAGTTTCTCTGAACATACGAATCTGGAAACAGTTATGTGTCAGCTCTTTGGATTATCTGCCGGGATGCGTAGTGAGGGTCTTTCCTTGCTGGGGCTGTCCCCCTACAGGCAGGCACTGAGTTAAGAGTTTTATCTGCATTATCACATTTAATCTCCACAGCAACCCTGTAACTTGGATATTATCCCTGTTTTATATAGAAGGAAACTGAAGCTTAGGGAGGGGAAATAAATTGCTTGAGGCTACATGGTGTCTGGCTTCAGCCAAAAGCCCAGGCTCTTACCACCAGATTATAACCAAACCAAAAATGCATTGCCACAGAGTCGATTCCAACTCACAGAGACCCTATAGGACTGAGTAGAACTCCCCCATGAGGTTTTCAGGCCTGTAATCTTTACGGGAGCAGACTACCACATATTTCTCCTGTGGAGCAGCTGGTGGGTTTGAACTGCCAACCTTTCGATTAGCAGCTGAGCACTTAACCACTGCTTCACCCATACTCCTCTTAATTAGTTATATAGTCTTAAAAAAAGGAAAAGAAAGAAAATCTCTTTAGATAGACTGATCCTACTTTGAGGATTGTTGTTGTTAGCTGCTGTGAAGTCAGCCCACGTGTTGTGGTGATCCCACGTACACTGGGACAAAACACTGCCTGGTCCTGTGCCATCTTCATGTTGGGCACAGACTGGAGCTTTGTGACCCATGGGGTTTTCACAGGTTGCTCTTTCGAAGTAGATGGCCAGGCCTTTCTTCCTAGTCCGTCTTAGTCTGGAAGCGCCACTGGAACTTGTTCAGCATCGTAGCAACACACGAGCTTCCACTGACAGACAGGGGGTGGCCTTGCATGAGGTGCATTGCCCAGAACTTGAACCCTGGTCTCCCCTATGGAAGGTGGGAATTCTACCACTGAATCACCACTGCCCCCTACTGTGAGCTTAAGAAAGATAAAATGAGCTGCTTCTTAGAAGACTTTAGTTAATCAAGAGGAAATCATACATTCAAACTTGAAGCTATGACTTATTTTGTAAATTTTCCTGAAATGAGAGAAATGTGACTGTCAGGCCCAGACTGCCACCATGGGTAACTGGTGTCTTGTTTTACTTCTCATCAGCCTCACATTCCATTTTCACTTTGTGTCTCTTTATGTACAGTATATGTGTTATTTACAGCACACCCAGAGCCATATCTTGGCATTAAAACTTCGTGAAGTCTGTTCTGAGAATCAGATTACTACACACTATTTTTAGTGCTTACAACAAACCACTCTTTCCATTACACTTTCAAATATCCAGTGATAAAGTGATATTGCAAAGAGCACTTAGAGGCAAATAAAATTCTTACATTTGGTCTAATCAGGGAAGTCCTGCTGACTGGCATTGATTTAATGACATGGCTGAAGTGGCGACCTGTCAGGGCCTCTCTCTTCCTCTCCACTTCACATCCCCCCACCCCATTTGCTGCTATATTTATCTGTCCTTGGCCATAAAAGGCTGGCTGTGGGGCCCTGACATTCTCCTGCCTGACCACATGCAGTATTTTTGAACTGGCCCCCGGGGTCCTGGCTTAGCCTTGCCTCTTTCTCTTGGATTCAACCTAGAGGGATTTCTCCCTCTCCCAGCCAGTCCCACAGCCACCTCGGAACATCCACACCACCG
This sequence comes from Loxodonta africana, assembly GCF_030014295.1. Lineage (NCBI taxonomy): Eukaryota > Metazoa > Chordata > Mammalia > Proboscidea > Elephantidae > Loxodonta > Loxodonta africana. The sequence continues at coordinate 95,324,156 of NC_087352.1, forward strand.
TTACTCCTTTGGAGACTGGTAAGTGTGGCACTGAGGCAGAGGAATCTGCTGCATTTGCTTCACAGCGCTGGGTGTGTGTGGTTTCTTTGTATCATTTCAGCTGGCGGTTTGCTGGAAGAGATGTCAGGATAGCAGAGAAACAGGAAAGTGAAGCTCCTGGGGAGAGGAGGAGGAGCAGCAGGGGCCCAGTTTCTGCTGGCACAGCTATACTCTCATTGTATTCTTTTTAGATTAAGCTACTGTTCTTGGAATTATAAGGAGATGATATTTGTCTCAAGCTGAACTGTGAATTAAGTACTTGTTCCCAGTTTATAGTTCAGTGGTTTGGTTGAAATCTGGAATGGATGAGACGCCAGGAAATCAGTGTGATTCCAGATGCCCGAAATACCCCGATTATAAATTAGACCAAGAGGAAGTAAGGAACTCTTAAACCACCTCCTTAGAGTCCAGTGACTTTGCTCTAATAGTGCAATGTGGATAAATCCAAGAGGGCATCATGAGATTCCTAACCTGAAAATGGCTAAGTAACATTTCAGAGGCAACACAGATCCCCCAGAATGATGAAAAGTTAATACCTTCTGTGAAGAATTTTTCATCAGCTCTTGGCTGCTAATGCCCGTACAAAAGTATCAAGTCAGTATCACAACCAGGGGGTTCGTATTTCTTCCTAAGTTCCCAAGTTATTTTCAGGATGAAAATGTAGGACTTAGAGGAGCAGAAGACGACAACATTCTTCTGTAATCATGTGTTGGGGATAATCCTTGCTGAATTTATGAAGAGAAGGTAATGTCTTCGTTCCAGAGGTCAGAGCTATGACAAACAGCTCTGTTGACTTAAAGTCAAATTCTGTTTACTTGTAATAAACAACTATGTGCTTGGAAGATTAAGTGTAATTAAAAACAAATCTATTTGGAGAAAATAGAAATAAAGAGAGTACCAAGTGGTATTGGGACAAGATATTTAAAGATTTCATTTAGTGAAAATAGCAGCATTTCATTATCTGGGTAGTGAAGTTAGCTTACGACGTACATAGGAAGGTAATTTATGGTTGGTTTTTTGGGAAGTGATCAAAGTAACATTTGCCGTGTTACGATGTAGTGTGTGTCATTGCAGAAACGTGATCTTTGTAATTGCCTAATATGATTCTATAATGTAATTTCTAACCTTTTTCTTTTGTGAAAACCCATCCAAGAATTATTCATCATACATGGTGGTGATTCTATTATTTTATAATAGAAAATAGCAATCTATTCAACAGTTGAAACAAATTTGCTTCCTAGTCGCTGTTTTTTTCCTTTTACGAGATGCCATGTAGACTGGTATCTTCCATGGCCCCTGAGATAAATATTTCTGGAGAGATGTTTGCTGGATTTTCTTCTCTAGGAAATACACACTGACTTTTTAAGTAGTTTAAATGCAAGGTACTTTTAAACTTGACCAAAAAAAAAAAAAAAATTCAAGTTTAGAAGGATCTACTCCTCATTTAGAATTTTTTAAAAAATCAAGGTTTGGAAAAAACGTCAAAACTAATTTTACTTACAAAATTTAAAAATAACATTTCAGAACATGCATAAAAGTTTAAATAATTGGGAGCTTCGACACTTCACCTGAGGTTGCCAGTGCGGCTAATAGGCCTCCTGACAGTGGACAGATTATTCAAGAAAGCTAATGCAGTGGGCAAGCCCCTGTCCCTCTGTCAGAGACCCTGTCTTTGGCTTTCTATGGAACTGTTAGCTCAGGTCCGCAGTGCAAACTGCTCCATGGATGACTGGCTTTCTTACCTCTTTATGTAGGACTAGAAGCCTTCATATCCTTAATGGAGCAAACGATTTTTCTGGTTTAACATTATATCTTTTTGAAGTGTTTGTGAGATTTGAGAGAGTTGGTTACAAGATAATATTAGCATGCCTGACCTTCAGTCCTAGGACTTCTTTTTCCGTTTACAATTGTTCTCCGCCATTCTCTTGACTTCGAATACCGTCTTTGTGCTGCTGATTGTCAAACGTAGGCCTCCATCCTGGACTTTACCCAGTACTCCAAATGCACATCCCCAGCTGGCCAGTGAACACCCTGGATGTCTAACAGATATCTGAAATGTGTGGCTCAAACCAATATTCTGCTTTTCCATGGTTAACTGATTTTTTTTTTGGCTCCTCCCTACCTTCATCCTTCCAATTAAAAGAAGTTGCCCTTCCAATTAAAAAAAAAAAAAGGATACCATCATCTGGTTGAATCCCATGTGTGTCATGGCAACCCCATGTGTACCAGAATGGAACTGTACTCCACAGGGTTTTCAATGGCTGATTTCTCAGAAGTAGATTGCCAGGCCTTTCTTCCAAGGTGCCTCTGGGTAGACTTAAACTGTCAACCTTTGGGTTAGCAGCCCAGCACATCAACCATTTGCACCACTCAATTTAAAAAACAAAACAAAACAAAAACCCGTTGCCATGGAGTTGATTCTGACACACAGCAACCCTCTAGGACAGAGCAGAACCACACAATTACTCAGGTAAAAAACTCTTCAAGTCTTCTATTACTCTTATCTTTCTTTCACTTCCACACTTTCACATATCCAAGCTTTCAGTAAATTCTGTTGATTCTACCTTCAAAATAGACCTCGAGTCTGACCGCTTTTCACATGTCCACCTCTACCGCTATCATCTCCAGCCTGGATGATCACAGTGGCCTTCTCACTAGTCTCCCCATTTCCACTCTTGTCCCTCAACAGTCGGTTCTTCAGACATCAGCTAGAGTGATGGTCAGCTCAGAGCCTTCCAATGGCTCTTCAGCCTTTCAGAATGAAAGCCAAAGCCCTATAGGACTCTAATCTCCCTGCCCTCCTAATCTCCCCCTACCCCCACATACCTCTGATGTAATCTCCTCTGCCTCCCCTGGCCCTCACTCCACTGCAGACTCGCTGGCCTGTCTGCTGCTTCTGGAGTCTGACTGGCACACTCACACCTCAGTGCGTTTGCACTGGTCTTCTGTCTGGAATACTTTTCGCCAGATACTCTCATGCTCAGATACCACTTTTCTGCCAAGCCCTCCCTGATGATGCTTTATCTTTCTGTCTAGCATTTAGCACATTCTGATTTACCTGATGGAAACCCTGGTGGCGTAGTGGTTAAGAGCTACGGCTGCTAAACAAAAGGCCAGCAGTTCAGATCTACCAGGCGCTCCTTGGAAACCGTATGGGGCAGTTCCACTCTGTACTATAGGGTTGCTATGAGTTGGAATCGACTTGATGGCAACAGGTTTGGTTTTTGGTTTGGAATATATCTTATACTTTATTTATTTTATCTGTTGTCTCCTGCCATAGAATATAAGGTTATTAGAGCAAGGATTCTTGTTTATTTTGCTCATTTCTGTATTTCCTGTGCTGGAATAGTGCCAAGCTCACAGTAGGTGCATGATAATTATTTGTTGAATGAAAACCACACTCTCCACCATTATATGTTCTCCCGGATGATGCCCTTATCAGAAAGAAATGCTAGAAAATTAGAAATATGGATTCTGAAAGGTCTGAGGAACAAGTACAATTGGCAGGGCAGGGAAATTTTGTGCAGACCTCCTAGATATGAAGAAAACAGAAAGCACAAAGGCAGGGGGAGCATATCCGGGCTATGAAGTGGGGAGTTTATTGAACGATAGTTAAGCTGAACTTCACAGCATTTTCCATTTTTTGGAAAAGTTATTGTTGTTGCTCATTGCCATCGAGTCGGCTCCAGTTTGTAGCAACCTCGTGTATAACAGAATGAAAGGTTGCTGCGTCCTGTGCCATCATCATTATCATTGATAAGTTTGAGTCCATTGTCAGGGTTATTTTGTCAGTCCATCTCATTGAGGGTTCCCTCATTTTCGCTGACCCTCTACTTCACCAAACGTAATACCCTTTTTCTAGAGATTGGCCCTTTCCTGATGGTATGTCCAAAGAGGAGCCCTGGTGGCACAGTGGTTAAGAGATTGACTGCTAACCAAAAGGTCAGCTGTTCGAATCTACCAGCCACTCCTTGGAAACCCTACGGGGCAGTTCTACTCTCTCCTGTAGGGTTGCTATGAGTCAGAATTGAGTGGACGGCAACGGGTTTGGTTTTTGGTTTTTTATGTCCAAAGAAAGCTAGTTGAAGTCTTGCCATCCTCACTTGTAAGGAGCATTCTGGTTTTATTTCTTCTAAGACTAATTTGTTTTTTCTTCTGGCAGCCCACGGTATATTCAGTATTCTTTGCCAGCACCACAATTCAAATGCATCAATTCTCCTTCTGTCTTTGTTTTTCATTGTCCAGCTTCGCAAGCAGATGAGGTGATTGAAGAGACTGTGGTTTGGATCAGGCACACCTTAGTCATCAGAGTGATATCTTTGCCTTTTAAAATTTTAAAGAGGTCTTTTGCAGCAGATTTACTCAATGCAATACATCCCAGGTTAAGGTGACCTGTTCTGTGGGATTTGTTCCTTCAGAGTTTACTCAAACATTTTTGTTTTCCTGTAGGTTGCCTGGCGCTCAAGGGGCACATGATGTCTTTGCCTTTTTATCAGAAGCTCCATGACCACTATGATCGAAGCTACCACAAGGACCTTCGCACCACCACGAGCCAGTACCAGCAGGAGAAGAAGCGTTCTGCCATCTACACCCATGGCTCCACAGCCTACAGCAGCCGCTCGTCGGCCGCCCACCGCCAGGAATCACAGGCCTTCAGCCGGGCTTCCACTGCCGCCTCCTACCTGCAGCAGGGATCTCAGGCCTACAGTCTGGGAGCCACAGAGTACTCCCTCGGGTCCGAAGTCAGTCGGAAGGCAGGCTCAGCCTACGATTATGGGTACTCCCACGGGTATGTCAAAAGACGTGTTCTCTGAACAGCCCCTTCAACATCACTTTTTCCTTTCTTCTTAAATACTGCAGCCGTGAATTTAACCCATGAGAAATCACATGTTTGGGAGTCCTGGGACCTATATTTACCTAGTTCCCTTTATCATGTCTTTGAGGCCCACAAAGAGCTTCCCAGTCACACTGTGGAGTCTTGCTTGAAATGTAAACTCTGTTATTTCTAGAAGCAGGGAAATTTTGCCCCAGCAGTAGAGCCTGGAAATCTCATTTCAGCACTCACAGCAGGTTTCCTGGCTCTCAGAATGTTTCTATTTTGATGAGAAGCCAGTCTAGAATTTAAAATTCACAGGCCACAGGAGACCAAACTACAGCAAAATGTATTCTGTTTTTCAGTATCTGAAAGTCAGTACTTAAAATTCTACAGTAGCTGGACACTTTAACCAGTTGCCATCAAGTCCATTCCAACTCATGGTGACCTCATGTGTGTGACAGTAGAGCTGTGCTCCACAGGGTTGTCAGTAGCTGATTTTTTGGAAGCTGATCCCCAGGCCTTTCTTCTGAGATACCTCTGGGGGGACTAGAACCATCAACCTTTTGGTTAGCAGGCAAGTATGTTAACTGTTTACACCACCCAAGGATTCCAGCTAGATACTTTAGCTGGAGCATTTTATAAAAGTGTTGCCCTATCACAGTCAGCCTAAGAATACCAGGAACAAACTTGTACTTCAACAAAATTAGATTTACGGACCTATTGCGGTGAGGAAGACCACACTGCAATGAGGGAGGAATCGTGAGGTATTTCACCAAAGGAAAAGAGCGATTACAGGATTCTAGAAAGAGTGGAGCTTAGATGCAGGTCTGATCTGCAAACCGGACCCAGGATACTGTTTCTTTGGAAACAAAGTTAAGATAAATGTGGAATATTGTGTCCAGAAATTCTTTATCTGAAGCTGTGCACCCTGGGTTGGAAACTGAGGCCGCTTCTCTGTGTCAACAAGTGGCTTGGATCCTGTGGGAAAGAGTACCACGTTTCATTCTTATTGATATGATATCAAGTATTGAGTTACCGATAGATTTTTATTTTAGAGAAGAAAGTTTCTCGATGAGGCTCTAGTCATTCAAAGAAGGAGGTTATTATGCCACTACAGTAGCAGCGTCCTTGGGAGAAATACTGTCCCTGTTAACTCTGCAGCTGACTTCTCTGTGTCTGTTGTTTCAGCCTGATGAATGCTGGGCAGATGTTTTCTTTCTCAGCCCATGCTAATTTTAATTTTCTCAATATTCAGAATTAAATGTTATTCTTTCACTTTTTTTTTTTTAAAGCTTTCTGATTTTATTAGAAATCTATCTGTAGTCAACAGACGTAATTGCTGAACTTCAAAAAGTAAAAATCTCTGCAATATATGGTAAATAGCCATCTGCTGCCCCTTGCCCTCCTCTCCAAAGTATCTGGCCTGGGTTGTACTTTTTGTTATAAACGTAACATAACTTTAAGTCTTACAAAATTTAAATCCACAAAATATCTGTTAGGGTAATTGGAAAAGGTGCTTCTTCTGAGAATTAAAACGTATTGGGGAAATAATGCAGTGGTTTGTATGAGCAGAAGCGAGGAAGATTTCTGAAGGCAGAAAATCCTCAGCCCCTGTGTGGTTTGAGCAGGATCTGATCTGCTGCTGTCACTTGGTTGGCACTGACGGTGACCCCCTGGGAGCGTCTGCCTGTGTTAAGTCCCAGATCCAGAGTCTGCAGGGGTTTACCTGGAATGTGTCGTGGCAACGTGCTGAAATTCCATTTAAAATGGAACAGGATCATTTTGCAGTCTCACTTTCATGGGTCGCATTCTCTCATGGGCTACCCATGAGGCTCTTGCGTTGGCTGCATATATGGAAATATTGTCACTGAGGCAAATGCATTTCTTTTAGCACTTGCTTCAGGTGAACTGGCTTCCAGTGAAAAGTTGGGAGGAATTAGCAGCATAAGGATATGACGGTATCGTTTTGTTCTTCTGAAAAGCTTTGCATAGATAGAAACCTCATTCAGCAGGGCAGCTGTCTTTGATAGAGGAGTATTAGACTTTAAATATCCAGTTTCCTGGACTGTCTGTGCTAAGTCTATGGAAGATGGGTGTTTTCATTACTGTGCAGCTGTTATTTTGCAGCTCTTTGTGTGCTTACTTCGTTTCCCCAGTGTTGTAGAATTTTATGAATTTGTATTTTTGAGTGGCCTTTATTTCTTCAACTCTGTTGCCAAATTTTACGTTAAAATTATTTTAATTTTATACAGATTCTTCTAACTACATGTGCAATGTTCATAATCCAATGGATGACATCGAACGTTAGTAACTGGCCCCTTGAGCATTTTTATATTTTATTCAGGAGATGTTTGTTCTACATAATCTTTGGAAGACTTAGTCATTTTAGCTATAAAGAGCTTTCTGTAGGAAATGGAACTGTAATGATTTTTCTACGGCCAGCTCTCACGTCTATTCTTTCCTACTTTCTATTTATCTATGTAAGCAGGTAGGCAGTAGGTCTCATTGCCGTCGAGTTGATCCCAACTCATGGCGACCCTGTGGGACAGAGTAGAGCTGCCCCATAGAGTTTCCAAGGAGCGCCTGATGGATTCAAACTGCTGACCTTTTGGTTTCCAGGTAGTAGGTAGGTATTTATTAATGGCTTACTGTGTTTTGAGCAATTCAAATATGTTGACTTAGAAATGTAGACCTAGCAGAAATGTAGACCTAGAAGAAAACCCAAATATTCTTTCCTTTGTATAATACAAAAGACAAGACAAAGAAAGCGAATCTAATCCTGGGGGCATTTCAGTCCTTTTTTTCTAGCTTTAGAACTAACGGTTGCAGATTAAATTCATTGGAAACTTCAAAATCTTAGAATTCCATCATCCAAGAACTGTACTGTTTTCTCTCTGAATGTTAATATAATGAAATTTATTCATTTCTACTTATCAAGTGTAACAAAATATTCCCTTTTATTATTTCCTTTTTAATGTGTGGTTGTATTTTAGCTTGTTCAGAATGGAAGGAGTGACAACTTTTTAATGCTAAATTAAATCTCTCTTTGGATTGTGAACAGTGTTATTGATTAAAAACCCCAGGGGTTGGACATGCAAATCTGTGGAATGTGTGGAAGCACAAGGCTAGGTCTATTTTTGGCCTCCGCTTTGTAGTTAGAGATCTAGTGCTAAAGTGGAAACTATGGAGACTTATGTGTGCTCAGGGCTTGGCTGACCTCCGTGAGTCTTAACAACAATGGCTAGTTCAGTGTCACTGTGGTTATAACACAGATCAGTTACCAGTTGTGTTCTGAGCCATGGATTATAAAACAAATTCCCTGGTCACAAGGAGAAAAAAACCTAAGTAAATAAAATAGTTTGGGAAAAACAAAACCTCTCAGAATGACGAGATTATTGTTTTATGGTTATTATGTATATTGATTACTAAGTAACTAAATCAGCAAATACTGACTAGGGATTAAAGGAGAACTGGTACTCATGCCCATTCTGCAGCCATAAGGCAGGGGTTCTAAACTCTAAACATGAATGGGTTTCAACAGACTCTTGGACAGCCTGAGATTATGTGCAAAATTTTGTGTAGATAAGAATTTTTTTGGAGAGAGGGACTGTAGATTCTCGGAGGACTCTGACTCAACAAGGTTAGGACCACTCCCTGAAGAGTTCACCTGTAAATACCAGATGGTCCAGCCTTAAGGATCCATTTCCAAATGCCACTATTCTAAGGACTTAGAACGAAATAAGGCAGATCTTTACAGAGGATGTGGTATTACAAAAACAGGCTACTGTCCGTTCTTCCAATTAAGCTTTCGACTAACAGATCACACATTAAAATGAAAATAATAAAAAGGGAATATTTGCTTGCTAAGTAGGAATGAATCAATTTCAAAAATTTCATTGTATTAATGATCAGGGAGAAAATAGTACAGCTCTTGGATGTTGGATGGATTTAGAGTTGTCCCTCCACCCTCTGGGGTAATGACAGACATCTAATTGTCTGATTCTACACAGATTAAAGATCAGCCCATATGCTGCAATTCAGCATTGCATCTTCTATATCACTGACTCCTCATACAAACCTGACAAGTCAAAATTAGTGTCCTTGTTTTACAAATCACCAGGCCTTTCTTCCCTAGTCTGTCTTAATCAGGAAGCTCTACTGAAACCTGTTTGGCATCCTAACAACACACAAGCCTCCACTGAAAGATGAGTGGTGGCTGCACACGAGGTGCGTTGGGTGGGAATTGAACCCAGGTCTCCTGTGTGGAAGGCGAGAATTCTACCACTGAGCCACTACTGCCCCCAGGATCAGACTTAGAGATATATAGGTCTCTGGGAGACACCAGTTTGGGTATGAGAACACTGGGGCTTTCAGTGACCAGCCAAGGGCACTCTGGATGACGTTAAATTATGCCCCTCACCTACACTCAGGTCACCTTAATAGACTTCCCTTGGGTTGTTACCCAGACAACAACCTCTTTTTAAATTACTAGAGTTTGCAAAGAATGTGCTAATGTCCAAATCAATTCTAATTCCTACAGAAAATACCAATGCTAAAAACAGAGACCACTAAACACAGGAACCCTCATCCTTAATTGGTAGGCTTGATTACAGCAGGGTTTGATGGAGACTTTGCTGTCTTCCACCCTAATGTGGTTTCAAAAGGTTATTACCAAAGAAATCTGCTACCTGGTGGACATTTTTGAGTCCTGACCCTTGCTATTTAGCGTCCATTTCCTGCACACCCATTTCCAGATGGGATAACCCAAGGAAGCAAGCAGGTTTGGAGGTTAAGCAGGCCTGTGCTTACTTGCAGTTAGGCAGGTGAGCTCAGGTTAGCTATTTAACCTTTCAGTTTCTCCAACTGTAGAGTGAGGAGTATGATTGTCCTTCCCTTTGCGAGGTCGAATCATTGTATGGTGCTCAGTATAGTGGCTGGCACGTGGGAAACACCCAGTGAGGTTGAGGTATTATTATTCACTCATTTGATAGTAATTTACTGAGCACCACCTGTGTGCTGCCCACTGTTCTGTGTGCTTGGGAGAAATTAGTGAACAAACCTGACAAAGCTTCCTGCCCTCAGGGAGTGTGGGGAGACAGACCATAAACTGTAGATGTAATAAAAAGTGACATTGAAGTATATACAGTAAAACCTGCAAAAGCCAGAACATGTGTAAGGCAGAAACTTGTCAGAGATGGAAAACTCAAATATGTTCCACTCAGTGGTAAGACTGTACTCTCTCAATGGTGGAAAGCTTTTGAGACCCGAAAAAACAAGGCATTCCTGTCCAGTTCCAGCTCTCACAGGTTTCGCTTGCCATCAAGTCAGCTCTGACTCATGGCGACCCCACGTGTGTCCGGTAGAATTGTGCTCCACAGGGTTTTCAATGGCTGATTTATTTGGAAGTAGATCACCTTGTCTTTTGAGGTGTCTCTGGGTTGACTTGAACCATCAATCTTTTGGTTAGCAGCTGAGCACATTAACTATTTGCCCCCCCCCGGGGACTTGGAAGGTAATAAGTGTTATAAAAGTGATAACACTTAGAACAGGTTGAGAGGGATCAGGTATGTGGGGTGGGGTGCAGGCTGGCGGGCAGTTGGGCCTCACTGAGAAGGTGTTAAATGACCAAAACCATGAGGCAGCTCAGGGAATGGGCCATGAGGTTATTGGTGGAAAGGCACACCAGGCATTAGAAACAGCCATCCCAAGGCCTTACAGCTGGAATAGTAATGAGGCCAGTGTGAGAGGCCGGAAACAAGGGAAACAGTAGGTAGAGAAGAGGTCAGAACAGTAATGGGTGGGGCAGGACTGGCCAGGTAGGGCCTTGGAGGACATTGTAAGGGCTTTTTTATTCTGAGTTCAATGGGGGAGTTGTGGCAGGGTTTTGAGCAGGAGAATGACATGATCTGACTTAAGCCGAAACAGAATATGCAGTAGGAGAAGCGCAGAAGGAGGGCGCCCAGTTAGTCCAGGCAGGAGCAGATGGGCGGTGAGAGGACGTCGTGAGCAGAAGGCAGCTTTTTGTCTGTTATTACTGAATTATTAATTCCATCCATGTTTCACAGAGCTCTTCAGCGCGCTTAGCCATGGAGTTTTGAGGCTGCAAAAAGACCCAGATAGATTTTCTGTATATGATGGATCTTTGGAGACTTATCTTTAGGTGGTGTGATGATGGTAAACTGCTTATTTTTTTTCTATTCAGAAAGATGCCACATAGTTTTAAGAAATACGTTGTTCCCTTGTTAGTGCTTTTATGATATTCAGTAAAAAAAAAAAAAAGCACCTTGAAATAACTCAACTTATATGGAGATTCAAGGCCATCTGTAGATTCCAGTGGCTGAATCTGAATTACAAAAAATTATTGAATCACTGGATTGTTATGGGAAAGGAAGCTTTCTTGGAAAGCTGCTGCTATATCCAGGCTTTGTATCCTTACCTTTTATCTCCAGAAGCAGTCTTATAGCCTCTTCTCTAAATAAAAGTGTAATCATTACATATAAGGAGAAAACAACGTTCTTTCTGGATGACAAAAATTAGTACTGCATTCTGGAATTTGTCTTCCAATATTTAAGTACCAACAAAATGATGAGGAAAATCTTTTTTTTTTAATTTTCTTGCACTTTAGGGAAAAGTTTACAGTGCAAATTAATTTCTCATTTAAAAATTTATACACAAATTGTTTTGTGACATTGGTTGCAATCCTGGCATTGTGTCAGCACTCCCCGCTTTCCACCCTGGGTTCCCCGGGTCCATTCCTCTGGTTTTCCTGTCCCTTCCTGCCTTCTTGTCTTTGCTTTTGGGCAAGTGTTGCCCATTTGGTCTCGTATCCTTGTTTGAACTAAGAAGTGTGTTCCTCACATGTGTCATTGTTTATTTTATAGGCCTATCTAATCGTTGGCTGAAAGGTGGACTTCGGGATTGGTTTCAGTTCTGAGTTAGCAGGGTGTCTGGGGACCAGGAAAATCTAAGGAAAGTAGAAAAGTCAGTTATTTCTTTAAATGGCATTTGAGTAATGTTTGGAATCCCAGAGGCAAAGGTTGACTCCAAGCAGAGTCATCTTTCCAGGTACCCACGTTCTGCATTCACCTGTCTTCTCTGTGGAGAGAGAGCTAGGATTCCCACTCCTGGTAGTACCTGGTTTATAAAATCAGCAATTTATAGATTCACAGAGCTGTGGAGTGTTAAAGCAGGAAGGGACCAAAAGTCCCTCTAATTCAAGCCCTTCCTTTCCCAGATATGTAAAGTGAGGCCCAGGAAGACATGATTCAATCTTTGCCCTGTGCTTTACTGTACACTGGAAACACTATTTGTCAGATTTTTCTGCTGGCTAAATTTGCATTTAGGTGATACAGGATGTGCCCTGGATGGCCTTACTCTTCCATAGGCAGGTGAATTGTGCTGTGGGAAGCAGTGAGAATGGAAGAAGTTGACTGAAGGAGGAGGAAGGGCAAAGCGGTTGCCACCCTGGGCTCAGAGGTGAAATGTTAGCTCCATCCCTCTAGGCCTTGGCTTCCACAGAGTCGGCACCTGCCTGCTGGCTGGGCAGTGGCTGTAACCGAGCTTCCCACAGAGATCTCTGAATTCTGGAAGCCCAAAGGAGCCATTGCAACCTTCCCCAGTGCAATCTGTCTAGATGAAACAGGTGCACCTAAAACAGGTATGGTAACTTTCATGTAATGCCTAGTCAGCCGCAATGTCCCCAATGACTCCCAAAGTGGGACAGGGTGTGGGTTTCTGGACTACTGGGAAAATATATTAATAAGACTTGGTAAATAAGTTAATAAGACTAAGTATAATAAACTGTGGCCAATGTTCAGTCCACAGAGAGACAACCTTTGACTCCATAGGCATCTCCTGATACTGAAGTCAAGTGTCCTCCATATTTCTAGGAAATATGGAGCAAACTCTTCTCCTCCTACTTCTAGTCTGGTTAACTGATTTCTGAAGTAGTCAGAAATGGGTAAAAACTGAAGGATTATTAGAGATGAGAACTATACAAGATGTGAAATTTCCCAGGGTTTTACCCATCCACTCTGTTCTACATTCATGTTGAGAAGTGGCTCAGACCTGTATGGTGTTTTCTTTTAGATAATGGTTATATATTAGCTGTGGAAAGTTACTAAAACCAAAACCAAACCCACTGCCGTTGAGTAGATCCGACTCATACCGATCCTATAGGACAGAGTAAACTGCCCCACCGGGTTTCCTAGGCTGTAAATCTTTGCAGAAGGAGACTGCTACATCTTTCCCCACAGAGTGGCGGGTAGCTTGGAACCACCAACCTTTGGGCCAGCAGCTGAGTGCTTTCACCACTGTGCTACCAGGGCTCCTAAAGTTACTTAAAAGGATAGTAAAATAAGGAGAGTAAAAGGCTACTTGTCAGTGGAAATTTAAATAATGAAAAAAATAAAGCAATAAGTACAAGAAAAAAATTGTAGTTATCTTCCTAACCCAGAAAACCCAGTTCCAGTGCCATTGAGTCCATTCCGACTCAAAGTGTTTAAAAAAAAAAAAAAAAAAACTCAAAATGAGACATTTCTATGCCTGAGTTAGTGAGATGGAGAGAGAGAAAAAAAGGTAAATGTAAGATATATAATGCAAAAAGTTAAAGCCAAGGGATGGTTATTTACAGTGAAACCTGTGAGAGCCGGAACTAAACAGGACTGCCTTGTTTTTTCCGGGTTTCAAAAGTTTTCCACCTTTGATAGCATGCATTCTTATCACTTTTCTATCGCTTGTTTTAGTGGAAAATATCTGAGTTTCCCTTCTCTGATAGGTTTCTGCCTTACACGAGTTCAGGCTTTTGCAGGTTTTGCAATATTTTATTTGATACTACATGTCAGTAAATTTGAGGGTGGTGTTAATCAAATTAAATTCATGCTTGTGTATTGTTAAGAAGTTTTTTCTGCAAAGTATATTAGCAAAAAGAGGATTTTTCTCAGCCTCCTGCTTGTCCACTAACTTTGATGTTCTCCCGAAATCTCCAGAAGTATCCAGATTGGGAAATCGAAAGGTCAGCAGAAAGTGTTGAGGTCTATATGGCGCCTTTGTCAAAAAAAAAAAAAAAAAAAGGCAGAGCAGAAAAAGAAGCTGCTCTAAATCCAAAAAAAAAAAAGCCCCAAAATAACCTTTTCACGGAAGCCCAAAGACAGTGTTGCCTTTGACGTTGTTGCTTGAGGGGAAATAAGATTGGTAGAAAATTACCACCGGAAGAGAATGCAGACTCAAACTTCTTGTTCCTAATGCTCAAAGGGATTATGAAAATAAGAAAGAAGGAGTGTCTGGTATCCGAATCCCTATGGATGAGCTGACTGAGCAAGCATGGCAAAGACAGCCAAGAGGAAGCTGGCCCATAGCTCGTTAAAACCATTGCCTCTTCTTCCTCTCTGGTAAACAGCCAAGCACCTTGTGTGTCTGGAATAGTTGTTACTGTGTGCTGTCGGGTTGATTTTGACTCATAATGACCCCTTGTGACAGAGTAGAGCTAGCCCATTGGCTATAATTTTATGGAAACAGATCTCCAGGTCTTTCTCCCTTGGAGCAGCTGCGTGGGTTTGAGCTGCCAACTTTTTGCTTAGCGGCCAAGTACTTAACCATCGCGCCACCAGTTTCCTTGTATGGAGCAGTCCTAGGTTGTAAAGATGTGATTATAAAGGAAAAATTTCAGAATAATAACAATGGGTTCAGCTCTCTTCTGGGTACTCAGTAAAGTGTAATGGCAGCATGCAGATGAATCAGCAGTAAGACCAGAGCTTTTATTTTTAAGCCTTTGCATATACCGCTCTGTCATCCTGGGATGATCCACCCATCTTTCAGTCTCCAGCTGTTTCTCAAAGAACTCCCTGATAACCTCAGCCAGAAATTCTGTCTGGAGCCTGTGAATTCAAATTTCGTTTATGCTAGTCTTTCTGCTTGTCTGCCTGCCTTCCTTCTGTCCTTCCATCCTTTCTTCCTTCATCGACATAATACAATGTGTCAGGCCTGATAGCATTTGCTCCCCTACTAAATTGTAAAGCTCTGAGAAAACAGGGTTTTTCTTTTTCTCTTCATATGCTGCCCTCTCCCCAGTCAGTGCCAAGCACACCATTTAGTACACAGTGGATGCACAGTAAGTTTTTTGTTGAATAAATGAAATTGCTACAGAAAGTTAAGAAATAAACCTGTGAAGATTTCAGTAGCACTATGACATATAATGGAGTCCCTGAGTGGTGCAAATAGTCAGTGCGCTGGGCAGCTAACTGGAAGGTTGGTGGTTTGAGTTCACCCAGAGACGCCTTGGAAGGAAGGCCCAGGGATCTACTTCCAAAAAATTAGCCATTGAGAATACTGTGGAGCACAGTTCTACTCTGACACATTGGCTCACTGTGGTATAACATAGTCTGAAAAGGCTATTGTTCAATAACGTTTGCAGTCGTCAACTTTCTCTTGGGCTTTCTGTAACACCAGCTTGTCTAAAAAACACAAACCAAATTAGAATGACCAAGGATAACCCTTGAGAGGCAACAAAGAAGAAAGAAGAGCTGGTTTGGAAAAAGGACTGTGTTATTCACGGGTAGCAATTTCTTTGTTGACAGTTGGAGGTAGGTAAGAAAAGAAGTGTAGAGGGGTCCCTCTGTGGGGGGGATAATTGAGATCACTGGGAGGCTCTCCTCTAGGGCAGTAAGATCCACTTCAACTCTGTGACTCATCGCCACGCTCTTAAAAATACCGTTGACTTTTTTCTGATTATGAAAATAATCCATATACTTTGTAGACATCAGCAAAGTTTAGATAAGAAACCAAAACCAAAATAACACTTAAGACTGTATCCCAGGAGAAAAACTGTGCACATTTTGTTTATCTGCTTCTACTTTTTCTCCCTTTATATAGAGACTTCTTTACACAATTGAAGGTCCTTCTGCATAGAATTTGTTATTCTTCCTTTTCTACTTAAACTTACATTCTGAGATGTTTTCCATTTTAAAAATGTTAGCGTCTCTGTTATTATTGATAGGTTTCTTATTGTGGGCCATTTTCATTTATTTTAAAAGATAGCTTCTTTTTAAAAATAATAACTGAGATTAACACCATTTAATATAAATGTTTAATAATACCTTTGATTTTTCCCCTTAGAATAGGTTCTTAAAATAGACTTCCTAGATTCTTGGAGATAAAGTCATATCTAGAGATTAAGCTAGGAAATATACATGTAGTTTTATGTTTCATTATTGAAACATTCTTAACTCTCAGGTTAAGATCCTATAAAGAAGAGGAGATTGAATATGGTAAATAAAATAAGCAGGAGTGATAATGAAACTGTACCTTCCAAATAAATGGTCTTCAAACCTTAAATAATTTAAAAAACTCTCTTCATCATAAGTAAAAGTTGTTACAAAGTATATAATTTTAAATAGTTTTAAAATACCAACATTCAAAATAATAGTTGTTCTCTTACATCACCATTAATGCGTCTACAGCATATACATAGGGATTTGATAGCCACCATTACCCATTTAAAAATACTGAAAAATAAATAAAAGCTCTTATAGCTCTACAATATATATATGTATTGAAAATGTTTTAAATTTTTTTGTTACTTAAGCTTCTAAGGCTTAAATATATTAATAATACACAATTAAACAAAAACAATGAAAAATGATAAGACAGAGTAAAACTCACTGAAAATGCATGTCAATGAGATGGATGGGTTGGTTGGCATTTATTGAGTTCTGGTTAGAAAAATTATTAAATTTTTTGTTATTGTGGGGTACCGTGGAGATTTTTATGCTTCAAGGAGATTTTTACACTTCCTTAAAGGAATATCTTTCTTTTAAAAATGAGAGAAGGGTAATTGATAAAACAAAGGTTTTATTTTATCAGGTAGAAGAGTGAAGTTCTACTGCAGGTGGATTAGTTTTAAGAAAACATACATATGAAATTTGACCATTTGGCACTTAATTCCTGTAAAACCAACCATGCCCAGGTGCCCTTTGAAGAGTCTTCCTCACGCCAGTTTCAAGAACACTGCTGATGTGAGCATGCCAAACCCACCGTCCTCACTGTCAGTGTCATTAGGCACGAGACACACTCAGCCTGCAATTCCAGAGATCCTGGAGCCACTTACTGGCATGTATTCAGAGATGGGAGAAGGAGGTCACATCTAATCCAGGATTAGGTTTCTGGCCCAATGGGTTCCTAGTCTAAACCATTCTCTGGAATTTAACCACATTAAGGAAGTTAACAGGAAAAATTTACTAAGGTCTGAATATTTATTAAGGGATGAATATTTAAATAATAGCTTTCCCGCTGAACCCAAATAATTTAATACATGTGGGTGACTTAAGCTAATCTGCCCCTGAATGTATAGCATTAATTCAGTTGAGTTCGTGGAGCCCTGGTTGGCACAGGTCAGCAGTTTGAATCCACCAGTTGATCCTTGGAAACCCTATGAGGCAGTTCTACTCTGTCCTGTAGGGCCGCTATGAGTCGGAAGCAACATGACGTCACCTAACAACAACAACAACAGCAATGTACTGAGTGTATGAAATAGCCAACATAAGGGTAATTTCCGAAATGTAAAGATAACTCATGTCCCCACTTCCCCACTTCCTCATCCTGACACAGCCACCCGTGTGGCACTTTCTCTCTCTGACCCTAACCCTCTGGAGTTGAGTTTCCACAAGTTAGGACTCTATAGTCCCAGCCACTGACAAATAGGCAAATGCTAGCCTCTCTGCAGGTTCTCACTGCCCTGAGTGGGATGGATAATTCACTAGAATAATTTACAGAACTTATAGGAACTATTACCTATACTTATAGTTACCCATTTGTTATATCCAGAAAGGATACAAGCATAGAGATGAACCAGGCAAGGTCTGAGAGAGTTCCTGGCATGGGCCTCTATTGTTCCCAGTGACATGCCACTCCCTCTCCTAAGCATGGATGTTTTCACCAATCCAGGAGGCCCCAAAAGGATTGCTCCACAGTCCTGGATGCCCTAGTCATTGGGACCTCAATGAATACGCGTAGTTATGATTGATCTAATCAATGAGTGTGCATGACTGCATTAGATACCCCTCCCTTCCTGAAATTAATTGCCAGGTGTTGGGCCTATGTAGTTTCTACTTGCCTGGCTATTTTGGGAAACAAAGACATCTTGATTGTTCAGGTTATATTCAGAAACCAAAGTCAAAGAAACATACCAAGTTCTTTGTCCTACAATGTGGATCCCAGTTTATTCACATCCTTGCCAACATTTTGTCTTATTTATTATGGTCATTCTAGTGAGTGGGCAATAGGGCTTTGTTGTGGATTTAATTTGCAAATGCCTAATGACTAATTTAATTTGTATATACCTAATACCACTACTTGTCTGTCAGTTTGTCATATTGTGGTGGCTTGTGGGTTGCTGTGATGCTGGAAGCTATGCCACCAGCATTTCAAATGCCAGCAGGGTCACCCATTATGGACAGGTTTCACTGGAGATCCAGACTAAGACATACTAGGAAGAAGGACCTGGCAATCTGCTTCTGAAAAAAATTGGCCAGTGAAAACCTTATGAATAGCAGCAGAACATTGTATGATATAGTGCCAAAACATGAGCCCCTCGGGTTGGAAGGCACTCAAATCACAACTGGGGAAGAGCTGGCTTCTCAAAGGAGAGTCAACCATAATGATATGGATGGAGTCAAGCTTTTGGGACTTTCATTTGCTAATGTGGCATAACTCAAAATGAGAAGAAATAGCTGCAACCATCCATTAATAATTGAAATGTGGAAGGTATGAAGTATGAATTCCAGAAAATTGGAAGTCATCCAAAATGAAATGGATGCATAAAGATTGATATCCTAGGCATTAGTGGCTGAAAAGGACTGGTCTTGGTCATTTTGAATCAGACAATCATATGGCCTACTATGCCAGGAATGACAAATTGCAGAGGAATGGTGTCACATTCATCATCAAAAAGAATATTTCAAGATCTATCCTGAAGTACAATGCTGTCAGTGATAATATCCTATGCCTACAAGGCCAGTTAATACTATTATTCAAATTTACGCATTAACCATAATGCCAAAGATGAAGAAATTGAAGATTTTTACCAACTTCTGCAGTTTGAAATTGATCAAACAACCAATGGAAATATATTGATAATCACTGATGATTGGGATGTGAAAGTTGGAAACAGAGAAAAAGGATCTGTATTTGGAAAATACGGCCTTGGTGATTGAAACGACGCTGAGAGATCGCATGATAGAATTTTGCAAGACCAATGACTTACTCACTGGAAATACCTTTTTTCAACAACATAAATGTCAACTGTACATGTGGACCTCACTGGATGGAATACAGAGGAATCAAATCGACTACATCTGTGGAGGGAGACAATGGAGAAGCTCAATATCATCAGTCAGAACAAAGGCAGGGGCTGACTATGGAATAGACCATCAGTTTCTCATATGCAAGTTCAAGTTGAAGCTGAAGAAAATTAAAACAAGCCCAGGAGAGCCAAAGTATGACCTTGAGTATATCCCACCTGAATTTAGAGAACATCTCAAGAATAGATTTGATGCATTGAACACTAATGACCAGAGACTAAATAAGTTGTGGGATGGCATCAAGGGCATCATACATGAAGAAAGCAAAAGGTCATTAAAAAGTTGGGGCGGGGGGGAGAAAAAAGACCAAAATGCATGTCAGAACAGACCCTGAAACTTGCTCTTGAACATAGAGCAGCTAAAGCAAATGGGAGAAATGATGAAGTAAAAGAGCTAAACAGAAGATTTCAAAGCATGCAAATATCTGGAGTTAGAAAACCAAAATGGAAGAATATGCTCAGCATTTCTCAAGCTGAAAGAACTGAAGAAAAAATTCAACCTTCGAGTTGCAATACTGAAGGATTCTATGAGCAAAAAATTGAATGATGCAAAAGCATTGAAAGAAAATGGAAGAAAAAACAGAATCACTGTACCAAAAAGAATTGGTCGGCATTTGACCATTTCAGGAGGTAGCGTATGGTGAAGAACCAATGGTACTGAAGTAAGAAGTTCAAGCTGCACTGAAAGCATAGATGAAGAACAAGGCTTCAGGAGCTGACAGAATAACGAGAACTTTCAACAAACGAATGCCACACTGGAACTGCTCACTCATCTATGCCAAGAAATTTGGAAGACAGCTACCTGGCCAACCAACTGGAAGAGATCCATATTTGTGCCTATTCCGAAGAAAGGTGATCCAATAGAATGTGGAAATTATTGAACAATATTATCGATATCATACGCAAATGAAATTATGCTGATGATAATTCAAAAAACAATTGCAGCAGTACATTGATAGCAAGCTGCCAGAAATCCAAGGTGGATTCAGAAGAGGACATGGAACCAGGGATATCACTGCTGATGTCAAATGGATTTTCACTGAGAGCAGAGAATATCAGAAAGATGTTTACCTGTATTTTACTGACTATGCAAATGCATTTGACTGTGTGGATTATTACAAATTATGGATAACATCGTGAAGAATGGAAATTCCAAAACACCTAATCGTGCTCATGTGGAAACTGTACATAGACTAAGAGGCAGTTATTTGAACAGAACAAGGGAATACTGTGTGGCTTAAAATCAGAAAAGGTGTGCATCAGGTTGTATCCTTTCACAATGCTTATTCAATCTGTGTGCTGATCAAATAACCCAAGAAGCTGGACTGTATGAAGAAGAATGGGGCATCAGGATTGGAGTAAAATTCATTAACAACCTGCGATATACGGATCACACAACCTTGCTTGCTGAAAGTAAAGAGGACTGGAAGAACTTGCTGGTGGAAGATCAGGGACTATAGCCTTCAGTATGGATTATACCTTAACATGAAGACAACAACTGGACCAGTAAGTATTATCATAATAAATGGAGAAAATATTGAAGCTGTCAGGGATTTCGTATTACTTGGATTCACAATCAATACCCATGGAAGCAGCAGCCGGGAAATCAAACGATGCATTCCATTGGGTGAATCGGCTGCAAAAGACCTCTTTAAAGTGTTAAAAAGCAAAGATATTACCTTGAGGACTAAGTTGTGCCTGACCCAAGCCATGGTATTTTCAGTCACTTCATACACATGTGAAAGCTGATCAATGAGTAAGGAAGCCGAAAGTAGAACTGATGCATTTGAATTGCGGTGTTGGGAAGAATATTGAATATACCATGAACTGCTAAAAGAACGAACAAATCTGTCTTGGAAGAAGTACAGCCAGGATGCTCCTTGGGAGCAAGGATGATGAGACTTTGTCTCACGTACTTTGGACATGTTGTCAGGAGGGACCAATCCTTGGAGAAAGACATCATGCTTGGTAAAGAAGAGGGTCATCAAAAAAGAGGAAGACCCTCAATGAGATGGACTGACATAGAACTGCAGCAATGGCTCAATTCAATGATTGTGAGGATGGCTCAGGATTGGGCAATGTTTCATTCTGTTTTATATAGGGTTGCTATGAGCCTGATCCGGCTCAAAGGCACGGAACAACAATGGTTTTGACCATCTTTTTATTTGTGTATTAGCCATTTCTATAACTTCTTTGGTGAAGTGTCTATTCAAATCTTTTGTCCGTTTATTGGATTTTTTAATCTTATTGTTGAGTTGTCAGAGTTACTTAAATATTTTGGATACAATTCCTTTATCAGATACATGTTTGCAAGTAATTTTTCTCATTCAATGGCCTGTTTTTTCATTCTTTTAAGTGTCACTCAAAGACCACAACTTTTTAATTTTATGATGTTCAATTCATCAACTTTTTCTGTTTGGATACGCTTTTGTTGTTACATCTAATGTTGATGAACTCAGTGCCATAAAGATTCCTCCCATCTTCTAAGAAAAAAAATTGGTTTTACTTTTAAAACTATGACCCATTTTGAATTAATTTTTGAGTATGATGTGCGATAAGGTTCTAAATTTATCCTTTTGCATATGGATACACGATTGTCTCAGTACCGTTTGTTGAAAAGACTAACCTTTCCTGATTAAATTATGTTCACACCTTTGTCAAAAATCAATTGACCATAAATGTAAGGTTTTATTTCTGGATTCTCAGTTTTATTATTGAACAATATCATTGATATCATAACAATATCATTGATATCATAATTACTACAGTTTTAATTATGTTTTGAATTTGGTTAATGGAAGTACTCAAACTTTGTTTACAAATTGATTTTGGCTATCTAGGTTCTTCCTATTTCCATGTAAATTTTAGGAGCAGCTTGTCCTTGCAAACAAAGAAAAAAGCCTGCTGGAATTTTGATAAGGATCATGTTGAATCTGTAGATCAGTTTTGAAAAGTGTGCCATCTTAACAGTGTTGAGTGTTCAAACCTTGAACATGGAATATTTATTTAGAGCTTTCATTTATTGTACAACGTTTTTGTAATTTTCAATGTACAAGTCTTGTGCTTCTGTGTTAAAGTTATTCCTAAGTATTCTTTTCGATGCTATTTTGAATGGAACTGTTTTCTTAATTTTATTTCTGTGTTGTTGTTTTCTGGTATATAGAAATATAGCTTATATTTGCGTTCTGATTTAGTATGCTGTGACCTTGCTGAACACATTAGTACTAGCATGTATTCCTTAAATTTTTCTATATATAGGGTTATGGCATCTGTGAATAAAAGTAGAAGCCTTCCTTTCTAATCTTTTTTTAAATCATTGCCGTGGCTAGAACCTCCAGTACAACATTGAATAGAAGTGGCCAGAACAGGCACCATTGCCTTGTTCACGATCTGAGGAAGAAAGCATTCAGTCCTTTACTGTTAAGTGTGGTATTTACTGTAGGTTTTTCATAGGTGGCCTTTATCAAGTGGAAAAAGTTCCCTTCTATTCCTATTTTGTTGAGTTTTTAGACACGATTAAACATTGAAATTTGTCAAATGCTTTTTCTGCATCTATTGGAATAATAAACCCAGTGCCATTGAGTCGATTCCGACTCATGACCTGGTGGTATAGTGGTTAAGTGCTACAGCTGCTAACCAAAGGGTTGGCAGTTCGAATCTGCCAGGTGCTCCTCGGAAACTCTATGGGGCAGTTCTGCTCTGTCCTATAGGGTCGCTATGAGTCGGAATTGACTCGACGGCACTGGTTTGGTTTTTTATTGGAATAATAATGTTTTTTATTCTATTAATATGGTGCATTTTTTTGTTTGTTTTGTTTTTGTTTATTAACTTGCCTGGACATATTTGTAGGATCTGTTTCCTTTGCAATGTGTGGTTGCGGATGTCTTTGTTTAGTTCTGCTTTTTTAAATTTTTGTCCTCATTTTTAACCCTGGATTCCCAGGAATCACACTGTGCTTGTATAGGTTAATGGTCAGACTATGATTGCTCAGAGGTTGTGTTCAAACATCTCAAGCCAATAAAGTTTCCACCCTCTGCCAGCGGATGTGTGTGTGTGTGTTGGAGAGAGCATTTAAAGTTTAGGTAGCTCTGAAGGAAGTCCTGGTTTTTCTTACCTCGAGGCTCTCCTGGGAACCCTGGTGGCACGGTGGTGAAGTACTGTACTGCTAACTGAAAGGTTGGCAGTTTGAACCCACCAGCCGCTCCATGGGAAACAGATGTGTCTGCTTCCGGAAACACTGCAGCCTTGGAAACCCTGTGGGGCAGTTCTGCTCCGTCCTGCAGGCTTACTGCTAAGAGTTGGAGTCGGCTCGACGGCAGTGGGTCCGGGCTCTCTTGTGTGTCCTCTGTGTGTGTGCGAGCTCCCAGCCAGCCAAAGGTGTGTGGGTAGCTTGGCCTTCTCCAGTTTTTCCTGCACACGTGTGTGGAGAGCATATGAAGGCCCCCATTGACTGTCTTATTTCCCAGATCCTCCTGGTAAATTTTTGGTGGGTCTGCCAATCTGTTGCTTGCCGTAACGTGATCACAACCTCACACTGGCAGAGCTGCTACTCTTCCTCATTTGCTTGCACTTAGGTTGCTGCTGCTTATGGGACTTGTTCATGCTCTGCACCAAATCCAGCCCCTCTGGCAGGAGACCCATTGGTCTTCACACCTTTTCCCACCCCGCTGGCCCTACCTCACCAAAGGAGCCAGGCGTGGGAGGTGAGAGAAGCCGAGAATGCCACACAGACTCCCACTGTTCTCACCTGAAGGTCAATAGTTTTATATGAATAACCACTTCTTAGTAATGTATGTCTTTGGTTGATTTGCAGAGCCATGAATGGGTTGGCTTATTTAGGGGATTTTGTTTGTTATTTTTTTTTCTTTTTTTAGTAGATAAGCAGAACAGATTGTTAAAAGCTGAATGTTTGTATGACTGGATGTAACAAAGTTTTGTAAGAGAAAATTTAATTTCTCCACATCCTTGCCAACACTCACTATTTTAATTTTTTTTTGGTAATAGCCATCTTACTGGGTGTGAAGTTGTATCTCGTTGTGGTTTTAATTTGCATTTCCCTGGTAGCACAGTGACTAAGAGCTACAACTACTAACCGAAAGATTGGCAGTTCGAATCCACCAGGCATTCCTTGGAAACCCTGTGGGGCAGTTCTGCTCTGTCTCACAGGGTTATTATGAGTCAGAACCTGCTGATAGTTTTGGTTTTTTGGTTTAATAACTAATGATGTTGAGCATCTTTTCATATGGGTATTGGCCATTTGTATATCTTCTTTGGAGAAATGTATATTCAAGTCCTTTGCCTATTTTTTAAATGAGCTGTTTGTCTTTTGTAGTTGAGTTATTGAAAAAAACCCACTGCCGTCCAGTTAATTCCAACTCGTAGTGACCCTATAGAACAGAGTAGAACTGCCCCATAGGGTTTCCAAGGAGCAGCCGGTGAGTTCGAAATGCTGACCTTTTGGTTAGCAGCCAAGCTCTTAACCACTGCACCACTGGGGCTCCAGTTGAGTTATAGCAGTTATTTATATATTCTGGATATTAAACCTCTATCTGATATTTGGTTTCCAAATATTTCCTTACTGAAATGGGTTGTTTTTGGCAATTGTGCCTGGTTTTATAATTGCTTTTTGGGGAGAGACACCATCAAGCTACTCTTTCCACCCCACTGGAAGTCCTGCCTCTGCACTGGTCACATTTCGAAGCTTTTCAGCCAATTCTGATGTGAAGCTAGGGTTGAGAATCACAACTAGGGTATGATTTAAAAAAAAAAAAAAAGATTACAGGAGGATAAATCCTAATTTCACTTCATTCCATCAACTTTTACTGAGCAGCCTCAGGCACTGGTCACAGGGCTGAGGATACTGAGATGACCGAGACCAGCCCTCTCCTTGAGTGGTCACAGACAGGAAGGGAGACCAGCAAGTGCATTCTAACTGTGAGCATACGGGACTGGTGATGCTGGGTTTAGGAGCATAGTCAGCAAAGACTCTTCATTTTTCTGAAGTGCACTGATAGGCTGTCAGAATATGCTCAGAAAGTAGTATAGCCATCAAGCAGATCCTGCATTTTCCTGAACAGGAGTATAAATAAATTTATTCATCCTGGGAACCTGGGACAATTTCCCAAAATTGTATAGTGATTATAAACATAATTTTAAGTAACCAGCATTTTACTTTATATAAAGGCTACTGAGTTTTTCAATGCTTGTTTTCTTTTTTTAATGCTTTATTTTCAACTGGGACTGTGATGATTTCACAACCTCAATTTATGTGAATAAATTCAGTAATAGTCAATCAATGTCAAAGTCCTTAGGGACAATGTGACATGGTGTATGGTTTCTGAAGTTGGGGCTGCATGAAGGCAAAAGCATGGAGGTTTAAGAAGAAATATTAGTACCTCTATTTTTTTAAATAGGATTTGTTCTTTAACTATTTTCTACATACTGAATTTTTTATTAAGCAAGAATATTTATAGAGCTTTTAATACATACAAATACATGCATATATTGGGGGCATGCCCCCATTTTTGTTTTTCGAGAGTACTCAATCACAAAAATTGGAAACCGCTGGTATAGTGGAAAGAACACCAATCTGAAATGGGTGCTAGTCTGAATTCAACCACCAGCTTGCTGTGTGAA
The DNA here is from genome assembly GCF_030014295.1 of Loxodonta africana. NCBI lineage: Eukaryota > Metazoa > Chordata > Mammalia > Proboscidea > Elephantidae > Loxodonta > Loxodonta africana. The sequence continues at coordinate 95,350,000 of NC_087352.1, forward strand.
CAAGGGTGAACTGTGAGGAGTCTCTCAGCTTTGGTTTCTGCATCTGTAAACTGAGGGGCCTAATGTCAAGATCTCTGTGATCTCTTCATCTCTGGAAGTCTATGAGTGGCTTTTTCTTGCTTATTCTGTTGTGCTTATTATGTAGTTTTAAGAGCAGAAGGTGGTATTTTTTTTTCTGTCCAATATTTGAATTGGACAGAGATGTGAGTCTATTTCTGAGTTCCTGGCCTATTTCCAGAGTGCTTTCTGTACTTGACATCCATTCTCTGTGCTGTTGCTGGTGATAGGTGCCATGACGTCACAAACCAGGATGTTAATTTTAAACCTACTGACTCTAGACATACCAACGGAGGCATAGCACAATTAGTAGCAAAGTACAAAAAGATGCCCCTGGACACTGGCACAGACACATGCGTGCACACACAAATCAATCTGTATCTATTGCTTAACTTCATTAGTGGCTTAGAACTCAAAAAGTTTCAAGATTTGAGTGCCTAAAGGACATTAGAAGTAGTGTTAACATGTCCATACATATCCAGCTTAGCATCTACTCAGAAACTGAGCTATTAGAGGATTAATTTCAAAAGAACTGAAAGTCTGAAAGATTCATAGGCCCTCTTTTAGCTCTTTAAGTTCAAAGACGTTCAAAATTTGCATATTCTATTTTAACTCTTTTAAAAACATTATTCAACTTTAAAATTTGATTAGCAGAAAATGTTGGACTTCAGTGTTGAAGGATCATAGTGAAATAGACTATTGATAGTTATTCTTCAAATAAGCAATTACTTTATTACAGAGTCAGTTCCTTCAAGCTCTGTATTACTTTGATTTAGTTTCTTTTGCTATTGCTAGCTAATGAAATTCGAGGTGGAAACAGGTGATAATGCTGTGAATCTCTATCAAAAAATTCAGCTATTCAAAATCAGCTGCTGTCCTTTACCTGTGGGAATGGAATAACCACATTCTGGCATGTTCTGTATAATAACTGCATCAATCTTAAGATTTGTACTAAAGGAAAAATGACAGAAAAAGGAACAACAACATAACAAAAAAAGTGACAATCCATAGTTGTTTTTATTGTAAATAAACATTAAAGATGTGAGTTCATGAGAATATGATTGTAGACAGCTAGAATGAAAGAGGAAAGAGCAAAACCAGAAAAACAGGAGAGAAATTAGAAAATATGAATGTTCTAGAATAGAAAAAATGAAACTCTTCAGCTCCGTAATTTTATTTTATTTTGTGTGATAGTAATGGCATGAAGGAGTGAAGGAAAATACGCTTTAAACTTAGACCTGTATAAGCACGGTGTGTACTTTGTGACCTGCCGGGGGTATAGAATGTAGTCATTTTGCTAGTGCCTGTAACAGCCAGCCAGGAACAAATGTCACTAAGGCTTCCAATTGGTAACCAATCCCTGAGCTTACATTTAAGGTTCTAAACTTTAGATTTAATGCTGATCATAGGATTAGAGCTAGATATTCACCCTGGGGAAGATGGGTAGACCGTGTGTGAGGAAGAGATTTGTCACTTCCATTGCTCCAGTCTGAAGGTCAAAGACTATTGCCAGCACCATGGTGCCCACAGCCCGTGTGAGCTCCACAGTTCCCTGAATTACTGATGCTACTGGTTAGGCAGAGAACACGTTTCCCTTCATCGCTGTATGTCCATTTTGTAATAGGTATATATATATTTTTTATATGTTTGGCTGACTTCCTGTTTTGATCTTGGTGACCCCGTTTGGTTTCCCAAATGATTTTCAAAGATGAACAAGTAGCCAGGTCTGGATGGCATGCATTTGTCTTTTTCAACTGGGCAGATGGCATTTCCCATTCACCCCACTCACAGTCTTCATTTTCTTTTCAACGTTTCTCTAGACCAGGAGCTTTTATCTCTTTACATTAAACTTTTTATTATAGGTGGTGCAGTGGTTAAGAGCTCAGCTGCTAACCAAAAAGTCGGCAGTTTGAATCCATCAGGCACTCCTTGGAAGCCCTATCGGGCAGTTCTACCCTGCCCTATATGGTCGCTATGAGTCAGAATCGACTAGACAGCAACGGGTTTTTTTTGTTTTTTTTTTTAATTATCATAGTAGAAAAGTTACAAGGACAGTGCAGAGCTCCCCTGTTGCTAGAAACCTTCCCTGCTGGGTAGAACTGGGCTCTGAACCTGGAGTGCAGCAATGACTCCAGTCGGCTCCTGAAGGTTATGCAAAATTTGATATGCTTATATGAAAATGCAATTTTTGGAAAGAAGCCAAGAACTTTAAAGACTATATTTTAGCTTTGTCAGTCTTTTTTCTTTAGGTGTGATCTCTGCTCTCATGTTTCTTATCCCAATAGCACATTTTTTGGTTTATAAGAACACTGCTGTCATTAGCTGCCGTTGAGTCGGCCCCTGACTCACAGCGACCCCATGTGTTACAGAGTAAAACTGCTCCGTAGGGTTTTCTTGGCTATAATCTTTGAGGAAGCAGTTTGCAGGCCTTTCTTGCACAGAGTTGTTGGGTGGGTTCCAACTTTAACTTTAGGGTAACACCTGGTCAAAAACTGGGCCACCCAGGCTTCTATATTAAATACCTCAAAATGTACATTTGCACAAGCGTGCATAGATGGATTTTTGCGTCCCCTTATCACACCCTGTAATTCTCTGACTCACCCGATGCTCGTGTTCACATGACGTACATTAATTCTGTGGAGGTAAGCCCAGAGTTCCTTTAACGGTGGACTCTGTCTACACCACATAACGTGTCTCAACGTGCACGCTGAAAGCCCCTGCTTCAGAATCACCTGGGCTCCCGGTTAGAAAGTGCAGAATCTTCCACCCTTATTCAGAAAAAAATCTGCATTCTTAACAATCCCCCGGAGGGATTTGGATGTACCATGTATCAAACCCATTTATACAGACTGCCTAAATTCCTCATCTTAGCTTAACAGCACAGATATTTGGGCTGTTATAAAAAGCACTGCTCTTTTCCTTTGAAGCGTTGGGAGGGGCGGGGAAGCCATGACCTTTTTATAGACCGATTCTTCTTTTGTTCCTATTTAGAGTGCAGTGGAGTCCCGGTGGTGCAGTGGTTAAGAGCTATAGCTGCTAAGGAAAAGGCTGGCACTTTGCATCCACCAGCCACTCCTTGGAAACCCCGTCGGCAGTTCTGCTCTGTCCTATAGGGTCGCTATGAGTTGGAATCGACTCAACAGCAACGGGTTTTAGCGTGCACTACAAGGTCTTTCTGACTCCCCTTTAATTCTAAAGATGGAAGATAATTATAGCAGTAGGATCTAGGAGTCTGCAAAACCTCTCAAGTAAAAACTTCCATTTATCAGTATTCTGAATATTTTACTTATTTTTTAAAATTTTATTGTGTTTTAGGTGAAAGTTTACAGTGTATATTAGTTTCCCATTCAAAAATTTATACGCAAATTGTTTGGTGACATTAGTTGTAATCCCTGCATCCTGTCAGCACTCTTCCCCTTTCCCTTTCAACCCCAGGTTCCCCGTGTCCATTTATCCAGGTTTGCTGCCCCTTCCTGCCTTCTCGTCTCTGCTTTTGGCCAGGTGTTGCCCATTTGGTCTTGTTTACTTGATTGAACTAAGAAGTAGGCTCCTCATGTGTGTTATTATTTGTCTTATAGGCCTGTCTAATCTTTGACTGAAAGGTGGACTTTGGGAGTAGCTTCAGTGCCGAGTTAGCAGGGTACTCGGGGGCCATAGTCTCAGGGGTTCCTCCAGTCTCTGTTGGACCAGTAAGTCTGGTCTTTTTTTGTGAATTTGAATTTTGTTCTACATTTTTCTCCCACTCTGCCTAGGACCCTCTATTGTGATCCCTGTCAGAGCAGTCAGTGGTAGTAGTCTGGCACCATCTGCTTCTTCTGAGCTTAGGCTGGTGGAGGCTGTGGTTCATGTGATCCATTAGTTTTTGGACTGTTACTTCCCTTGTGTCTTTGGTTTTCTTCATTCTCCTTTGCTCTGATGGGGCCAATAGATGTATCTTAGATGGCCACTTGCAAGCTTTTAAGACCCCAGATGCTACTCACCAAAACAGGGTGTAGAGCATTTTCTTTATGACCTATGTTATGCCAGTTGACCTAGATGTTCCCTGAGACTGTGGTCCCCAGCCTTCGGCCCCAGTAACTCAATCCCTCAAGGTGTTTGAATGTGTCTAGGAGGCTTCTATGACTTTGCCTTGGTCAAGCTGCTGAATATTTGAAATGCATTTTTTTGTTATTGTCTAACATGAGGGGTTTTATTTCAGACTTACAGATTCCAGTCTGCTGCTAGAAGATTATTCATCCAAGTTGAGTTCCAAAGCAAAGAGAGCCAAGAAGAGCCTCCTTTCTGCAGAGGAGAAAGAGAATGTACCCAGCGACTACATGGTGCCCATTTTCTCAGGACGGTGTGCTGCTTTCTCTTCCTGGGTTTGATTATTTGAAAGTCGGAAATGAATGTTGTCAGAGTAGATGATGACTAATAATAACTAACATTTATTGAGCACCTACTATGTACTGGGCCCTGTATACACACTGTATATCTAAGGAAGCCCAGGACCCTGCACTGAACGGATGTGTTAATTATGAAAAGGGATCCCTTCAGAAGTCTTTGCCATCACCCAGCATCACTGCAAACAGAAGGGAATGATTAGGATGGCCCAGACTTAGATTCTTTACAAAGTTAGTTTATATATGCAAGTAGTCATTATAAGAGATGGCTAAGTTAGAAGAATAAAATATTATTATTTTCTGCTTTGTTTCTCTCTGTTTTAAAAAAATCATTTAAGAACCACATCAACTTAGCATTAGCCTACATGCACTCTTCATGTCTTCTCCCGGATCTTTCCCCACCAAACCAACCATTCCGGCTCTCCCAGGCCAGTCTCAAGAAATGATAATATACAAAATAACCTCTGGTAAAATAAAATGTGAGAGAAAATTGATCTTATGGGTTTCGTTTACGGTTCTCCTCTATTTTTTGTACGGACCCAGTTTCATATGTTCTATTACGGTGTTGGGCGTTGACAGTATTAACAGCCTAAGACAAGGAGGATGGGAAAGAAACTGGCCCTGCAGGTGACAGGTTTGGAGTTGAGACCATCAGTGCTATTCAGAGTGCTGGGGAGGTATATGCATTTATTTGTTTTTAATTTGTAGCAGTGTACTTTTGTCAACATGTCACATCAGATTCTTGCTCTGTGCTCAGGTTATAGAAGAGTTACTAATGACGTATATTTATATTTACTTAAAGGGAAATATGCTTGCTAGCTTAGGTCCAACAGATGTGTTTAAAAATGTGCTCAAGTTCTCACGTGAAATACGTAATTAGAGTTTTGAAGTTCAGTTATTTCTATATGGAAGAGGCAAGGAGGCCATGAATCCCCCCTGCCCTCTAGAGCTATGCCAGGGTATCTGTTGTTGGAAGCAGTGTGAGGTCAGACTTAAAGTTCTCTCACTTAGCATTGTCTCAGCTTGGCGCAAGACTAGCACTGGATATGATCAACTATTGTACATATTGAATCATATTCCACAGCTTTGTCTACACCGTATATTGACTGCTGTAGAGAATTCCAAACAAATTCTCACAATGGTTTATTTTGTATTCATTTATTTCCTATCTCATTCCAGAAAAAAAGGTGAGAGCTAATTATGCTAGGACACTAAGCTAAACACCTCCCATCTTACTTTTTTTTTTTTTTGCTAAATTGACTAGTGAATATATTACTGATTTCATTAGTAGGGACTTCCCTATTAATATTTGGGAAGACAAATGTAAGGAGAAAGAAATTAAAATTTACTCACTAAATTTAGTAAGAAAGAAAGTTGACTCATCTTGTCTGCCCACTGTTCTAGTAATATTCCAGGAGAAATTCCAGCCTTATAGCAAGTGTGGAACCCTCTTCCTCATCAGAAGGCCAGGCATTTGCATGTACAACAGCAGTGTTCGCTTACGTACGTTTGGAAGCACTCCTCTCTAAGAAAAGCAAATGGGCAATTCTGCGTTAAAAGGCCTGAGAAGACTCAGAATTTCAAGCGAATCTTCAGTATGATTAATATACTCCCTTACTGAACCATCTGATAGGGTTCAAAACAAAGATTAAAAATAATCTATTTTTAACAGCATTAACAAATCACAGTGAAAATTCTATTATAAAGTACTATGTTAGGGGACAACACTTTTAGATGTTACCTCCTGTCTCTCACTTGCCATCATCATCAATAACCAATAAAGACAGATGACTTTTATAAATGTTACTACTTTGATTGCAGGCTTGACTGTTTCATAGCTATATGCAAATACAGATGAGGATTGTTATATATACACTCACACACACATACAACATACACACAACCTCTGTTATCTTAGAAAGAAAACAGTAGGCATAAGAATCTTGTGAAAATCTGGAACTTATTTTTCTATGCAACAGTTCTGCGCAATGCAGTACGTCTGTTGGATTATAGCATCCAGGTCAAGTACACAGTCATATGTCAGGATCACAGGCTTTAAAGCACAAAAACTATGTCTCATCTTACAATATCATCTTTTCTTGAAAGGTAGTCACAACTTTAATCTCTTATTGTAAACTAAATTATATTTAAATGCACTAAGCAAACGAGTACAGTGATCTCCAGCCAGTTATGTAACTTCTCTGAATTACTACATACGTAAAATAAAAATGAGACAATTTACCACAGGGGGTTGTTGTGAGCATTAAATGAGATAACTGGCTGATTTGGCAGCTAACAACAACATGTTAAAAAGCACTTGGCACAGCACCAGTGACATAGTAGGTGTTATCATTGTTGTTATTATTATTATCGGTGTTAACGTTAACTTTTGAATGTGAAGAGTTTGCTCCTGATCTACCATGTTTTTCTGTCAGGTTTTATTTGGGCAAAGTATACTATGTTGGAGGTCTGGTACATTGAACTTGGTAAAACAGGGTAGTCTTATCAGTGCCATCCACAGTATCCATATTTTGTTCTTATTATGTTTTAGCCAAGCGCATATCAGTGGAATTACAGATACGGAAGAAGAAAGAATTAAAGAAGCTGCTGCGTATATAGCCCAGAGGAATCTTCTTGCTAGTGAAGAAGGAATCACGACATCCAAACAGTCGACAGCATCCAAACAGGCGACAGCATCCAAGCAGGCGACAGCATCCAAACAGGCGATAGCATCCAAGCAGTCCATGGTATCCAAACAGTCCACATCCACTCTTCAGCAAGAGGAAGCTTTTGAGAAGAAGTCAAGGAAAGTTGCAATTCGAGAAAAGGCAGAACAGCTGTCGCTGAGAAAAACAGTAAGAAAAGACAAGTTAATATAACTTACAAAAATGGAAATGCATGGAACAGGTTGTGCGTGTGTGTGTGTGTAGATATAAATTTATTTGTTTCAAGTTTAGAAATATGTGGTTTTGTGGAGAAGCAAAATGCAATAAGGAGAGAAGACATTAAAATGTATAGGTCAAAGAAAGGGAAGCCTAGTAGTTTTAAACTCCAGGGAGTATATTTTAAGAACCTTAAGAAATATTGCTTAAACTTAGAATGTTAGGTATTAAATAATTACATGTGCTTCAAAAAGGGAGGAGGGGAGTGCATTTTGTCTAGCTGCAAAAACAAGGCTCCAAATGGAAAAATAAGTTCGGTTTATATTTGTTATTTAGGTGGAAGCCCTGGAGGCACAAATGGTTAAGCCCTCGGCTGCTAACCAGAAGTTGCTAGTTCAAACTCGCCCAGTGGCTCCATAGTAAGAAGACCCGGTGGTCTGCTTCCGTAAGATTGCAGCCAAGAAAACCCTCTGCGGCAGTTCTACTCTGTCACATGCAGTCGCTAGGAGTTGGCATTGACTTGATGGCACCCAACAACGACATTTAAGTAGCACAGGTTGTTTCGGTTTAGTAGTAGTGTGGTAATTTTTTTTTTCCAGTTGGAAGAAACCGAGGCGTATCATAAAAAGCTGAACGAAGATAGCCTTCTTCACGCTCCTGAGTTCACCATTAAGCCTCGTTCGCATACTGTGTGGGAGAAGGAGAATGTAAAATTGCACTGCTCGGTGTCAGGCTGGCCAGAACCTCGTCTCACGTGGTATGTCAGCTTTGTGAAAAATACTTATAGAACTGATTACATGAAGTTCCATTTCCCTCAGTGTGCAGGAGTCAAGGAAGACATCTGCAGTTTTGTGTAGAGTTTCAAAAGAATAAAAAAAGGATGCTGGGATGAGTATTTTATGCATGAGAAGAAAGAACAGTCTTGCATATTTTGATACATTATTACACTTTAGAATCCCATCATACAGATGAGTCTTTATTTCTATAAACTGTTAAATTTAGTCAACATGTTTACAAAGAAAATTATATCTGTAACTACAAAGGACCATAAAAGTTAAAGAAAATTTTCCTTCCATTAGTGAACTTTACAATATAGGTATCGTAGTGTGAGTAGAAGCAATGCTGCCTTTTTAAAAATAACTAAAACTCAGAGGGCTCTCATTTCTGCTCCTCACCTGAGCCAAGTCTCAGTGTGCTTTCTGAAACCAAACAAAAAAAAAGAGGAGTATCTCAGCTGGGAGACGCTACTCATACGGGACCTTAAGACATTTTCTTTCCATAATGAATAAACCCCCCTTTCTCCTTTTATTCTATTGCAATTGGCAATAAACTTGTGACCCCTAAACCCAGAACTTCCTGTCACATATCGTGAATATCTGCCACAGAGAGCAGAAGTATGAGAATGATTGAGACAATTAAAAAAGACGTTTGCTGTTTTATTCTCTGACACAGGTGTTTTGCATGCTGCTTTCTTATCTCAGGGGTGATGGTAAATAAACCACGTGTCGCAGAGTGAACGCTACCTGGAGTGGTATTGTCACCCACAGAGCGTCCTCCTCCTCACCTTTCTGTTGTTTCTGATGTTGGTCAAACACCTGGCTGGCACAAATGGAGGTAGATGACAAGAGAAACTCATTTAACTGTTGAAGGTTACCCTTAGGAGCAGGTGCTGAATGTCTAAAAATTCACCTGTGATAGCAATCAGCCTTTGATAACTTTGGAGTCCCTGGGTGGTGCAAATGGCTAACACACTTGGCCAACCGGAAATGTCGGAGGCTTGAGTCCAACCAGAGCTGCCTTAGAAAAGCCTGATGATTTACTTCCTGAAAATCAACCACTGAAAACCCTATGGAGCACAGACCTACTGTGACACATATGGGGTCACCATGAGTTGACATTGAATCGACAGCAACTGATTTCGATAACTTTGAATTTACTTACAGTTTTTCTGTGCGTATAAACTCTTTTCAGAATCCTTCTGTTTGAGAACCAAAGAATGAAACCCAGAGCCAGCTATGAATTATCAAGGAAAATAATTTATGGTATTATATGTAAATTATAGTATTATGAGAAATGTAGGAACGTATTTCAATGAAAGTAGGACTTACTAAGGTATTCTTTTACATCTTAAAGGATGTAAACTGATTTTTTAAAACCGATCTGCCTTTGACAGTTTTGGCCCACCCTCTGGGACTATAGAGAACTGGCCTGTTAAAGGGACATTTCTTCTTGAAAAACTGATTACTTCCTACTTCAGGAAAAAAAGTCCAAACTTTCCTGTAGAACTCCATGGAGAATAGTAAATTTTCAGCTCTAAGAAATACTATTTGGCTAGTAAGAATTTCCTCTTCTCTTATTAATTAAAATATATTGATAATAAATGAAGAATTGATCCCTTAATTGAGTAAATATGTTTATTAGCATCCTGTCTCTGGGTTCCTACTTTTCTGAAATTAAAGTTAAAGATGACTTTCAAAAGGGCATAAAACAATCTCTGAAGAAAAATATTAAATCCTTAAGCATTTGTTTATTCTGTTAAATATACAGTAACTAGAATAAAACCCTGGCCACATACCATTTATGGGGCTATCAGGTTAGAGTGAAAGGATTTCTGAAAGGCAGAGCTCAACCTTGGAGATTAAACTCCTTACATTGTGTTTTCTTGGCCTGGAAAAGCCAACAAATAAAAAAGATAAAAACTTCCCAGAAAAAAAAATAAGGTAATCAAACTGTCAATATTTAGAAACTCAGTTAAAAAAAAAAAACTCCAACAGTTTCCAATTATCATCACTAATAGAGCTGAGAGGTACAATTAACCCCCAAATCTTTCATGTGTGGCTTTGAAATATTTACACTTTCTCCTCACTTATTGACTATCTTGTTATCCAACATTTTGCATTTATGACAATAGTAAAAAATTTACTATCTGACTATTTTGTGCATTAACGACATACATCTGGCAGTTGAACACCGAGGTGCAAGGCAAGAGTAACACTTGCTTTGATGATTTAAGCTTACATGTCAGCTTGGCTGGTCCGTGATTCTCAGTGGTTTGGTAGTTATGTAATGATGTAACTTGGCAGTTATGTAATGATGTAGTCATCCTCCATTTTGTGATTTGATGTGGTCATCCTCCATTTTCACATAACACCAATTTTACCTAATGACTTGGTCTTTGGAACCTAACCATGTTGTTATTGTTAAGTGAGAAAAAGGTATATTTCATTTATGTATGAATATAATTGTATTTTATGTCTCAGAGTTTCATTTCATGGAAAAGTGAGGGCCAAAGACAAGATTTGTCTCAGGAAAGATGGGGAGGCCTCATTTACTGGAACGCCCCTTCTCTAGTTCCTACACCCCTTTGAGTGCTTGCAGAAGGCAACATATTCTCAGTCTGATGCAAAGCACCGGTCCTAGCCACTGTTCTCTTTATCAAAAATCCTACCAGCAGGGACAAATCAGGGCTACTCACAGAAAGTCCTGTTGCCTTGCAAGTTGATTAAAAATTTAATATTAAAACAAAAGAACCAGTGGGCAACTGAGAAAATAGTTAACTGTACTTCTGAGAGCAAGATTTATCTATGGATAAAGGTGAAATTTGGGCAATCAGCTAGCAGAGAACTGAAAATCGGCAATGGCAATAAAAGGACCTGGTCCAGGTTTTGTGGAACATGAAGCTTATACTCTTTGGGGACTTTCTTTGCAGAAAAGAATATAAAGTTAGTAATATAAATTTTATATATTATATTATAAATATAAATTGGGCATAGGGCCTTCTAGGGGCCCATACTGGTTAGAGGTCCTGAAACTTAAGCTTCATTAGCTTCAAGGTAAATCCACCTCACCCACCTCTGGTAGGAAACTTCTGTATGGGATTAGTATACTGTCCTGGGCATGCTGCCTTTTAAAAAAAAAAAAAGACAGAGTTGTAATTTACTCTGCAATGCTGGTGCAGAATGTGCGATCCTCGGTGAGCATCTTTCCCCTCGATAAGCTGAGAACTCACAACCCAAGCAAGAACCAAGATTTTTGGTGATTACTTTAATGGCTTTTGTGCCCTTTTGCAACTGAAGCTGCAGCTTCCAGTGCCTGACGCTGAGTGTAAGCATGAGAGAAACACTGAGAATCCCCTCCCTGAAGGGTGGTTGGTGTTCACTGCCATCAAGTTGGCTCTGACCCATCGCAATGGACGTATAACAGAAGGAGATGTTGCCTGGTCCTGGGGCATCTTCCTCATCGTTGGTATGCTTGAGTGGATTGTTGTGGCCATTGTGTCAATCTATCTCATTGAGAATTTCCTTCGTTTTTGCTGACCTTCTATTTTACCAACCATGGTGTCCTTTTCTAGTGATTGGTCTGTCCCGATAATGTGTCCCAAGTAAGCAAGCCCAAGTCTCACCATCCTCACTGCTAAGGAGCATTCTGGTTGTATTTCTTCTAAGTCTGATTTGTTCTTCCTGAACAACCAAACCTATGCCATTGAGTCGATTCTGACTCATAGAGACCCTACAGGACAGGGAAGAACTGCCCCAAAGGGTTTCCAAGGAGCTGCTGGTAGATTCAAACTGCTGACCTTTTGGTTAGCAGCCAAACGCCTAACCACTGCACCACCAGGGCTGTTCCTGAATAGAAGGAGATAAAGGAATCAGTTTGTGGTGATGCTTCCTGCCATCATGCAACCTCCACCTCTAGCAACTGAGTCCTTAATCACATCTTTCAAAGACATTTATGCCTGGGGCTATGGGTCTCCCCTAGAGCCCTTTCCAAAGAAGGATTGACTCCAGGTTTCCACTAGGTATCCTCAGGTCTTCCAGGTCCCTAAGGTCTAACAAACGATGTGGACACACAGCAGCTGCTCTTCAGCCAATCCCACATTACTGACCCAATGTATTTAAACAGAACCCAGGGGTTACCTGACAGTGTCGAGTGACTGCAGCACACATCACTCATCAGTGCTGGGTGCAGAGACAGCCGAGGGGCACAGTCCTGTTTCCAGCCCTCTCTGAGGGCAGAAGACAGCCTGTTTTGGGACTGGGTTCAGTAGGAGCATTAGCTGCAGAGAATACCACTGTAACACCACAATGCAGTGGACCATCTTGAAGGAAGCCTTTGTCAACATAAAAAATATATAACAGTTCCTGTCAAGTTGATTCCAACTCATGGCGACCCATGTGTGTCAGAATAGAACTGTGCATCCTAGGTTTTCCAATGGCTGATTTTTGGGGAAGTAAGTCACCAGGCATTTCTTCTGAGTTGCCTCTGGGTGGACTCAAACTTTCAGCCTTTTGGTTAGCAGCCATGCACATTAACCATTCACTCAGGGACTCCTTTGTCAACGAAGAAGGGAAAATATGTATGTAGTGAAAACCAAGATTTTTTTACTTAATAGGCTATATCTATATAATAACTTGCACAAAAGATTAAACTTTGGTTTTTAAAGGGAGGAAAAAGAATTTATACTTGTATTTGTTTTCTGTGCATCGCAGAACTGAAAGGATGCATACGAACCTGAGAAGAGCAGTTAGCTATGAGAAGAAGCTGGATAGAAGGGAGTGTATTATCTAGTCACATTTTTTACCTTGTATGAAATAGGGGACAAGAGAAAAGTTCCCTTTAAAAGAAGGAGAGAATTGTCTAAATTTTATACTTTCTGAAAGAGCTAAATTTGAATGGATTTCCCCTCTGAAACCTAGATCAATTTTGACAAGCATTATTTGTTAATGGAAAAAAAAAATCAAGCCTTTTTGCTTGTTCATAATTTACACTACGAAAGAGTTTACTGTAACCACTTTATTGACATCAGCCCAATATCCACAGGCATTTGTGTGGGTAATGATGTATGTGTTTTATATACATAAATGAAAAGTCCCTGAGTGTCAGGGTTTTATTCTAGAACCACTTAAAGTATAATGAAAGCTCCTTAACTAATATAGTTAATAGACTTTACGTGAATATGATAAGGAAAATGGGTACATCTATGTATTCACAAGGATTTAAGAAACCTTTTGACAATTAATCCCGGGGTGTGGGTCACTCTCCAAAATTAGCCAATGACTGGATGGTTTGGAATTTCACTTTCCAGAAATAACAAGCCCTAAAGTATATATACAGAGCACGCCCCAAATTCTGCATTTCTTCACTGACTTACTACAGAGTGACCCAAAACCTGAAGGTCTCATTAACGAAAATTCCTAGAAGAATGTCATTGAATTGGTTTCTGACTTAATCTTTGTCCACTGCTTTAAAACATGAGTTCCCACAGGAAAGGCTAGTGGCGCCGGAGTGAAAGTATTGTCTGGTGTGTGTGTGTGTGTGTGTGTGTGTTTGTGAATATTTTAAAGCAATTTAGTTTACCAGCTGGTCACATGAGAACAGCTATGGATGTTTAGTTGAGGCGGGAGGAACTAAGATGCTCAGTTGTGGAGTACTGGAAAGCAAGAAGGGTGAAGTAACACCAGGAGCTACAAATTACTGTTTTAACTCATAGTTTATAAAGATGAAGAACATTTTTGGTCAGAAGTCAAATTGAATGCCACCCACTTGCTTGGTCAAGCAGCACATGCCGTAGCCTTTGGTGTCATATTTCTCTTCTGATGCTAAGAGAAACTGCTGAAAATACTCCAACACATGGACAACACCAGGCAAGAGGGAGCTTTTGAGTCAAGTGTGAAATGTACTAAACCAATTCAATCAGAAGAACACGCTGACTATCATGTTCCACCCTGTCATTCACCTAAACGAGGAATGTCAGAAATGAGGAGTGGCCAGTGGATTTCTTTTTACAGAGCATCTCTAATCAAAGAGTCCTGGCTGCCTGAAGCCTAGGCTGAGACAGCTGCCTGAGCCGCTCCTGGGCTGGGCGGCAGCAGCCCCACAATCAATTGGCACTATCTTCTGCGGGTGGAGGAGAAGGCTATGCTGCTGCTCCTACCATACATTTGCTATCCTGAGCTAGCCCAACCCCCAAATGTTACATTTTTACATCTGAGGGACCTGAGACCCAAAAGGCCTCAACTTATTCTCTTCAAGTGCACTTATTTAAAGTAACCCATATCTAAAGTAAATAGTGGAGTCCTGGTGGCGCAGTGATTCAGTGTTCATCTGCTAACCAAAAGGTCAGCAGTTCAAATCTACCAGCCGCTCCTTGGAAACCCTATGGGGCAGTTCTGTTCTGTCCTGTAGGGTTGCTGTGAGTCAGAATTGACTCGATGGCAATGAAAAAAAAAGTATATGTTTGTCAGAACTCTATTCTTTCAGCCAAAACATTATGAAGTTATAATTAACCTGTTTCATTACACAATAATTCTATTCAATCCAATTTAACAAACACTGCATACTTTATGTTTGTCCATGACTGACTCATACTTCCTTGGCGGTGGGAATAGAAGTAAATGTGGATAAAACTCAATCCCCAATCTTCAGGGCACTGACAACTTAGTAGAAGAGACACATAGCAACCATAATTTGGTAAATGTATCTAGCTGGAGCCCTGGTGGCACAGTGGTTCAGAGCTATAGCTGCTAACCAAAAGATCAGCAGTTTGAATCCACATTTTTTAAACTCTATGAAACAAGAGAAAAGTTCTCTTTAAAAGCAGGAGAGAATTGTGTTAATTTTACACTTTCTAAAAGAGCTGGATTTGATTGGATTTCTCCTCGTTGCAAACCCTGTGGGGCAGTTCCGCTCGTTCTTATAGCGTTGCTGTGAGTCGGAATCAACTCAGTGGCAGCCGGCACAGGTTGTATCTAGCTATTTGAACTGATGCAAAAAGCCAGGAACAATTAACATTGTGTGAGATTTCAGGGAGAATTTTACTAAAGAAGAGGCATTTCAGCTGAGCCTTGAAGGATGAGTTGGGATTTTGCTATGTGGAGAAGGACATTTATGCATTAAGAGAAGTATAGAAAATGAATAAAGTGTTTTA
Source organism: Loxodonta africana (assembly GCF_030014295.1). Lineage (NCBI taxonomy): Eukaryota > Metazoa > Chordata > Mammalia > Proboscidea > Elephantidae > Loxodonta > Loxodonta africana. The sequence goes on from NC_087352.1 coordinate 95,365,248, forward strand.
GGGACATAGGGTGTGTGTGTGTTGCGTATATGTGTGTGTATCAGTTAGAGAGAGGAAGGAACTTATTAAAGATGAAACTGGAAAGAAAATTTGAGGTCAAATTAGAAAGGATTATACTGAACTGCTTGGATATCATCCTGGAAACACCGGGAACCACTGAGAGATTTTATGAAAGTCAGTGGTGTCATTAGTGCGGCACCAGCAGCTGCAGTAACGGGGAAGGGGCCCTGGGGATCATGTTTTCATCTGAAAGTCCTAAAAACCACCCAATGACAGGAAATGACTCTTCCAGGCACTATTAGCATGCTAGAGGCAGCACCTGAAACTAGAATTCAAGACATCTTGTCTCTCAGGACTTGTTTCTCTAACTCACACTTTCTCTCTCATCCTCTTTCTCTCCGTGTCCACCGATTTCCCTGCCCCCATCCCTCCTTACAATCGTTTCCAAAGTCAGAAGAAGTAAGAACAGTTGGGCAGTGGTAGTCTGACATATGTCAGAGACAGACTGCTGGTGTTCAAATTCCAGCTCTGCTCTTCGACTTTGGGCAGGCTACTTAATTCTCCATGCCTTAGTTTCTTCATCTGGAAAATGATTTTAGAAATAGTCTGCCTCAGAGGTCATTGTGAGGATTGAATCTGTTAGTATGTCACAGAGCACTCAGAAAACTGCCTGTCCACAGCGAATGCTCTGTGAGCATCACTATGGTTATCCATATTGTTTATGTTTTTTGTACATGTTGAGTGGAGTATCTGGAAGGGAAGCAAGTGAACTCCAGGCTCCTTCTGGGCAGAAAATGGCTTAGGTAATGTCTTATGTGGGTTCTCTAGAGAATACCAGTGAGATGTATATACGTAAAAATATATAGAGAGAGATTTATTTCAAGGAAATGGTTTATGCCAAATCCATAGGTCAGGCAGCAGGCTGGAGACCTCTGCTGGTTCACGGAATTGCGGGAGCTGGTGAATCCAAAACCTGTAGGTCAGGTGGCAGGCTGTGGGACTTTTCTGCAGGCTTATGTCCCAAGATCTGGATCAGGTGATGAGAAGAGTGTAGGGTTGAGAGAGAGTGAGTTCTGCCACAGTATCCATTTATGTTCTAGATGCAGACCACACCTCTAGGGAAACTGTCCTTTCAACTGATTGGTTGATCACATTGTGGACGGTGATTACATTACATTACAGAACAGCAATCAGTCTGGTATCTGACCAGACTACTGAGAATCATAGCCTAGTCAGGTTGACACATAAACTTAACCATCTTAGTCCACCCCTTATAAACTTGACACCTATACACATCTCTTTAAACTATACATAAATTCCAAATAAAGAAAATTATAAAGCCATACTTTCACTTAACATGATACAATTAACATGCATATAACCAAAAACACACTAACCCCTTTTACATCTTGTATTTTATAATAAGTAATGGGATAAGGAAGAGAATAAAATTAAGACATTTGATACACACATACACACATGAACATATATCAAAAAAGGGAAGAAATACTTATAACAATTACAGTCCTCATTTCTGCAATTGGTCACATGGTCATAGCCAGTATTTAGAACTACCTTCTTCCACTACCCATTTCATCTTCCCTTCATCCTTAATGAGCATCTCAGCTCGTTATGATTCTTTGCCTGGTGGGGTGACCCAAACCTTCATTTCTGATACATAAAAAGGCCATTAGTAGCCCTGTCAGAATTGGGTTAACCCTGTCAAAATGACAAGGGATGGTAGTACTAAGAGATGCCCTAAGGGATCTCCTATATTCAAGGCATACTCTTATTTACCTCCATTATGTAATAATAGTCCAGTTTTTCCTTGGTCATCATGACCAATCACACCAGCCAGTATGGTAACTGCCTTCTTTGCCTGTTGATTCAGAGGCATGAGAAGCCCAAAGTGGCCAGGTGGCATTATTATCTTCCAGTTCAATGAAATAAGTGTTGTGTCTCCTGGTGGGAGCATTTCTCCCTTTGAATGTAAGACCTTTAGACCAGCAGAGCATAAGATTGCAAGGAGGGGAGGCAATAATTTTGTGAATGGGTCACTAGGGCTAATGGTGAGTGATGTCACTCCTATTTCCACCCCTTGGGCCTGTGGATCCTGGCTATGGGAAAAACAGCATCGTATATTGGATGCTGATTTACAGCTTCCTGGAGAGCCTTGCCCCAGTCCTGAAAGGTATTACCACATAGATGGCACCGTAATTTAGTCTTTAAAAGGCCATTCCATCATTCTATCAAGCACCTGCTTCGAGATGATAGGGAACATGGTAAGACCAGTGAATTCCATGAGCATGGGCCCATTACCACACTTCATTTGGCATGAAGTGAGTTCCTAGATCTGAGGCAATGCTGTGTAGGATATCATGACAGTGGATAAGACATTATGTAAGTCCATGGATGGTAGTTTTGGCAGAAGCATTGTGTGCAGGGAAGACAAATCTGTATCAAGAATGTCTGTGCCACTAAGAACAAAGCACTGCTCTTTCCATGATGACAGCAGTCTGATATAATTAATGTAAGCAACCATCATCATCACAGGTGGTAAAACTGGCCTGGTACCATAGCCACAGGCTGTTGAGAGAATTGAGGAAGTGATGACCAAATCTGGAGCCACTTACATCCCAGGAAAAGAGTGTCTCAGGGAGAGGCCCCTCAGGGGTAGCCCCACCCTCTGAGGGTTGAGAGGTTTGACCAAGGATGAAACAAAAAGAAAAAGGGTTGTTTAGTTTTTATTTATCAAAGTTTTTTTTTTCTCTCTCTCTCTTCATGATTTGTATTATAAACTCTTCCAAGGCAAGAGCTTTGCTTGCTTATAAATAAAACCCATTGTTATCAAGTCAATTCCGACTCACAGCAGCCCTATGGGACAGAATAGAATTGTCTCGTAGGGTTTCCAAGGCTACGGCTGCTAACCAAAAGGTCGGCAATTCAAATCCACCAGGCACTCCTCGGAAATCCTATGAGACAGCTCTGCTTTGTCCTATAAGCAGACTGCCACACCTTTCTGTCGATGAGCAGCTGGTGGGTTCGAACCACCGACCTTTCGGTTAGCAGCCCAGCACTTAACCATTGCACCACCAGGGCTCCTCATAAATAAAACACCTAAATATGATGATCTTTTAATGCAATGGCATTATTTTTAACAACATGCAAGGATGTTAGTAGGAGGAATGTTTTGCTTTCATCCTCAGACAACAGCAATAAAACCCCTAACACAAAGCCTTTTGCTTTGTCATTTCAACAATGGTCAACTTTTTTTTTTTTTTTTTAGTTTATTTACTGAAGTATAATATACATACCAAACATGCTTGTTATATATAAATGTCAAGCTTTGAAGAATTTCCATAGACTGCACACACCCACATAACTAGAACCCAAATCAAGAGACAAAACATCATCAGTACCCAAGAAGCCTCCTTTGTGCACCGCCTCCCCAAGAGAAATCACTATCCTGACTTCTAGCTGCATTAATTAGTCTTTTCTATTTTTGTACTTTATGTAAGTGTAATCATTATACTGTGTCTCTTTTGTGTCTGGCTTTTTTTTTTTTTTTGTACTTTAGACGAAGGTTTACAGAGCAAACTTGCTTCTCATTAAACAATACACGTATTGTTTTATGACATTGGTTGCCAACCCCATGATGTGTCAGCACTCTCCCTTCTCGACCTTGGGTTCCCTATTACCAGCTTTCCTGCCCCCTCCTGCCTTCTAGTTCTTGCCTCTGGGCTAGTGTGCCCATTTAGTCTTGTTTTGTTTTATGAGCCTATCTAACCTTTGGCTGAAGGGTGAAGTTCAGGAATGACTTCATTACTGAGCTAAAAGGGTATCCGGGCCCATACGCTCAGGGTTTCTCCAGCCTCTGTCAGGCCAGCAAATCTGGTCTTTTTGTGTGTGTGTGTGAGTTAAAATTTTGTTCTACATTTTTCTCCAGCTCTGTCTGGAGTCCCCTATTGTGATCCCTGTCAGAGAAGTCGGTGGTGGTAATAGGGCACCATCTAGTTGTGCTGGACCCAGTCTAGTGGAGGCTCTGGTAGTTGTGGTCCATTAGTCCTTTGGGCTAATCTTTCCCTGTGTCTTTGGTTTTCTTCTTTCTCCCTTGCTCCATACTAGGTGAGACCAGTGTAGTGTCATAGATGTGTCTGGCTTTTTTCACTCAACATTTTGTACATGAGATTCATCCATATTCTTATGAATGGTCAGCTGTTTTAAATGTAATTTCTGTGGAAGAGAAAAGCATGTTCATCAAGATGTTTTATTGTGTTTACATATAGTGTACTATTTAACTTATTGTAGATTTATATTTATTGGACAGATGCCACTTTTATGAGTGCCATGTTTACATGTTTTCCTACAACAACAAGAATTCTGTGTGTGTGTGTGTGTGTGTAGTCATAAAGTTATTTACACTTTAAGTTACTTCATGTTGTTTTCATTGTCTTTCCATTGTCTTACAGGTATAAAAACCAGGTTCCCATAAATGTCCACGCAAATCCTGGAAAGTATATTATTGAAAGTCGATATGGGATGCACACTCTGGAGATTAATGCGTAAGAGAAATCAATGTCCATGTGTATTGCCTGACAGTGGCTTAAGGAGGTGCCTCGTGCCTCCAGTTAATGGAACTTGCTCCCCCTCTTTATCCTAGTCCAGTGTAGTCTTGGTGTAATGTGAGGAGAATTCACAGACATTTCTTCTCTTGGTGTATACCTAGCAATGATGTACATCACTAATACTTACCAGGCCTGCATTACCTGCCAAGTGATTTTATATTTGGATTTAGCCAAAGATGATAAGAAAAATTAATAAGTATCTTTTAATTTATTGTTTTATATACAAGAGGTTTTCCTAGTCATTAGTAAGAAAATAAGTTGTATGTGTTAGGCATTTATATTCGGTTATTTTTTCAGAGTTCCAAATCAACATCATCATCATACTCTTGATGATATATGCATTAGACTAATAACTTAAAGCCATGGAGATTTGGTGGGGTGCATTGAAAGTAAGCTAAAGCTGGAGATACTGTTCTTCCATTCAGCACACCAGGAGCACCAGGAAACTGATCACGTGCACTGTTATCTCTGTGTGTGTGTGGCAGGGCCAGATGATGGGTTATCTTAGGGTAAAGCAAAATCCAAAACAAATGTTGAAAGCAGAATCCATGTCAAAATTTTAAAGTCCTCAAAGGTTTATCCTGTCTCCTAAGAGGGTTCTGAAATCCAAACCTAGTTACGTGGATGAAAAAGCTAAATAAGCTCCCACCATTTTCAGTTCAGATAAAACTATGAAATGCTGAGATGTCAAAATAAAATTTGCATAATTACAATCTCAAGAGATTTATACCCTTCTCCTCAGATCAGAGGAGTTGACACAAGTGATGTTGGGCTCCAAACAAAACCCTGGGACCTTGTGATGTTTGCCAAACACAGTATCTGCTGCTTGGTGGTTCTACTGAGACAAGCTATGTGGCTGCTTTCATAATTAAATAGTTATAAAAAACAGATGTATTTACCTCCACTGGAGTTCTATTGATGTCCATAAAATTTCAACAAGGAAAAAGTTTGTACTAATGAAACTGAACCTCAGGGAAAGATGGAGGACACAGGAACTGGTGGTGACAAGAGTCAAAGAGCCTTCTTTGAAATCTTAGCCTGTTCATCTCTCTGTGAGGTCATGTTCTCCCTCATTCTGTTATTAAAGACATTCTGATTTCTGTATTATAACTTAGAAGCACTTCCAAATGCCACCTCGTGTTGTTCTGTGGACTGAAATGCCAGCTGTGGCCTGAGCCTTAGTAGAATTCAGGTCTAAATAACTTAGTTAGGCTTTGACTGTAGAACAAAGTATTAGACCAGCATGGATCTGGCTTATGGATCAGGGAGGCTCTGGAGGCCTTCAAGGAGAAGCTGCTTCTTTCTCGTCGCTGTTGCCGTGATGCCCCCCAAATGAAACTTATTGCTGAGGGTAAGATAGCTAGCAGTCCACCACCTCCATTATGCTTCCAGGCAGTCATCTGCTATAAAGATATATGGTTAGACATTTTCTGCTCCCAATATAACTTGAGACAAGCTTGTAATAACAGTGTTCATTCTGTAATTTATGTGCTTATCAGTTTATTGACTTATTTACTTATATTTTTAGTGAACCTGGGCTAGGGTCACAGCGATCTATGAATGTTCTCCCATTCCGTGCTGCCAGCATGAAAATGCAGTAGTTCATGTGGACCGTATAAACTCCCATCATTCACTAGATCAGACAATAGCTTTGCCAAGAGTCCCTGAAGAGCCATTCGTGAGATACTGGTTTGCATGTACTGAGTTAGCAGGAGTCCCTTGATATTACTGTTATTAATTAAGAGGAGTGTCACCATGATGGCCACTCATTTCTATGATGTTCTTTCAGATGTGATTTTGAAGACACAGCTCAGTACCGGGCCTCGGCGATGAACGTTAAAGGAGAGCTTTCAGCGTATGCGTCCGTCGTGGTAAAGAGTAGGTTTGCTGGACTTGTTTTATTCAGAGTGTATTTTAAAAAAATGTCTCCCCATTGCCAAAAAAACAATCAATCGTGAAGCAGTTTACATCCCTTTCTGTTTTCTTTTTTAGGATATAAAGGAGAGTTTGATGAGACTTGTTTCCATGCCGGAGTTTCCACCCTGCCCCTCAGCTGTAAGTTTAAAAATATGTTTGCTAAATTTCATCCCTATTTAAAATGCAGCAGAATAAGCTATTATATAATGCTGAAATAAATGCATAAGATATGTATAACACATAATGTATGCTAGTATGCATGTACTAGGGATCTGGGGTTAGTTTCAGTTTTTAGATTCTCTGGTTGCTGTTCTCCTCTGAATTTAATTACTTTGTTCTAGTTTTACAAAAAAACCCAGATATGATGAAACAAAAATGAAAAATGCTTTTAAGGCTTTCTGTATTAAACTGAAAAAAAATCGTTACACAAACACACCCATTGCTGTTAAGTTGATTCTGACTTGTAACAACCCTATAGAACAGAATAGAACTGCCCCAGAGGGTTTCCAAGGAGGAACTGGTGGCTTTGAACTGTCCACCTTTTGGTTAGCAGCCGAGCTCTTAACCACTGTGCCACCAGAACATACGCACACACATATACATCTGAACTGTACCAAAGCACTTTTCTTCATCTTTCAATACCCAGGTCAGCTTCACCTTCTCAGGAAATCTGTGTCTGACCCCAATTAGGTGTCCCTTATGAGACCAAGGCACTTCCATCAGAGCATCAGTCACGAAGGGCACTGTCAAGTGTTACACGTCTGTCTCTCTAACTGGCCCATGAGCCACTTCAAGGGAAGACTGGGTCTTTTATCTCTGAACTCCAGTGTCTGACACAGAGTAGGTGTTTAATAATGAATTAATAATTAAATGAATACATGAATTTATGAAGTACAATTTAAAGTGAATAAAACTACCAAAACTGACTTAAGAATTAAATAATAAATTATAAGCTTTTGAAAAATTCTTATTGGTGGTAATTTGAGAACTTCAAACATTTCATCTATATCAGAACTTCTTTTCATGGGAAGCAATAAATGTAAAATCTCTATCACTGTTCAAATAATTAGAAGCTTATAATGGTCAGACCGAGAAAGGTAATCTAACCCTAACATCTTAGTTTCCAAGCATTAAATGACAACTGCTAGTTTTGAGAATGGTTGATAAAGATATGGATATGCAAGTTACCCCAAATAGCCAAAACAATCTTGAAAAAGAAGAACAAGGTTGGAGAATTTGCACTTGCCGTTTTCAAAACTTACCGCTAATCTACAATAATCAAAATGGTGTTGTACTGGCATAGAGAGAGAGACATATATCAGTGAAATAGAATTGGTGGTCCAAACATAAAGCCATACATCTATGGTGAATTGATTTTTGACAGAGTGCCATGACCTTTCAATGGGGTAAGCATAGTCTTTTCACGAAATGGTGAATATCCACATGCAAAAAAATGAAATTGGGCCCCTATCTCACACCACATATAAAAAATTAACTCACAATGGATTGAAGATCTATATGTAAGGTTAAAAATCTTATATAAAACTCTTAGAAGAAAAGATAGACATAAATCTTAATGACCTTGAATTAGACAACAGTTTCTTCATGTGCTTGTGTTTGGTGGAAATTTCTACAGCAAATTAGGTTCCCGTTTACCAATTTCTATACATATTGTTCAGTGACGTTGGTTATATTTTTCACAACGTGTCAGCGTTTCTCATTATTTCCATTCTGGCTGTTGGAAATTGTTTCTTAGATATGATATCAAATCATAAGCAACAAAAGAATGGAAAATTGAACATCATTAAAATTAAAAATATTTGTGTTCAAAGGACACCATCAAGAAAGTGAAAAGCACCACATAGAACGGGAGAAAATATTTGTCAATCATATATCTGAAAAGGACTTGTATCTAGAATATATAAAGAACTCTTACAACTCAAAAATAAAAAGACCCAATTAAAAATGGGCAAAGGATCTGAGAAGACATTTATGCAAGGAAGGCATATGAATGGCCAACAAGCAGATGAAAAGATGCCCCAGCCATTGATACGTTCTTACTCATGGCAACCCCACATGTGCAGAGTAAATGCTCCGTAGGGTTTTCAAGGCTCCGTAGGGTTTTGTAAGCAGACCACCAGGCCTGCCTTCCGAGGCACTTCTGGGTGGGTTCGAACCACCATTTTTGGCTGGTAATCAAGAGCTTAACTGTGTCACCCAGGGAGCCCTCATTAATCATTGTTGTTGTTGTTGTGCCATCGAGTTGATTCCGACTCATAGTGGCCATATATGACAGAGTAGAACTGTCGCAAGGGATTTCCTTTGGTATAATCTTTATGCGAACAGATTGCAGATCTTTTCTACTGTGAAGTGGCTAGGGGTTCAAACCAATGACTCTTTAGTTAGCAGCTGAACACTTAATCATTGTGCCATGAGGGCTCTTTCATTAGTCTTTAGAGAAAAGCAAGTCAAAAGCACAGTGAAATATCACTTCACAGCCACTAGGATGGCTAGAAGGAAAAAAGTCAGATAATAACAAGTGTTGGCAAGGATGTGGAGAAATTGGAAACTTCATACACTGCTGGTGGAGTAGCCATTTTTGAAAACAGTCTAGCAGTTCCTCAAACAGTTAAATATACAGTTTAATATGACTCAGCAATTCCGTAACTTGGTATACACCCAAGAGAAATGAAAACATTTGTTCATACTAAAATTTGTAAATGAATGTTTATAGCAGCATTATTTATAATAGCCCAAATGTGGAAACAACCCAAATATACATCAACTGATAAACAAAATGTGATATATAGCCATACACTGGAATATTATTCAGCCATGAAAAGGAATGAAATACTGACACATGCCAAAAAATGGATAACTATGAAAACATTATGCTAAGTTAAAGAAGTCAGCTGCAAAAGATCACATTTTATATGATTCCATATATATGAAATGTCCAGAATAGGGAACTCTAAAAAAACATAAAATAGATTAGTGGTTGCTTAGGGCTAGAAGGGATGGGAGGATAGGTGGGTGATAACTAGGAGGTATGGGGTTTCCTTTTGAGGTAATTAAAATGTTCTAAAAGGGACTGTGGTGATGGTTGTGCATATTTGCAATTAGACTAAAATCCACTGAATTGTATCCTTCAGATGGGTGAGTCTTATGTGAATTATATCTTAATAAAGCTGTTTTAAAAAAAAGAACCAATATTCTTAATAGTACAAGAATAGGAGGCAGTGCAAATTTGGCCCGTGGTCTATAGTTTGCTGCCCCCTGTTTTAAACCATTTTTCTCAGGATGGCGAGTCAGTATGGTGGAAGAGTGAGAAGTGATAAGGGAATGGTGTTTTGTCTTCTTGTTGTTAAAGTTGGTTTGGTTTCCCGCTGAACCCCAAAGCCACTTCGGAAAGCCCAGACCAATCTCAGATATAGAGAGAAATTAGGGTCAGCTTTTAGATGGCCTACTTGCACTTCCAGTTGGGTCTGGAACTTCCAGGTCACCACAGACCCTCCCTGTCACCTTCTTCCCTACTCCCTAAGGCAGGTTTGGAACCAGTCCAGCCTCCTATTCCACACGAGATCTTATGAAGCTTTTTCTCTTTTTGGCCTCAGTGGTCATCATTACATAGCAGTGGGCCAGATGGGACATGTGCTTCAAAGAGAAGTGATTTCCCTGTTGGTTATGGCTGGGATAGTATGCCTGGGAAGATAAAAATTAAAGGCAGTGCAGTGTGTGAGGTGAGAGGACAGGCTCTGGAAACAGCCTGCAGTGTAAAGCCTGGCTCTGTGGGGGTGAGACCTGAGCAGTTATTTAGCCTCTTTTTTTTTTTTGTTTTTTTTTTTTGTGCTGCAGCTTCCTCGGCTATAAAATAGAGATAATAATGGCACTGATAGCGCTATTGTGTGGCTTAACGGAGCTAATAGATATCAAACACTTGGAACAGTACTTGGCACAAATGAAACTCAGTAAATGTTAACATGCATTTTCAAGTTAATACTCAGGTCTTAGGAAGAGAGACAAAGTATGAGGAAGGCCTAAGTTGTAGAGTTGGTCAGATGCGGGTTTGAATTTCAATTTCGCACGTGCTATGTGTGAAGCCTTGGCCTTGGCAGGATATTACTTTTGTGAACTTCCACATCCCCATCTGAAAGAGAGGAAAAAATAGTGTCTATGCTGTGGTGTTGTTACAAAGATGAGATGACAATCAAACATAAACCTTGTGGCATTTAAATAAGTGCTCAGTAAAGTCATTACATTCTCAGCCCTTTCCTTTTAGAAGAGAGAAGAAGGAAAAAAAAAGAAAAACCTGAGAGTTGATAATGCAGGCATGTATTCAATCTATAAATAAGAAACGCCAAAGAGAAAAACCTTTTTTAAAGTTACAGTATTTAAAAATTTTTTTTTTTTTCACATTAACATTTCTTATAATTTTACTCTGCTCATTAAAGAAACTGAAGTAACTTACTGAAAAACTCTATTTTTTGGTGTAATTGGTATGACTATTTTATCCCAAGAGTACAAGAAGAGTTTAAATGGACTCAGAATCTAAAATTAAAAAGTGCACATATTGCAGCTAACTATTTGAGTCTAAGTGAAATGCACTATTAATTTGCATTTTATTTAAGACATTCAACCTGGTTTTTAAAATTCTATTTATTATAATAATAAAAATAAGCATTTAGCTCATCTGACCATTGAAGCAAGAATTTCCATTCAAATGATATTATGCATCTGTGCTACATACTTCTTGTGTAAGGCTTAGTTTGTGCCACATCAATAATTGGATCAGTCATTGTTGTAACTGTTTTGTGGCTGTGTGTATTAAAATGCTCTGTGTCTCTTTGACAAAAGAGGTAAATTACTGATTCTGTTTTTGCTATACCCAGTTGCTGTTACCCCTTATGGTTATGCATCCAAGTTTGACATCCACTTTGATGACAAGTTTGATGTGTCTTTTGGGAGAGAGGGCGAGACGATGAGTCTAGGCTGCCGTGTCATTATCACTCCCGAAATTAAACATTTCCAGCCAGAGATCCAGTGGTACAGAAATGGTGAGTCTTTGGAATAATGAATTCTCCCTTAAGCCTTTATTTGAAGAAGGCTGCAGGCCAGTTCCCCAGGCCTGGCCCAGAGTACAGATGTCTGTAGATTGCAAATCTGTTACCAGAGTTGGCGAAATCTGGAAGTTGGAGGGGATAACCTACTCTGTGTTTTTAAAGTAAGCTTTTACGTATGTATCAATGTACAAAATTTTCATAATATATTTTTGGAGATTATATTTTCTTATCACCACGTAATACGTGAAAAGGATTACAAAATAATGTATATTTAATTTGTAAGTTTATTTGGTAAAATACCCTTTTTCATAGACTTATCATTTATGCAATAGGAATTGTATGAAGCTTTTTCAAAACATAACTTTATTAACTAACCAACAGAATAAATTAAGAAGAAATTCAGACCTGGGTTCTTTTGTTCTAACGTATTAAAGGATCTTTATAATTTAAAATTTCTGGTAAATATATTCTGCATACAAAATATGTGTAGCTACACTGATGTCCCTGAAGGATACAAAAATACATAAAAATTGTCCTTTTCTTGAGGTCATGTTATAACTGAGACTGGAAGAACAGAAAGAAAATCTTCCCATTATTAGTTCCTCTGGCTCTGCCTTTCAATCACAGCTTAGTCTTATTTTGTTTCAGAAGGGCCTAGAGCCATGATACTTTGATGTGAGGAAGAAACAAGGTTTCATTTTCTCTTATACGTCATATTTGTATTAAAGTCTATTTTAAGTCTAGCTAATGCTCCAAAGCCAAAGGAAACATCAAACAAAAAGCTATCAAAACAAGTTGATTAGTTGAATCATTGGACCTTAAGAAATAATGTGATCTCTAAAATAGTATCATAAATCTTAGATCCAAAAGAACTGAGTTTCCACACCAGATTATCTTGTCCAATAGACAAAGATATTAAACATGTCCAGAGAGAATAAGGAACTGCCCGAAATCACCCAGCAGAACTCCAGTACACCCAGACCTCAGGCCCTGCTGTTTGCCCTCTGCGTCTGGTGCACTTTTCACTAGTACTCTGTGCTTTCTTGTATGTCCCCAAAACTTTAGCTCTAGTAAAGAAAAAAAAAAAACAACCTAACCTCACTGAAAAGCCTGTACTTTCTCCAGCCTTTCTGCACCCCGTTAGGCCTAGGCAGTGAAAAGCGCACTGATATTTAAGGACTTGAACTTCCCTCTAGGTACACATTTATCTGCATGTTCCATGAAAGGTGCCTAGCAAGTAGAAGATATGTAACGGAGCGAGAAGCGAATAGACCTGGACACTCTCATTGTTCCTTTCAGTTTATCTTAACATCTGGACCAGGATTATATTTTAAAGCTCTCAAAAAAACTTTAAAATTCCAGATGTGTTTCGCTATTCTGTGTATTCCTAAGTTTATCATGTAATTTTATGTTTAACTTTTTTTATAAGGAAAACTTTGGAAAAAAAATAGAATAGAAAAAAATAGTGATAATATTTTGTGGTATTTCCTGTAAGACACTTTACGGCAGCTCAAACTCAATTTTGTTCATGGAAAAAAACTAGAGCTCAGAGAGGTTAAGTGACTCGCCAAAGTTGCCTCATTAATTAATGAGAGAGATAGGACTGAATGTAGGTCCCTTCCAGGAATGACTTTATAGACATGCAAATGGTGCCCGCCCACAGGACCACTCTCAGAAGGGGACCTGCGATTCCTTAATGCTCTGCTGTCACCAGCTTGAAATTCCTAATAATGTCAACAGTTGTTTTTTTCGTAAGTGATGTCCAATGGGGCAATACAGCATGGGCATGAGCAGAGAAACTGTATTAGGTGACAGTGTGGACACTTTCAGATTCTGCCCCCAGGCATGGTGGGCGATGTTCAGTTGCTCACCAAGCAGATGGCCTAGCCTTCAGGTGTGTATGCGTCCACCTGGAGTACTCTGCAGCACTGTAGGGTTCCCAGGAGATGGCTGGGTCAGGACCTGGGTCCAGATTGGACCTGGCACTAGTGGCAGCAGAGCAGTGGTGATGGCAGTGGCTGCAGCCCCAGAGGAGAGGAGGGCTCCACCTGGGGGCAGTGTGGAAACCCACAGTGGGAGGCCAGCTTGCCTGTCCATTCCCAGAACTCATCTCTTCTGCATCTGCACAAATGCTAAGTCCCTGGCCTGAGCACTGGGACAAGAACTGTCGGTGACCAGGCAGTAAACTTTGTGAATACGATATTACAAAATAAAAACCTACATATAGACATTCCAATAAAGCACGTAAGGAAGCTATTAGAACCCTTCAAAGAATTTAGAACCTCTGCTTTTGAAAACTGCTGAAACACTGCAGAACAAATACCCACAAGCTTAGAATTAGAAATTAGAGATTGTCGCTTTTGATGGACAGAAAAGAACACTATTTTCATATGAAGCCTTGGGTGAACGAGTTTCAGTGAGGAAGACAATTTTAAAATTAATTTTTCCTTGTAACTGAAGATACATTGATAGAAAGCGCAAGTAGGCATTTTGAATTATATGCAAATCATGAAGCCACTTTAAGTTTTTTGTGTGACCTTTCCCACAAGTTACAGGATATATTAGAGGAAATGTTAACATACAATTGTATTATGTATTTAAAATTAAATTTAGACTTATATGAAACTAATTTGTATGAAGAGTTAAATCTTTTTAGAAAAATTATTCCTCAGGAATCATCAGCTCTAGAGTACTAAAATTTGTATTTTGAAAGAGTTTATTTTAAGGTTGTCCCAGTACTGTCACAGCCCGTATAATACTCTCAACAGCTCCAGTAACAGCTACATCAGCAGAAAGATCCTTCTCAAAATAAAACATTATCAAAAATTATTTGTGATCTCGCATTTGCAAAGAATGACTGATGCTGCTTTCAGTTATATCAATTTAAAATAAAGTTGCTAAAAGTATAAATTTTGATGACCTATGAATGAATTTGCATAAAAATGAACCAGAAATATCTTATTATATCAATCAAAATATCATATTCATAAGGTATTATTATGTATAAAATTATAACACCAAAAATTTTTTTTGCAATTTATATTACCCCTTATGTTTTGTAAGTAATAAAATAATTTAAAGGAAAAACTTTATATTGTAGTACCTTTAACTGCACATTTTCTCTGCTTTTTGAACTTGCCATTTCATTTTGCACTGGGTCCTGCAAATTATGTGTCAGTTCTTGGTCCCCTCACTTCTGGTCTTGCACTTTTACCAGTATAATATGGCAGAATGGCCCCAAACCCCAGATACGTTCTATAATAGTCAACTAGCTTTCAAAAGAGAAGATGAGAAAAAGAGAGAGAGAGGAATGAAGGGGAGGGAGGAAGGAGAGAGGAAGGGCAGTAAAAGGTAATTTACTTAAATTTTTTAAAAATTTCTAGGAGTACCTGTTTCTCCATCAAAATGGGTGCAAACACATTGGAGTGGAGAACGGGCAACGTTGACATTTTCTCATCTCAACAAAGAAGATGAAGGCCTCTATACAATTCATGTGCGAATGGGAGAATATTATGAACAATACAGCGCTTACGTATTTGTTCGAGGTAAGACCTAGCAAAAGCAGAACATCAAAGAACATTAAAATGCTGAGGCCATATCAATCTGCTCAAACATGTTTGTGTAATGATGAAAGAGCCATTTGAAAATTCTTCCAAATTATATGGCATAGGATATTAATTTCCAGTAAAAACCAGACCTAGTGTAAAAGGTGAACCCGGAAGGCACCAACAAAAAAGTGACAGATTTTCAGACCATGTTATTGTCGATAATATCAGCAGTTTCCTCATCTTCAGCAAACCACCAGCACAGTTCTCTATAGGTGTTTGAGTAGAGATGCTAATCCTAAAGATAAGAAAAGCCATCTCGTATGGAAGCTACAGAAACCCTGGTGGTGTAGTGGTTAAGAGGTACAGCTGCTAACCAAAAGGTCAGCAGTTTGAATCCATCAGGCACTCCTTGGAAACTGTATGGGGCAGTTCTACTCTCTCCTACAGGGTCTCTATGAGTCTGAATTGACTCGACGGCAATGGTGTTTTTTTTTTTTATATGGAAGCTGCAGTGGAAGAGGGATGTGTTATTTTGGGACTTACTCTTTAGTATCTATTTGGGGAAGCAAATTTATCATCTTACTCTAGCTCTCTTCTTTATAGCTTGAACTAGGAAACAAGGCAGTGCAACTTAATTTTTAAGAGGAACTATCATTGTTAAGTGTAGGAGTCTTTCTTTTTTCAGTGGTGCCTTGAGTAGACTGGATATGTCTAAGTGGGAATGTTATTTCTCCATGGGACCCTAGCACGTATGGAAGACCGTTAACACTTGCAGGCTTACAAGGGTAGACTTACTAACCTTTATCTCTCATGCACTAGATAGAATCATAAACTCACAAGCATCTTGATCAAAATGGAACCTTAGAGATCTTTCAGGGGTACTTAACCAGTATCCACTGACCCCCAAGGGGTCTATGATTAAAATTGTGTTCTAATAGAATTGGTTTCTTTTGTAAGCTCATGTATTATATATTATACACTTAATAACACTGTCTGAGAAGGGGCCTCTAGGCTTTACCCAATTGCCAAAGGGGTCTATGGCACAAAAACAGCTACAACCCTGGGTGGGGCCGTGGGACGAAGGCCTGATGATCTGCCTCTGTAAAGATTGCAGACAAGAAAACCCTACGGAGCTCAGTTCTAGTCTGTAACATGTGGGTTGCCTTGAGTTGGAATCAACTCCTTGATGGCAACAGGTTTAGCTTTATTTTTTGTTTATGGGCGAAGTTGACAAAACAAAACAACAACAAAAAGTTTCTCTCTGTCAATCCAGGGGCAGGAGGATGGTCCAGATGGTTCTGCTCAATGCAGTCATTCAATCCCAGGCCCCGTTTATGTTGCTGTCCCCTATGGTCCTGTCCCATGTCCCATTCCAGCCCATGGAATGGAGAAGAGAGGAGAGAGGAAGAAGGACGTGGAGGAGAGATGCAGAGTTGCACACCTCACTTCTACTCCCTCCCTGGGGAACACTTAGCCACATGCACACACCTCACAGCGAGGGAAGCAAGGGTGTGTATGAGCAGCCATGTTCTCTCTAAAGCTCAGGGTTCTAGTTCTAAAAGGAAATAGGGAAGAATGGATACCGGGGGACAGTTAGCAGACTATACCATACCATTCCTCGGCAGTAACAACTTATCATTGAATTCCGCGATGTACCAGCAACTGATAAGTGTATGATATCTATAACATCTGAAAAATGCTTCAGACTTTCTCCTACACTAAAGCATTGTGGGAAAAGTCAGGTATCACCGAGGGGGTGGAGTGGGGTGGGGTTGGGGCTAGGCTTCTGGATAAACTGCAGTGAAAACAGGCACATTGGAGCTCACCAGCAAGTAAATTTGTGTGGTCAAACCACCTACATAAACTGGCTCAATGAGGACTGAAGAAGTAGTCTTTACCTCTCAGCTGTCAGCCCTAAACCAGAGAATATCTTCTGCAGAGAAGCTCTGCTTTTCCAGAAAAATTTAGTTATGTCTTCATGCTTCCTTCGTGGACTTTTCCTGGGAACTCTGACATAGTCTAGGGGTTCTTTCATAACATTTCTCAGTGCCCACCCCCCAGAATTGTGGCTCTCTGCCACATTTAAGACAAACTTCATGTTACCAACTATGGACAGGGATAAGGTGTTAAAATTTGAAGTTTGTATTTAAGCCAGATTTCAGATTCACAAAATAAGGAAATAGAAATAGTTTCTAAAATGCCTCAAATGCCAACGTGAGAGAATTGAAAAGATAAATTGGAAAGATAAATTTTAGCAATTGCACTGTGAATTTAACAACTTTTAGAAAAAGATTTCACTCAAGTTTATTTTAGTGATATTTTTAAGGATCTTTTATAAAATTGCCTTTATTGAGGTACAATTTACATGCCTTTGAATTCACCCATGTTAAGAATCCGTGCTTCATAGTGTACTGAGGAAGTTGTACAACCATCACGCACAATCCAGTTTTGGAACATTTCCATCACCTCAAAGAAATTTCAACACAGAACCATTGCCCACTCTTATCCCCATCCCAGCCCTTGTTGTTGTTGTGCGCAGAGTCGATTCTGACTTCCAGCAACCCTATAGGACAGAGTAGAACTGCACCCATAGGGACTCCTAGGCTGTAATCTTTACAGAAACAGACCACCAGGTCTTTTCTCCTGTGGAGCCGCTGGTGGGTTCGAACTGCCAACCTTTAGGTTAGCAGCTGAGCACTTAACCATTGCGCCACCAGGGTTTCTTACTCCAGTCCTAGGCAACCACTATCTATTTTCTGTCTCTATAGATTTGCCTTTTCTGAACGTTCTTGGTTACAGTATATGGTTTTTTACTTCTGCCCTCATTCACTGAGCACGATGTTTTTGAGGTTCATTTATGTTATAGCATATCAGAATGAGGTGTATCTATGCATTGAGACGCAGTTCATTCTGTCTACACATTCACCAGTTGAGGGACAGTTGGATTTTTCCACTTTGGCTGTTACGAACAACGCTGCTGTGAACATTTTCATCCATACTCATGAACATGTTTTCATTTCTCTTGGGTAGACACCTATGAGTGGAATTGCTAGGTCACATGATCAATTAAGAACCTGCCAAACTGTTTTAAATGATATTTTATGTATTTTTAAAAATCTTGTATCTATTGAGCTGCATGAGGCCACTTTAATGCATTTTCTAGAAGCCATTTTCGTGCATGTTTTTAGAGTTTTCATATTTTTGCTGCTTAGAAAATAGCTTCTGAGCCAGTGTACAAAGTGTCATATGTCTGCAGAAACACATTCCAGAACTGCATACATTTGGCCAGGATTTTATTACGTAGATAATAGGAGTTCATTGTAATAATAATAATATAAATAAGCAACAAAGAAAGAAAAGTCATCAGTAAGTCTACCATTCAGAGATATCCAATATTATATTTTTCTAGACTTTTATATGTTCCTTCCCTTCCACTCCCTTCCTCTCTCTCTCTCTCACACACATTCGCATTCATAGAAATGATAAAGTAGTAAAGGATAGAATAGGAATGTCATGAAAGAAGAATTACAACTGGCAAATGAATATATGAAAAAGTTTTCACCAGTGATCAAAGTAAGAAAAATTGAAATGAGATATCCCCTTGCTCTATCATTTATCTGTTATATTGGAAAGATTAAAAAGATTTTAAGAATTGGCTGAGTTGAAGGAATGGAGGAACAGGCACTCTGTGCATTGCTGCTGGATGTAAATTGGTTCTAATTTTCACGAGGTGTTTTGCCAGTATGTATTAAAAGTGCACATTGCTAACACTTCTAGGAATTTGACTGAATTGGACAAAGGTAAAGAAAACATTTGTGTTGGGGAAAACTGGGAGAAATCTAGATATCCACCAACATGCAAGTTGTTAAATAAATTATGATAAATGCTACAGATAAACAATAGACTACCATGCAGCAAAAAAACTAGTGGTGTATACCTATATTTACACAAAAATATAGAACAATTCCATTTTTGTTTTTAAATAATCATTTTTTAGTTTCTAGATTTAAACAGATCTAGAATGGTACAGGCCAATGTGTTAGCAGTAGTTATCTCCGAGTCATAGAATTAAACGGAATTTTAATTTATCATATTTTTGATTATTGACTATCTTACAAGCATGTACTATATTTATAATAAAGATAAACAATAGAATTATGAATATTTTGGAAAAGAGTCATTAATGGTCTATGTCAGAGGTCAAAATGTAAAAATTGGCAGGCTGATCTTTGACCCAGTTAATCAAACCTATGAAAAGTTAGGCTGTTTGGGGGTCAGGATAGGGAAGGACAGAGGCCTACAAGGGGACTAGCGTTGACTGAATGAGGACTGTCAACCAGACACTGTAGCGGTTGCTCTAAGCCAACGCCGTGACAGCAAACGCCACATCGCTCTATCACTTATCCTTCACTCAGTCATGTTGCTTCACAGTGCGTGCTTGTCATTTCAAGTATATTTTGTTCTCCCAACTGTATTGTAACTTCTTAAGAGGAGGGGTGATCCTTGTCCTTTACCTTTTGCGTTTAGCACCTAGAAGAGTATGAACACACAGTATGAACACCCTGAATGAATGAATAAATGAATGAATGGCTGAGTGACTTGAAAGATTGTCAGGCCCATCCATGAATGGTATATTCTATGGAATTTCTAAGAAATGCTGAAAAGTGGCTTCCTAAATGCCGGCTGTCTGCCAGGCCCTCTTACGGCTTATCCCTACTGCTGTATGTTTAAGCTGCTCCATCGGTGCAGGGTTACTGGTTGTTACATTATGGGCATTAACAAAAGGACATGACTGGGGGCTGCCAGCCGTCCCCCTGGCAGCCGAGCAGTTTTCTAGCAGCAGTTCTTCTGCCACTTAGTATGTCAGTCTCCTTATCTCTACCGCGTTGCAGCTCTGCCCCACCGCCGCTTCACCACAGCAGCACCCCCCCCCCGCCACCGCTGCCGACCCAGGGCTCCCAAAGGAAGGACATGTCTCCTGTTCAAAATGCCCCAGTGTCCCAGTGTGCGGCATACAGGGCTTCCGCATCAAGTCTTAGGCACCATGGTCCGGTTACAGTCTCCTGTGCAGTTATGTAGGAAATAAGAGCCTAGAGACAATTTCCAGCTGATACTTGGGGCCACAAACGGAATGTTCAAAACCAGTGTGACTTGAGCTCTTCACAGGTCATGCAAACCTCTTAAATTCAGAAGTACACACTTATTTCCGCCGTGTTTTCAAGTGTTTTGGTAACTCATCAGAGTTCCAGAAGTGCAGATCATAGAAAAGGAGAGCATTTGTTCAGTCAACAAAAATGTTTTCCCTGGGTGAGTGGCCCCTACGTGTCCTCTTCTCCTAGCTCTGTTTATGAAAGGGTTGGTCAGATGTCAGGGACACTTGGCAAATGTGGGCCTCCTCTGGGCTCTGCCACTCATTTTAATGGTTCTCACTTAAAAGGCTACAAACAGAATATTTTCATTCCCCTTCCTCTTCTCCTAGAAGCACCCCTGATACACTAATATCACTGTGCCCAAAGACACACTGTCTCAGGGGCCCCACTGTCTGAAGATCCTGCTTCATGAACAGTCACTGTCTGCAGCATCTTGTTTAACCCTGGACTTTTACTAAACTCAGATAAAAGCCCTCCCTTTCTTGACCTTGGGTTCCCTATTACCAGTTTTCCTGTCCCCTCCTGCCTTCTCATCCTTGCCTCGGGCCTAGTTTTCCCATTTAGTCTTA
Organism: Loxodonta africana; assembly: GCF_030014295.1. Classification (NCBI taxonomy): domain Eukaryota; kingdom Metazoa; phylum Chordata; class Mammalia; order Proboscidea; family Elephantidae; genus Loxodonta; species Loxodonta africana. The sequence continues at coordinate 95,386,117 of NC_087352.1, forward strand.
TTTCGTTTTATGGGTCTGTCTAATCTTTAGCTGAAGGGTGAAACTCAGTAGTAACTTCAGTGCAGAGTTAAAAGGGTTTCCAGGGGCCATACTCTCAGGGTTTCTCCGGTTTCTGTCAGACCACTAAGTCTGGTTTTTGTTCTGTTTTTTGTGAGTTAGAATTTTGTTCTAAATTTTTCTCCAGCATTGTCTGGGACCCTTTATTGTGATCCCTGTCTGGGCAGTCGGTGGTGGTAGCTGGGCACCATCTAGTTGTGCTGGACTCAGTCTGGTAGAGGCTGTACTATTTGTGTGGGAACAAACATCCGATCAAACAAATGTTTTCTTTTCTCTTCCAAGGTGATTCCCAGCATTGGGATAGGCAAAGTTCCATGGTTGTTGTTCTCTTGTAGACTCATCCAGAAGGTGAAAGGAGGGCCTGTTTGCTCTCCTTTAGAGCTCTAGATAGTTTCTGAGTAATAACATTGCAGGATAAATGTCATAAGAACAGAATTCCTGGCACAACTTACCTTGGACCTGCCTGATAGCAATCTCCAACATCTCTGTATTAATTTTCTTTCAGAACATTTTGGACAGGCAAGAGCTAAGAGGCAAAGGTCAGGGGTCATTTTCAGAGCCCTCTCTATTTTCTAACCTAATGTTCTTCCTACTGAAGATTGAAAACACACATTGTGATGCTGGTAAGCAAATGACAGATTGAAGCTTGCTCTACTGGGCCCAAAGCTGTAGCCAGTATGGTAGTGCTGCAAGAAACGTGTGCACTGAAACCTCAACCTGCCAAGCTGCCACAGCAAACCTGAGAGCGTTTATGGGATCCTTCTCTCTCTCCCCAGATGCTAATGCAGAGATTGCAGGTGCTCCAGCTACTCCCTTGGATGTGATGTGCTTAGATGCCAACAAAGATTATATCATCATTTCTTGGAAACAGCCAGCTGTGGATGGAGGCAGTCCTATTCTGGGATATTTTATTGATAAGTAAGAGCTTAGCTTAACTTCGGTTCAATTTAAAGCTATCTGGTCATAGAGATGCATGCTTGACTTTTCCCATCACTTTTCGGTGAAATTTTCTTTTCTGCACTCTTTGTCTCCCTCTGTGTATCTCTCTTTACATACCGATGTCTGTTTTGGTCTGTATCTTATGTATATATACCCTGTTTATCTATCATCTGTCTATTTATCTATCTAAATTTCAAAGATAATCTTTGAATTTGACTACCACCTCAAGTAATTAATTTAGCAAGAATGCTATGAATTTATAACCTGATAGACACCACTTTAGAAATTTAATAGCTGGTATTCAATGTTTTTCATATCCATATGCCTAGTATGTCAGTAATTTAAGAATATTGACTTTAGGAGTTTTAACAAAATCCTATTTACATCACAGGATGTGGTTTCAAGTTGTACAAAGAAATAACAACAAAAATCAATTGTATTAAATTATGTTCTTTTACAAGTTCTTGGCATTTACATTCTCCAAAATTCAGAAGCTCTGCTTTTTAGAGTAACTGGGTTATTATAATGTGTAATGGGTTTCACACATTAATTTTCCAGTAAATTTGGACAATATAGACAACAAATTTAGATTACTGACCTAAATTCATTGTTCTCTGACTTAGTTTCTATTCAAATGGTTGCTCCAATTCTCTTTTCACTTTTGAGAAATGAAATCTGATTCTAGAAGAGATGGATAATATGTGCCACTATGGTAAATAGGTTTGTACCAAAGTGTATTAAACTTAATATATTTATAGCAATAAGTAAATATACACCCACTATTAAAGCCTGCGAAATATTTAGTGTTTATTTAGTATATCTATCTATTTTTTTTGTGGGATCTATACTAAGTTATGGTAAATCTAATATTTAGAGAACTGCATGGTATTTAAACATTCACTAAATGCTTCCACATTATTTCATCATTTAGTAATGATGTTTTACTGGTTTTTGGTAGATTTCCAAGGTATTTGCAAAGTTTGATCAGTGAAAGACCAGGGAGAATCAGAATGTTTTGTTCTCCTCTTGCCTTAGTCATAATATAAATAGTTACATCATGGCTAGTATTTATTAAACACTTACCATGTGTGTGGCCTATTCTAAACACTTCACATATAAAAAAAAAAAAAAACAAAAAACACCACTTAATCTGAAAAACCACCCTTTGAGGTAGATCCTGTCATCGCAAGTAGGAAATAAGTAGCTCACCCGAGGCCACATGCTAGAGAGGAGAGCTGGGCTTGAGTCAGGCAGCCTGGCTCTAGAGCCTGGGCTCTAAGCACCAGCCTAGAAGATCCTGTCTCTCATCTTCACTCTGACTTCGTTCAGGAATCCCCTTCCCTTCTCTATTCCTCAACATAGGGCTACTCTTACACCTGAAGACAAGCTTTGGGCTTCTGCTTGAGTTCTCAGTGAACAAAAATCACCCTCCTCAGGTCCTTAGTAGGGAACAGTGCTCCTCACCATGTTCCAGAAATGTACCATTGTTTTTACAAAAATAATGCACGAGTTACATGGTTTTTTTTTTTTTTTACAGCCACATAGGCCCCCATGTGTTATTTGCATAAATGGACTATGCCAATTTTTTTCACATTTTGCTGATTTCAATTGATGCTAAGAAGACTTAGTTAAACTGTGAAATAAGCAGACCTAACATAACCTGATAGCTTCACTAACATAACCTGATAAGGTTTTTGCATTCATTTGTTGAGATAATGAGCTGTAATTATCAACTTAAATTTAAACAAATGCACAGTTTCAATTATTTTCCGATTACCAGGGGACTACCAAACTTGATCCATGACGTCTTGACTATGGCTTACACCTTTATTTTACAATTATGATCAAAAGTAACATTTTTGGACTATTTTTATACACAAAGCAGGAGATTAAAGAAAATGAACAGAACAAAAGAAAATGAGCAGAACAATATGACAGGTGAATGAGGCCAAAATTCACTTCTGGAAATGTCACGGGACGTCCGCAGTATATCCGTCAGCATGCTATGCCAGAACTTTTTTACGTTATTTCCACACGTTATATCTGTGGGCGTGTTATTTGTAAAAATATGGTAATGTATATAATCAGGACAGGCCATGCTCCAGCAGCATAAAATATGGCAGTGGATTCTGGACAACAGAATCTTAGAGTCAGTTTTGAAACCTAGATGGTCCCTATTGCTCTAAGCCTCTGGTCTGACTTTGTCAGACATAAGCAGGCTCTTGCAAATAGACCAAGCATTTGAAGAAATAACTCACCTAAGGTCACACAGGGAATAAGTAGCAAAACTATAATTCATATATCAGCCTGTCTGTAGATTTGTGGCCTTTCTGCTCTGACATACTATAGAAGTCTCTAGAGCAGTGGTCCTCCACCTTTTGTCCTGCCCTCATGAGGGTTAGGAGGTGCTCTCTAGCGTCATGGGGTTATTATGGCAATATTGGCACAGAGGAAAAAGGAGAATCCTGGTAGAACCTCTGGAGACAGGTAGTTTCAGAAGTTACCTTCACCCTCCCAGCTCCTGCTCCCACGCCCCACCTATAGCAGATCTAGAATTTCTGCAAAGGAAAGATTTAGAGGAAATAAGTGGAAGACAGGGGTTGAAGCTGTATCTGATAGCTCTTTACATAAGGTTGAGAAAAATGTCTATTGTCTATATCACAGAATGGAAGGGCAATGGCGGGGAAGGATAGAAAAAGCTCCCCACCCCGACCAGTTTGCACGGCCATTGGCCACCCTTTCCCCTTGAGAAGCATACTTCTGGGACATAGAGTCATGTTGAGGAAGTGCTATAACTAAAATTTCAGTTCTCTGCTAATAAAAAAAAGAATACTAGGAGTTATATAATCCTAATGCTATATAATTCACTCATACATTGCACCCCTAAAGCCCTGTAAGGAGGCCAATATCACGATATAAACTGTCATCTTCAGCTCTTTGAGGGTGACCCGGTCCTCCCCGCCCCCCCCCCCCCCACCGTAGCAGCCTCTGTAAAAGCACCCCATTAGAAATTAGAAGTTCAAGCACTTCATCTTCCCCCTACTGGGCCTGGGAATCTCTCTGGTTAGTCTTATCTCTTAAAGAACAAACATAGTATGACACCCTGCTTGCCCTTCCACCCTCACAGGGTGGCCTGACCACCAAGAGAGGTATGGTGGACTCTTTCCAAACCACAGAACACATAGGCATCTTTACGGTGTCCACTTTCTCAGCATTAGTTCCATCTTTAGCAGAAATTGCCTAAAGAAGGCAAAGAAAAGAATCACATGTTGAATTGAAGATGTCGGCAGTGGAGACGCTTGAGGGAGCCTTCCTCTAAGTCTCTCAGACGTAAAGACGGTAGATACCTGCTTGCTTCTCCCTCTCCCCTGCCAAACGTGGGCTCCTCACCGCCTGCCTTTAACGAGTTGGAAGAGCACGTGCGTGTTCAGGACGCATCTGAAACCTCTTTCTTCTTGTTCAGGGAGACACATTGTGGTTGAACAGAGCTGAATAGCTGTGGTTAAGTAACTAGCAAACCACTCTTGGGTATTTTGTAGAGCGACAATCTGAAGCAGGTGGGCGGGTTTGTAGCTTTGGAGCTATTTGTTTATCCAGACTTCTATTTAAGTTTTTCTCTTTTATCATTGTTTTGTTATAATAAATACGTAGGTAACCAAACATTTGCCATTTGTATAATCTTCACATGTACAGTTCAGTGACATTAAATATGTTCATCACGTTGTTCAAACATCACCATTAACTGTTTCTGAATTTTTCCATCACCTTTAACGCAGTGTCCCCTACAGACTTCTTTGAATATTTTTCAACACTGCTTTTCCCATAGATGTGAGGTGGGCACAGATACCTGGTCTCAATGCAATGACATACCTGTGAAGTTTGCCCGTTTTCCGGTCACTGGATTGATAGAAGGGCGTTCCTATATATTCCGAGTTCGAGCCGTGAATAAAAATGGGATTGGTCTACCGTCTCGAGTGTCTGAGCCTGTCGCCGCTCTGGATCCAGCTGAAAAAGCTAGACTCAAAAGTAAGCATTTTCGTTGTTATCTTTTCCTAAACCTTTTTGTGAAAACCTACAATAAGACTCATTGTAGGGTTAATTCTCTCTCTTCCACTAGAGGGAGAAAAGAGTAAGAAATCCTCCATTGATCAGAAAATCCTAGGTGCAAAAAACAGAAAACAAAAAAGTGGTTTTTGTTTTTTTTTTTTTTTTGACTTATCCATTCTCTAAAGGACTTTCTTTTCTCTTTCTTCTGATTCAGAACACTTTGCCTTTTTTAACTGAATTTCAGATATCATGTTCGAATGACATACAAATGGAGAGCATTTTTGTTCATTAAAAAAAAAAAAAATTAGTGCCTTGCAAATACAGGTTTCTTTCCGTTTAAGGTTAACTTCTTAACCTAGAAGTTGACCCTTAGGGCATTAATATCTCAGCACAGTAAGTTTCTCTATGTAAAAGGAAAAACAGGTTTACAACATTGCATCCGACCCATACTTTACTTTCCATGTTAGACAGTCAAAAATAATTTTTTCATATATCTAGCTGCAAGTCTCAATGTCAGAGCCATGGTGCATGAATTATGGCCTGCATTTGCCTCATAGGAACCCAGATGGCATCCCTGATAACACTGGCTATAAAAAGACACTAAAAGAATTGTTAGAAATTAACACTTCAATCTATACCAGATCTCTCAGCCTTAGTACTATTGATATTTTAGACCAGGTAATTCAACAACACTTCTCTGTTGAGGGGGATGTCCTGTGCATTGCAGGATGTTGACAGCATTCCTGGCTTCTACTCCCTCAGTGCCAGTAGCACCTCCTGGTTGTGACAATCAAAAATGTGTCCAGACATTGCCGGATGTCCCTTAGGGGGAAATCACCCTGGTTGAAGAATATTGTCTATTCCGTATTCACAGTGTTATTCTTTTCTTTGGTTACATGCAGAGGCATCCTAAGACTCTAGGTAAAAGAAATGCCATCTTTTCCCTGGAGCCTTGCCGAATCAGTCTCCTTGACTGCTCTCTAGTCATTTCACTAATCAGCTGACTTCCCTTCCTCTTTCCTAAATTTGCAAATTCTATATCATAATTTCACTGACTCCTGTTTTACAAATTCCAGTGAAAATAAGATTTGTTTGAATTGAAAATAAATTGTCTTATTTATCGCCTTTCTGTTTTTACATAAACTCTGGTGAAAAGGCCTTTGTTTAAAATAGTAGTTGAACTACTCTCTCTGGTGTCTATGGGATCACGGAAATGAGTTTCCTCTTTAACTTTACACTGTCTGTCTCATCCATTTTTCTTACTAGTGATCCAAACTGGTTTCCTTTGTAGGTAACACTTTTCAAAATGTAATGGGGAAACACTGCTTTCACTGAACTTTACTGCTGGATCCGCGTCCGCCCCTCTTTTCCTTCATCCTTGTTATGACTCATAAATAACCACTGGGCTTATGTGTTCTACAAACATCTTTCCCAAATACATGCTGTATCTTAAGAAGGGACTAGAATGATTACATATTTCAGGATACGTGTTGAACAATAAATGAACACAGGCTATTTTCTTAAGTTGTGTAAGTACAATTCCAGAAAAAATCAATTTATTCAGTCCAGGCAAATAACTAGGCTCTAGCAGACTGTGGGAGCCCTGGAAGTGAAGTGGTTGAGAGCTTGGCTGCTAACCAAAAGGTCAGCAGTTTGAATCCTCCAGCCGCTCCTTGGAAACTCTGTGGGACAGTTCTACTCTGTCCTATAGGGTCGCTATGAGTCTGAATTGACTCGATGGCAACGGGTTTGATTTTTGTTTGTTTGTTTGTTTAGCAGACTGTGGGAATCCCTGAGTGATGCAAATGGTTTACCAGGCTTGGCTGTTAACATAAAGGTTGATGGTTTGAGTCTACCCAGAACAGCCTCGAAAGAAAGGCCTAGAAATCTACTTCCAAAAAATCAGCCATTGAAAAACTTACGGAGCACACTTCTACTCTGACGCATATGGGGTTGTCATGAGTCAGAATCGACTCAACAGCAACTGTTTTAGCAGATTGTGAGTCCCTCCAGGACAGAGGCCACGATACCACGTACACACTCAATATTCACAGTCAGTAAGATTGATTAAGGAAATATACAGCTAGAAGCAAACCCATTTGTGACTAATCTGGCCAGTTTGCCAATTTATAAGCGCAGTTAAAACAGCCGAAATGAATGTCTGCTATTTTTATATTTTTCTTTGTTCTTTGTTCAGGTCGCCCCTCAGCACCCTGGACTGGACAGATCATTGTCACTGAAGAGGAACCTACAGGTAAGAATGGTGGTTTCCCCAATGCCTTTGCTATGCAGGTTAGCTTTTGTTGTAAAAGGTACAGTGTATATTATTGAAGACATTCAAAGAGAGCATTCTAAATCGAAGGAAATATTTGGAAATCATGAAGTAGCATATGGTCTGAGAATCACCACTTTATTGAGCTACTATTATCTTACAATAAATCACATGTATATAAAGTGTATAATTTGATAACTCTTATGTGTGTATGGAAACTCTGGTGGTGTAGTGGTTAAGTGCTACGGCTGCTAACCAAGAGGTCGGCAGTTCAAATCCGCCAGGCCCTCCTTGGAAACTCTATGGGGCAGTTCTACTCTGTCCTATAGGGTTGCTATGAGTCAGAATCGACTCGATGGCAGTGGGGTTTTTTTTTTTTTGGTATATGTGTATACACCTGTAAAACCATCACCATGATCAAACCAATGGACATATCCATCTCATCCTTGTGCCCCATAGTAATCTCTCCCTGCTACCCCTCTCCCCCATCTCCAGGTCACCAGTGATCTGCATTCTGTCACTATAGATTCAGTTTGCATTTTCTAGTATTTTAGATAAATGAAATCATACAGGAGGTATTATTTTTGTCTAGTTAATTTCACTTGGCATAATTACTTTTAGATTCATCCATGTTGATACGTGTATCAGTTCATTACAATTTATTTATTCATTCACTCATGAAAGCTCCTGTGAACATCCTTGTTAAATGTTCTTGTGGACACATGCTTTCATTTCTCTTGGATAAATACCTAGGGGTTGAATGGGTAGGTCATATGGTAGGTGTATGTTTAATTTTCTTAAGAAACTGCCAAACTGTTTTCCAAAATAATTGTAGGATTTTACACTGCCACCAACAATGTATTAGAGCTCCATTTGCTCCACATTGTCACCAGTACTTGGACAGTTTAGTTTTTTAATGTTAGCCATTCTAGTTGGGTGTGTAGTTCTCTTTCTCTGTGGTTTTAATTTGCATTTCCCTAATGGATAACAATATTGAGCATCTTCTAATTTGCTTAGTATTTGCCATCTCTGTGTCATATTTGACATCTTTGACAAGTAGACTTCACTAAGATACTCTGTTTTCTTCTAGAAGTTTTATAGCTTTAGCTCTTACATTTCAGTCCATGATCCATTTCAAATCAGATTTTGGTATGTTGTGTGAAGTAAGAGTTGAAGTTTATTTTTTTGCATATGGCTATCCAATTGTTTGAGCAATATCTGTTGAAAAGATTATCCTTTCCCCCATTGAATTGTCTCAGCACCTTTGTCAAAATCAACTGATTATATATTTATTATATATATGGTTATATATTTCTGGAATCTCTGTTGTGTCTCATTGATCAATTTGGTTTTCTTTACACCAGTACCACACTGTCTTGATTACTGTAACTTTTATAAACTGTATTTGTTTTGTTTGTTATAAGCCTTGTAGTCCTGAAATAAGATAGTATAAGTCCTGAAATCTTGTTGTTTTTCAAAGTTGTTTTGGCTATTCTAAGTCTTTGCATTTCCATATTAATTTTAAAATCAACTTGTCAACTTCTACAACATACCTTATGAGATTTTGATTGAGATTGTGTTCAATCTAAGAATCAGTTTGTGGCAAATTGACACCTTAACATCGAGTCTTCCAATTCATGAGTACTGTTTATCTCTTCATTTCTTTAGGTTTTCTTTAATTTCTCTCAGCAATGTTTAGTCATTTCAGTGTACAGGTTTTGAACATTTTTTTTGTCAGATTTCTCCTTAAGAATTTCATATTCCGGATACTATTATAAATGGTTTTAATTTTGATTTCCAGTTTTCGACGTTTAAAAAAAATAGAAATTCATTTTTTTGTATATTTATCTTGTATCCTGCATTCTTGCTGAACAAATTTATTAATTCTAGCAGTTATTGTAGGTTTCTTAGGATTTTATACATATAAAATCGTGTCACCTGAGACTAGACTAACTTTTTCCTTTCCGTCTAGATACCTTTTTTTTTCTTTACTTATTGCACCGACTAGAAACTCTAGTACAATGTTGAATAAAAGTAAAGAGACTGGACATCTTTGCTTTGTCTTGATCTCATTGGAAAACCGTTCAGTCTTTCACTATTAAGTTGAACACAGATAAGTGTTTGTTGTCAGTTTTATAGACATCCTCTATCACGTTGAGGAAGGTCCTTTCTAATCCTCATTTGCTAAGAGTTTTTACCAGGAATGGGTGTGAGATTTTGCCAGATGCTTTTCTGTACCTGTTGAGATGAACGTATGATTTTTCATTTTTCATTTATGTGTGAATTACATTGACTGGTTTTACAGTACTAAATAAGCCTTGCATTCCATTCCTGGGATAAACCCCACTTGGACATGCTGTATTATCCTCTTTATATATTATTAGGGTTTATTTGTTAAAATTTTAAGAAAGTTGTATGTATATTCATGAGGGCTGTTGGTTTATATTGTTCTCTTGTGAAGTCTTTCTTTGGTTTTGGTATTAAGATAATGCTGGCCTCATCAAATGAGTTGGAAAATATTCCCTCTATTTCAATTTTCTGAAAGAGTTTGTATAGAAGAGTTTTTATTATTTCTTCTTTAAATCCTTAGTAGAATTCATGGGTAGAACCATCTAGCTCTGGAGTTTTCTTTGTGGAAAGCTTTTAAACTACAAATTCAAATTTTTTTTTTCCTTCAGTCTTTTTTGCTTTCGGTGTTTCATTTTGGATAGTTTCTTTTGCTATGTCATTAACTTTACTAACCTTTTCTTCAGTGTCTAATCTGTACTGCAGCCAATGTATATTTCATCCTAAGTTTTGTAGTTTTCAGCTCTAGAAGTTCAATCTGGATCTTTTTTATATTTTTCCTGCCTTAACACATTCAATATTTACCCTCTTTACATATTGAATATACTTATAATAACTGTCTTTATGTCCTTGTCTACTGATTCTACCATCTGTGTCATTTCTATTGTTTTTGTTTGTTTTGTTTTTTTCTATTTCTGTTTGTTTTGTTTTTTTCATTATGGCTTTTATTTTTTTTGCTTTTTCCATATGTGGTAATTTGTTATTGGGTGGCAGACATTTTTAATTTTACATTGCTGGGTGCTGGATATTTTTGCAGTTAGGTTAGTCGGAAGTAATTGGATCCTTTCAAGGCTTGCTTTTGTTAGGTGGGATCAGAGTAGCCTTCAGTTTGGAGTAATTTGGCCATGCTACACAGACAATACCCTTCTGAATACCCAAGGAATTTTCCCTTCTGGCTAGTGGGAACACAAAGTATGCTAGGCCCTGGGAGAGCTTTGAGAAGTGATCCCCCTAGTCCTGTTGTGCAGTTCTTTCTCCAGTGTCAGGTAGCATTTGAATGAATGAATAACTTTTTATGGAGGAGTTTAGGGACATGGCACTTTATACTGTGGGATAGTAATTAACTCTTCCAACACAGAGAGAAGCGTCTTGTGACTCTCTGGGCATCCTGGGTTACGCAGAATGTGTGCTTCTCATTTTTCCTTCTTATTTTTCAGAGGGTATTGTTCCTGGGCCCCCCACAGACCTCACTGTGATTGAGGCCACACGGAGCTATGTGGTGCTAAGCTGGAAGCCCCCTGGCCAACGTGGCCATGAGGGCATTATGTACTTCGTGGAAAAGGTAAGACTCTGAGATCAGCATTTATACCTCATGCCATTTCCTTAAGATTTCTTTAAAGAAGTGGATGTTAAATTTTCAGGACAGTGAGGGGATGGGAAGTTTGTCCTGGACTCTTTAAAATCCTGTAAACTGTGAACTCTCTCCACAGGAAATTTGTATCACACAGAGTTTTGCTTGGAAGTTCAGGGGGGTTATGGATCCAAGAGAGTCATCCATAGACTACTAAGTGGTCCATAGACCCCAAATCATAACTCCTATAAGAAGAGAAATGGTTCTGAAGCTCCAGGTGGCCCATGTGACTATATTTTTTAGAGACTGCTCTGTCTCCCTTGCTCTGGTCATGTCTTTTCATCTCTTCCACCACTTGTCCTTCTCAGTAGGGAAGGAACATCCATGATGGTAGTGGGTCAGAAGAAAGGAGAAGTTGAAACACTTTAAAATGGCTGGAAGAGTTGAAGGCAGCAAGTCCTCACAGGTGCCATGTGCTTAGCTGGCCCTACTCTAAGTAGGTAGTGGAGTGGGATCAGAGATTATAAAACTATATAAGATATTGGCCGTTTCTTTCTCTCAAATATCTTATCATTATATTGGGGGCTAGAGCAACAGAGAGGGCAGCATGCAATGAAGGAATAAGATATGTGGAAAGGATAAGGATTACATGCAAGTCTCCATACGTATCAAGATTTAATGTGGGTTATGAAAAGTACTGATGCCCAGCAAATGGAGAAGAGCCACGACTGGACAGGAAGTTACTTGGGGGAACTTGCCCAGCTGCAAATCATGGCACAGTATCTAAGGGGCACAAGAAGTCCTTGCCTACCAGGATAATCGCTACTGGAAAAGGGTGTTTAAAGAGGATTTGCTTAAAATGAGGTTTAAAATCTATTTGTTAATAAAGTTTTGATTAAGATATAGTTGAAAAACCAAAAAAAAAAAAAAAAGTTTATTTTATCTTATACGTAAGAAAATTTACATTTTTATTCGCAGGTATGCACCATTTTTTTTAGAACAACTAATGAAACATATTTTTGTGTGTTTTTTAAAATTAAACTGTATGTTATGATAAGTTATCTTTACATTTTATTTTCATAGTGAAATCATAGGAAAGCCTTTTTTCTGGGCAAAAATATTATGGAGTGCAATTAATTTTCCTCTCTCTTTTAACCTTAATGCTCTTCTGACCATTCAATTTCAGGGCACCTTCCTGACACTACCTACTATCTGACAGTTACTGCAAGAGAATAGATAGCCTAGGTATATCCCAAGCCAAACCCACGGCCATCAAGAATTCTGACTCATAACAACCCTATCAGAAAGAGTAGAACTGCCCCCATAGAGTTTCCAAGGCTGCAAACCTTTATGGAGCAGACTGCCACATCTTTCTCCCACAGAGTGGCTGATGGGTTCAAACCGCAGCTAAGTGCTTTAACCACTGTGCCACCAGCTCGTCCCCTAGGTGTATACCTGTTAAAAAGCATTGCCGTCGAGTCAATTCGGACTCATAGGGACCCTATAGTACGGAGTAGAACTGCTCAAGCATAACAACGATTGTAAGGATGGCGCAGGACCGGGCAGAGTTTCGTTCTGTTGTGCCCAGGGTCGCTATGAGTCGGAACCAACTGGACAGCACCTAACAACAACAACAACGGGGTTTCCAATGAACGGCTGGTGAATTCAAACTGCCAACCCTTTGGTTAGCAGCTGAGCTCTTAACCACTGCGACACCAGGGTATGTAGGTGTAGGCAAACATCTGCACATTAGGTAACAACATAAAAACAGTATGAAAATATCTTTATTGTCTTTTAATTATTTGAAATCAGAGGCTCTTGAGAAAATTATACTGAAGCTAAAAATGTTAGGGTCTGTGTTTTCCCTTTGTTAATTACTTTTCCTTGACGTGGACTCTTAGCTCAGGTCTTTGAGACGCATGCCTCACTTCCTTTTTATCCATATCAAGTTGGTAATAGTAAATGCCTCATCTCTTCAACATGCAAGGTGGACACATTCCAAGAGTCTGGTTTTATCAAAATACTAAGAATTTATATTTGTACTAATTTTTATGTTTTCTAGATATCAGCCTCAAATAAAATGTAACTTGAGCAGCCTTCTCAGCATTTTTTTTTTTAAATAGGGGACAAGAATGAGTCATAGATAAATGTTCACTTCCTGGCGTGTTTAATACGCACCCCGACTAAATCACTTTGAAACACCCCCAGGAAAAGAGTTGTGAATAACCTCTGTGACAGTAATTACCATCTTTCCTGTAACAGTGACACCGCAGCGAGCTACTACTGAGGCATTTTCTTCAGATGAGCCGATTTTGGCTTCTGCTGAACGTTTCCTCTGATCACATAAACTAATTTCTCCACGAAAATCTGTAACTTCCCTAGACCTGAATACGTGTGAATCTGTGATTAAACTTTAAATATCCTTTCACCAGCACCCGTCTTAGAACAGAATAAAAAAACCAAACCAAACCAGTTGCTGACTCTGACTCATGGCAACCCCATCATGTCAGCGTAGAACCGTGCTCGATAGCATTTCCAATTTCTGATTTTTTGGAAGTAGATCATTGGGTCTTTCTTTCAGGGTGCCTCTGGGGAGACTCAAACCTTCAACCTTTTGATTAGCAGCCAAGCACATTAACTATTCACACCACCTGGAGACTTCTAGAATAGACTGAAAAACCTGTTGCCGTCAAGTCGATTCTGACTCATAGTGACCCCGTAAGACAGAGTAGAACTGCCCCATAGGGTTTCCAAGGAGCGCCAGGTGGATTCCAACTGCCAACCCTGTGGTTAGCAGCCGTAGCACTTAACCACTACGCCACCAGAGTTTCAGAAGGGGGCATTTCTGAGTACAGCACTGAGTGGGGTAGGCCTGTCCGGGGCCCACTGCACACTCACAAAATACCCTGATATGATACCTGAGCAGCCTGGAGTGGTTACAGCGCTCTGTCCAAATGTCAGATGGGTCTCCTGAGCTGAGTCTAAAGTGAATTCTGATAAGCCGCTTCTAATACGTTCGCTTTTCTAAAGGGAAATCCTTCACTTGTTCTTGTCTGTGGCATTTCCATCTTCAAAACTCTAAGGAACATGTAAGGTGGTGCCATTCCTTCTGTTACCTCGTGCTGGAACTTCTTTACACGACGGTGAAATTTGCATGAGCTTGCCTGTCAGCTACAGCAGATTCGCTATCGGCAAGAGAACTGGATGCGTCAGCCTCCAGAGCCTCCAGCCTTTTTCCTTAGGTGTCTTACACCTTGAGCTCTTTCTCTCTCTTTCGTCAAAAATCTGCCCATGTCAGAGATGAGGACTGTGTCGCTTGCTAGCTCTGTTTCTTTCAGTAGGAATGAAAATAGCTGAAGTTTATCATGTACCAGGCAGTGTTCTAAGTACTCTGCTTAATTCTTACAATAACCTTATGAGGTGAATACTGGTATTTTCATCATATCTGTTTTGTAGATGAGGACACTGAAACATGGATGGCTTATATAATTTGCCTGAGGTCACACACCCAGGAAGCGACAGAGCTAGGATTTGAACTTGGGCCATCTGGTTCTGATCTATATAAAACTGTTCCACTTTGCTGCCTTTCAGCCTTTCCAAGCTTAAGTTTTCTCATCTGGAAAACTTTGATGATGACACAATACCTACTTCACGGCACAGCTGAGAGGATTAAAGAGGTACAATGGCATATAAAGTTTCTTAGCACAGTGAAAAGCAGCTGCTACTATTATTGTAAAAGTGTAAATGGCTGATAATTGCTGAAGTGTTCCCCAAGAGGGAATATGTCAAGATGAATCAAAAGTATAAATGAAATGATTAAAGTTCTGGGAAAATTCTGTCCCTCCATGGGTAGCCGGTTGAATGTCTAGGAGGATTTATCCTCCTTACCCTCCCACACACAGTGAAAGGAGGAGCTTTGGAGGTTATCTTGTCAAATCTGCTCATTTTACAGATGATGAAACTGAGGCCAGAGCATTTAGGTGACTTTCCCAAGGTCACATAGCTGGCTCTTAGCAAAGCTGGGACCAGCACCAGTGTCTCCGGCTCCTTTTCACCATTCTATACTGCTCCAGTTTCAATGAAGGTTATGCAGAATGATGCACCAGTAAACTTCTGTTTCCAAAAGTGTATCATCTTTGAGAGCTGGTCAATCTGTCCCAAGGTTTGGATTTCTGGAAAAGTCTTTCCAGACCGTTAAAATGTCAAGGAGCAAAACCAGGCAAAAGTATCTAAATTTCTGTTTCTGCTGACTGTGGGCAAAGTTGAAAGCTAGAATAGGAGGGAAAAAGACTTTTGAGAGTCTCAACTATACACCACATCCTTCATTCCAGGATTTCAAGGTCATGCTAGGTCATTTAATTTCAAGAGGAGAATCTCTTTAAATTCGTTTTCTCCATTACTTATTCTAAAATTCAGGGAAGGAAAAAATCTTTATCTTTCGCTAACGTTACTTATTCACTCATTGATTCAGAAAAAGTATCACTGATCATCCACGACCTGCAGGGCCCAGTCCTGGGTTCTGGGCGACAGCAGAGAGCAGACAGCTCCCTGAACTCGTGGCATTTACTTTCCAGTGGAGGAGTCAGTCAAACAGTTTACTTTCAAAGAGTCATTAGTGTCTTGAGGAAAAACCAAGCAGGGTGAGGGATGGGGAGTGATGGGGAGGGCATGGCCACAGAAGGCCTTCTGAGGACCACACACTTGAATGATGTTGTGGGTCATTAAATAAGAGTTAAAACAATACAGTTTTCAACAAGGTAATTACGGTTTAAGCAGCTAACATAACATTTGGAGCCCTGGTGCACACCTGTTAAGAGCTCGGCTCCTAACCAAAAGGTCAGCAGTTTGAATCTACCAGCCGCTCCTTGGAAACCCTATGGGGCAGTTCCACCCTGTCCTACAGGCTCGCTATGAGTCGCAATGGATTCAACGGCAATGGGTATGACATCAGATGCTTCCTTCCTCGTTTTCTCCAGATCTCTTCTCCAGCCTAACTTTCCTAACAGGTAGCAATTTGTTGACAGAATTAAAACCTGGCGTGTGACCTGGCCTACAGTCCCGCCCACCCTCGCTGCACTCACTGAGTTTCTCTGTTCTGTGCAGTGTGAGGCTGGGACTCAAAACTGGCAGCGGGTGAACACAGAGCTCCCAGTGAAGTCCCCCCGCTTTGCTCTGTTTGACTTAGCTGAAGGAAAATCCTACTCTTTCCGTGTCCGCTGTGCCAATTCAGCTGGAGTTGGGGAGCCCTCAGAGGCGACAGAGGTGACCGTGGTAGGGGACAAGCTTGGTAAGTGTAGGTTACAGTATGCAACTGTAATACTTTACTGCAGTTCGAGGGAAATTCCAAAGGAAGCATCTAATGTGTGTGTATACATACATACATATATAGGTGTATATATAAAAAAAAAAAAGTAAAAATGGTGACAACACCCTTCTTTCTTATTATAAATTTAATTTGGTGGCTTTACTTGACTCGTACATTAAACAAAAAAAAAAAAAACTTGATTTTTATTTATGAAAAGTCACCTTCTCTAGGAGTTACAAAAGTATTGCTGAAGATTTTTTTTCTAGAGTTGGTTAACGGGTCACTGGATATTTGGTTTGTCATTATTAGCTAATGTTTCTTTTGTATATTTTCTGCTTTATCAAATATATTATAAAGCTTACATGTGCGTGTGTGTGCATATGTAATAAAGGTGAATTTTTAAAACCACCCTGGGTTTGACCACTGTTTTCCTCTTTCCTTAGATATCCCTAAGCCCCCCGGAAAAATCATACCAAGCAGAAACACAGACACCTCAGTGGTGGTTACTTGGGAGGAATCCAAAGATGCAAAAGAGCTGGTGGGGTACTACATAGAGTCAAGTGTTGTTGGCTCTGGCACGTGGGAGCCCTGCAACAACAACCCCGTGAAAGGCCCACGGTAACAGTGGGGAGGATGAGGGGGAGGGAGGGGCATGCGGAGGGATGTAGAGTCACAGCGGTGCAAAGAGGAGATGGTCCCATACAGGTATCCAGCAAAGGACGGGAAAAAGGTTTACTCGTGATGTTAAAATACTTAGAAACATACGATGTCAGCTATATGCTGAGAGTTCACTTTAAATCTCTTTTCTGATTTTTTTCCTTTATGCTATTTCTTCTCTTTTTACCCTTCTATGCTGATCTTTGGAATCCCTGGGTGGTGCAAATGGTTAACACAACATGCTCACTGCTAACCAAAAGGTTGGAGGTTTGAGTCTACCCAGAGGTGCCTTGGAAGAAAGGCCTGGCAACCTACTTCTGAAAAATCTACGCTTGAAAACCCCATGAAGCACAGTTCTACTCTGACACACATGAGTCACCATGAGTCAGAATCAACTCAATGGCAACTGATATTCTGATCTTTAATATCCAAAGTGATGCGGTACTACAAAAAAAAAAAGACCACTTACTGGTCTAACAGAGACTGGAGAACCCTGAGAGTGTGGTCCCCAGGCACCCTTTTAACTCAGTACTGAGGTCACACCTGAGGTTCACCCTTCAGCCAAAGATTAAATAGGCGTATAAAACAAACAATAACGCACATGGTTCAACCATGTATATGAGACTCAATGGGCATACGAGCGCAGGGGCAAGGACAAGAAGGCAGGGGGCATAGGAAAGCTGGACAAATGGAAGTGGGGAACCCAAGGTCGAGAAGGGGAGAGTGTTGACACATCACAGGGTTGGCAACCAATGTCACAAAACACTATGTGTATTAATTGTTTAATGAGAAACTAATTTGCTTTGTAAACTTCCATCTAAAGCTCAATAAAAAATAATAAAGTATCGAGAGGCAAAAAAAAAAAAAAAAAAGGTGATGTGATATTGGATTCCATACCTAACATAATTTACCCAGGCATTTTTTAAATTGTTATTATTACTGTGTTTTAAGTGAAAGTTTACAATTCAAGTCAGGTTCTCGTACAAAGACTTACATACACATTGTTACGTGACCCTAGTTCCTCTCCCTACAATGTGACAGCACACTCCTCCTCCCCACTCTGTATTTCTGCATTCATTCAACCAACTCCTCTTCCCCTCTGCCTTCTCATCTCTCCTCCAGACAGGAGCTGCCCACTTAGTCTCATGTGTCTACTTGAGCCAAGAACCTCACTCCTCACCAGTATCATTTTCTGTCTTATAGTCCAGTCTAATCTTCAACTTCAGGAATGATTTTAGTTTTGGGCTAACAGAGAATTCGAGGTTCTTGTCTCCTGGGGTCCCTCCAGTGTCAGTCAGACCATTAAGCCCAGTCTTTTTTACTAGAATTTGAGTTCTGTACCCCACTTTTCTCCTGTGATAATTCTGAAATTCATGTTTCACCCTATTTTCAGATTTTAGGGTAGTTTTTCAGGTAGTTGTACTTTCCTTGGTAGGCAGAGGGACAGTGATATGGCCTCTGATACGGAGTAGAGATGCCTTACAGCCATAATGTATGCCTGAAATAGTGATTAATAATATTATTAATACTAAGCAAACAAACAAACAAAAAACAAACCCATTGCTGTCAAGTTGATTCCAACTCATAGTGACCCTATAGGCAGAGTAGAACTGCCCCTTAGAGTTTCCAAGGAGCACCTGGTAGGTTTGAACTACCAACCTTTTGCTTAGCAGCCATAGCACTTAACCACTACACCACCAGCGTTTCCATTATTAATACTAGTTATTATTTATTGAATGCCTTATTTATTAAAATTATGGCCAGTATTTACAAAGTAGACATTGTACATTGTAATCCCCATTTTACTGATGAGCAAACAGAAACTAAGAACGGTTAGGGGACTAATTGGCAGTTAAATTGAAACTCCTCATTTTTCACGAGAGCGAGTTTAGAAGATTGCCTTAGTTACCTCCTTGTCGAAAGCACTTACATTCCCTGTGCCTCTCTACAACTTTTCCTTCCTTTAAAAAAAAAATGATGATTTTCTTTAAGCCAGCTCATTCAGTTAGACTAACAGCCCTTTCCCCTAACTTCCCTCCTAGGACAGTTACTGAAAGTTTCTCTCCTTTTAGATTTACTTGTCACGGATTGGTGACTGGTCAGAGTTACATTTTCCGAGTCAGAGCAGTTAACGCAGCTGGACTTAGTGACTATTCACAGGACTCAGAAGCTATTCAAGTAAAAGCTGCTATTGGTAAGTTTCTTACCCATAATTAGGTAGGGAAAAAAATGAATTTTTCTAAGTTTTACAGGAAGATACCATCCTCTCTGGAAATTGCTTAAAGCTTCTAGTGTTTGCTCAGTAGTTCCATCCTCAGCCACTGGTTTTCCCTCAGCCTAGGCAACGTCGAACCTTCTGCAGCTATCATTTCCACATCGTCATCACTCATCCAGTTTCTCTGCACCCACAGCCTTTTCATCTTCACAAGTCCAAGTTCCTCTGAAATTTCCCATGAACCCTTGTGTCAGTCTCCATCCTAACTCCATGCTCATTCTGGGAATGCGAAGGACCATCCAATTCCATAAAGTGGTAGACCACCCATAACATGTATCATTTCATCTGTCACAGAGCTGGCTTGTTTGCACTAACGGCATGTTAACATGCTTTTTATAAACTCTAAAATTCATATGAGGCACATATGTTTGATTAATCATATGGCTCCTTTCTGCCTGCAAAGTAATGGTCAGAAGAAAACCAGCAACAAAGCAATTTTATGCCTGCGCGTGGTGTACCTCCCAATCTTGAATAAAGTAAGCAAAGGCAGTTCAAAACAGTAAAAATGAAATCTGTGATATAGTAACACATATGTAAAGAGAAAAAAATATTTAATATCAATTGTCTTCAGTTAGCATTCGATATTTCTCTTTTAGCATTCCTCATAAAATGGGCAGGCAGCTGTGCTGGTGTAAACGGTTTGCACTTGACTACTAACGTAAAGGTTGGTGGTTTGAACCCACCCAGCAGCTCTGCAGAAGAAAGGCCTGGCAATCTGTTTCCATAAGATTTTGGCCAAGAAAACCCTATGGAGCAGTTCTACTCTATAACACATGGGCTTGCCGTGAGTTGGAATTGACTCATGGCTTGGTGTGGTTTGGGTATGAAGTGGGCAATAGTGAATATGTTTTTTGAGGTTGGGAGGTCCAGACCATTACTGTTGCTGTAATGTGTATAACTCTGTTATAAAACCAAGATCATTAATATTATGTCTTTTGTGTACTTTTGGTCCTTTTTCCCCCTATTCTGTTGAGTGATAGGGCTTATTCACTCAAGAAATGTCTGAGATTTACCTTTTCTTGTATATACTAAAAAACTCTAGTTTCTGCAAATCAAAGCAGTTCCTGATCTGTCTGTGGTTTTTTTGTTCCCATTTCTTCTTCTTCTTGAATCTGGAGAAGTCGAAATGTTTGTTGGTGTAAATTGTGTGAAACATGTGGTTTCCATATTTCTTGCAAATCCAAGTGGTTTCTGTTAAACCAAGATTGTTTTTGTTCTGTTTGTGGCCCTAATGTTTTTCTCCTTGTTCTAGTAAGAGCAGTTTATACTGCATTTAGGCTCAAAGTGTTTTTGTTATTGTCTGGCAATTTAGGGGGAGGAGTGTCTCGAGATGTGTGGCCTGACCTGAGTGACACACCTGGTGGACTAACAGACTTCCAGGGAGGCATGCATGAAGCCTCCCGGCCAACCGCTAAGAAAGATGCTTTGCTTGGTAGCAAACCTAACAAACCTGCACTGCCCAGTAGCTCTCACAAACTGGGCAGAACAGCAGTGAGTAAAGTAAGTGAAACAGTTCAGGAAGAGCTTACCCCACCACCAGAGAAAGCAGCTCCTAAGGGGAAAAGTAAGTCTGACCCTCTGAAAAAGAAGAAGGATCTAGGTGAGCGCTGAAGAGTAAAACCGTTCCGTCTGTCTCCATCAGTGTATTCACCTCTCATTGTCCACATTGCATTCTCCCATCTCTGTTCACGTTCCTCTCCGTTTCATCGTGTTCCCACGTGTTTTCAGCTCTCCACTTGAAACACTTTTGCCTAATGTGTTATAGGAAAACCTGAAGTGGTTAAGAGCTATGCCTGCTAACCAAAAGGTCTGCAGTTCAAATCCAAATCCAAAAGTGGTCCTTGGAAACTCCATGGGGCAGTTCTACCCTGTCCTATAGGGTCGCTGTGAGTAGGAGTCGACAGCAGTGGGATTTTTTTTTTTAATGTGTTATAAAAGTAATTTTATATAGCTTTTGCTTTTGCATTTTATTCATTACACTTGATGGCAATGGAACCTTTAAAATAATTTGATTACAGAGTCCTTTTTGGTTTGGCCAGGCAGATATCTTTGAACTCATTTTGCTTAGGGAATTAGAGATTAGAGCAGGAAGGACTTGACCATCATAGCCTAGGTAAGGTGTTTTGAAATATTCATGTTCAGTCCACATATAAGAAAAATTTTCACCAAGAAGTGATATTTTGCCAGGGTAACAGTTAACTTCTGTGGTGTATCCTCAGGTTTTCAAATTATCCTTCACATTTAGTCTAAATCAATATAAGTGATTTTACCTTGGAGCTGCCATGAAAAGTTTAATAAAGTATTATAAGCATATATGGCTGATTGACGCTACACAATTCATGTTCCCTGAACTGATTTATTTAAGACTGTTTGTCAGTAAGCTAAGCTTTATCTGATTAGGATATTTGGTACTTGTCGTTTATATATTCTAGGAGACAATGTTTTTCTTGTCAAATAAAAATGAAATGATGACCTTCCTATGCTGATAAGTTATATCCTTTCCCTATTTCTACCCCACTCCAACTTCTGTAAACTCTGCTATTCTTTTTGACACATTTATTGGTCCCTTCAACTCAAGATGACATGAGATATTAATTTGAGACTTCATATTCAAATAGAGAGGGAAGTAAAAGATTTCATTTTTTTGAAAAAGAATGAGACAGTTCCTATACTTCCTGTAATCCAAATGAGTATTCAGAAAATTATTTTTGATGTTATTGTCTATCTAGATAGATTTCTCTCCATAGTTGCCCCTCATATGAAACTGTAATGTCAGTAGCTGGGTGAAAAGTTGATCAGCAAAGCCACCATAAATGAAGATTTTTAAGAAATATCTTCTAATTATTTTTTCTGGCGAGGCAGTAATAAACAGTGACAGCTGTTTAGTATCTTGTGCTGTATGAATAATGTTCCCACAACAGGTTAAAAATATTGCTACAGAAATAATTACCAAGAGAAAGTCACGTGGCAGATTGTGCTTGTTTTTAAAAATGTTTCTTAAAAGGTGACATTTAGTTGAGCTGCAAAGTAAGATTTTCCCTGTGTGCAGACAAAAACTGTATAGTTGTAAGGTCTCGCACAGGTGAGTGCTCCTCAATGGTGAAGTGCTAATTTACAAATATATGGAAATTCTAATAAGCAAATTGATGCAAAAATTGATAGACATGTTACATTTTCCTCAGTAAGCAAATAAAAACAAAGCCATATAAGGAAACATGAGTAAAAAAAAATACCTTGGGGAAAAATATTTCTTCTTGTGGGGAACAAAATCAATTTTTCAAGATGTTTCATCATTTTGCTGTTAATACTCCAAAACTAATTGCTCTCTAGGGGCATCTTATTTGTATTTTTTGAATAACATTTGCAGTATATATTTTTATTACATCAATTTTTTTCTCATATACCAAATAACTTGCCAAGTTACTGATCAGGTTCTCGTTTTAGTTTTTCTGGGCCACAAGATCTATTGTGTTCACGAATGGCACCAGTTCCACAAGTTTGATATATATGGAATCATAAGTGCCTTTCTGCCTACTCACGAGCTATTCATATTGCAACAGCGACACCATCTCCACCCTATGATATCACTTGTCTCGAAAGTTTTCGTGACTCAATGGTTCTTGGATGGAAGCAACCAGAAAAGACTGGAGGGGCTGAAATCTCTGGCTATTATGTGAACTATCGCGAAGTAATTGACGGGGTACCAGGAAAATGGAAAGAAGCCAACATTAAGGCCGTCAGTGATCAGGCGTACAAGGTAAGGATGTGCCTCTCTCTAGTGCCGAGTGTCACATGTATGGTCGCACCGCTGCATGCACACACCCAGTACCTTGTGAGTGTTCCATTTTGTTTCTCCTGTTTCCATTGTCTGCAATGGTAGGGCCTTTGTGAGAAAACGTATCAAAGTAAATAGTAGAGTGGCTAAACAGGCAGGAGTTATATTTTCTGATTCATTGGTGTGAGTTGGAATCGACTCGATGGCACTGGGTTTTGGGTTATACATACACATAATAACCTCTTAGAATATTTAATATGAATTGTATACTTACTGTATAAATTAGTGATTCTTCCAAACCTTATAAAATATCTGTAACCAATATGCCACTAGCTTCAAGTGACTCTGGATTTTTAACTTTCCATGTTCCGCTCACAGGGGATAGAGGAACACAAGGTTGATGGCCAGACCTCAGTCCACACCTATGAAGTATCCCCTATTGTAGTGGCTCTGAGGGTCACAAAGGGGTGCTGCATGAGTATTCACCTTCAAGTTTCTCTTCCACACGTGGGTGTCCTCGATCAGACCTCCTCAAAGCATCTAAGGGGTCTCACTTTTGCCATAACGATGGCCCCCCTCTTTAGAGCATCAACACCACAGCTATTAAATAATTAAAGTTGCTACCTCCCAGCACTCCCAGAGTCCCATGCTATGAGGCCCGGGGCGTGGTGCTTCCCCCACCTCAATGCCACGATTCTTTAATTTAACATTCAAAATGTATTGAATATAACACACATACTGAAAGTGCATAAAAATTGCTTTGAGGATTTTTCTATGTTGGTGTATATAGGAGCTATAACTCATTCTTTTTCATGACTGTATGGTATTCCACTATATGACCATATCACAATTTACTTGGTTGTTATTTGGGCATTTTTACTTTTCTAGCTACTGCAAACAGTGTAGCTATGAGCATTTTTGTACATGTCTCCTGGCACACATTGTGCTAGTTTCTCTAGGTTATCACCTAAAAGTAGAATTGCAGGGTCATGGGGTCTGTGTCACTTTACTAGATAATTCTATACTGTTTTCTGAATAGTATGAGAACTCCTATTGATACACATCCTTGCCAACACATGGTGTATTCACACGTTTTCACATTTGACCATCCGAGTGTCAAATGGGTTGGAAAGTCTTTCCCTATGCGTGTAGTCCATTTTTATATTCTCTGTTACAGCATACGTGTTCAAGGTTTTTGCCCATTTTTCTGTTGGGTTTTCTTATTGATTTGTTAAGTTCTTCATACAGTGTGATGGTAAGTCCTTTGTGTCTGTATAACTTACAGTATCTTTTCCCACCTCAATGGCTCATATTTTCCTTTCTTTATGGGAAGTACCTCAATTTTAATCTCATTGAAATTATCAAATTTATCGTAGTTAGGTTATCAGCTAATTTGCTTTGTCATTAGTGATTTTTGCTCGTTTTTAAAGAAATGTTTTCTCTATTCCAAGGTCATGAAGATAGTGCACTGGATTATATTCTGAAAGTTTAAAGTTTTGTCACTTACTTTTAAGTCATTAATTCATCTACAGATTTTGTGTATGGGGTGAGGTGAGGGTCAAAGTAACTTCCCCTCTCCGGATACCCAGTTGTCCTAGATACCCTGTTGAAAAGTGTCCTTTTCGCATTGTTCTGCTAGGTAATCTGTGTCCTATAATAAGTTTCTCTATATGCATGTGTCCGTTTTGGGCTTTCTGGTCTGCTCCATTGGTCTGTTTGTATACCCCTGGGCCAATACCACCCTGAGTTAATTATTATAGCTTTATAGTAAATTTGATAACTGCTTCATCAATTTCTTCCATTTTATTCCTCTTCTTCAAGGGCTATTCTTAGTCTTTTGTACCTTGATATAAATTGTAGAATCAGGTTACCAAGTTCCACGAAAAAACAAGAGAAAAAAGTTCAACAAAACTAAAACCCTTTAGAATTCTGATTGGCTTGCATTGAATCTGTAAGTAAATGAAGAATCATTGAGCTCCTTAAAATATTGAGTCTTCTAACTTTTTAATCTGTGAACATGGTATTTGTTTCCATTTATTTTGGTCTTCTGTAAAGTCTCTCAATGAAGTTTTATAATTCTTTGCAGAGGTCTTGCGCGTCATTTATTTATTTACGTTGTTGTTAGCTGCTGTTGAGCCACTCTGACTCATGCTGACCCATGTATAACAGGGTGAAACGTTATCTGGTCTATGCCATCTTCACGATTGTTGGTCCAAAGGAAGCAAATCAGACAATGTTCTATTGTGATCCATAAGGTTTTCAAAGCCTAATTTTTGGACGTAGATTGCCAGGCCTTTCTTCCTAGTCTGTCTTAGTCTGGAAGCTCTGCTGAAACCTGTCCACAATTGGTGACCCTACTGGTATTTGAAATACTGGTGGCATAGCTTCTAGCATCATAGTATCACGCAAGCCACCACAGTATGCCAAACTGACAGGTGGGTGGTAGCATATAGGTACTATATATTTTCAGTGTTATTTTAAAGAGTATATATCATTTTGTTGTCACTGATAGGGAGAAATAATTGATTTTTAGATATTAATTTTGCATATAATTTATTATATATAGTTTTTTTGGCTACACTTAGGATTTTAAGAAGTTATCTATAAGTTCTTCTGGATTTTCTCTCTAAATAGTCATATTATCTGCAAATAAGGACAGTTTGCTTCTTCCTTTCCAAATTGTGTATCTTTTACTTCATTTCTTACCTCACTTTCTGCCTAGAATCTTTAACACAATGTTGAACAGAAGAGGTGATACTGGTCATTCTAGACTTGATCCTTATCTTAAAGGGAAAGCTTTCAACATTTCAACTTATCTTTGCTATAGATGTTTTGGAGACATTTATTACCAGCTCAGGGAAACCGTAAGGAGCACTGGTGGTATAGAGGTTAAGTGCTCAGCTGCTAACCAAAAGGTTGGCTGTTCAAACCCACAAGCTCCTCTGTGGGAGAAAGATGTGGCAGTCTGCTCCCACAAAGGTTAAAAAAAGAAATTTTTTTTTTTTTTTTAACCTTACAACCTTGGAAATTCTATGGGGCAGTTCTACTCTGTCCTACAGGGTCACTATGAGTCAGAAGAATCAACTCGACGGCAATGGGTTTGGTTTTTTCCTTTAAAGGAAGCTTCTTTCTATTTCTAGTTTGTTAAGAATTAATTAAAATTATCCAGACTTTTAAAAGAAAAATCCGTTAATGTCATCATGCTATTTTTTTCCTTTAATTTTAATGTGATGAACTATAGTAATTGTCTAATATTAAAAACAACCTTGCATTCCTAGTGCAAACCTGACTTGGACCTTATGTATACACTGTTTATATATTCCTGGGTTGTGTTTGCTAACATTTTGTTTGAGATTTTTGCTTCTGTTCAGGAGTGAGATGGTCTTCCAGTTTTCCCTTCCTGTACTATCCTTGCCAGGTGTTAGTATTTGGTTTATTCTAGTCTCAGAAAATGAATTAGAGGGTGTTCCTTCTTCATCTACTCTTTAGAAAAATTTGATTGTTTGGTACAGCTCTCTGGTGAAGCTATCTGGATTTTTCCTTGTGGAAATCTTTTGGACTAAGTATTTAATTAAAAAAAGTAGTTTTAGGACTATCGTTTAAGTTTTGGAAAGTTTTGTTTTTCTATAAATGTACCCATTTCATCTACACTTTCAAATCTGTCAGCATGAATTTTTCCTAATACCCTTTTATAATATTTAAATGTATGCGACATCTATGATGATGTCTGTTTTGCATTACTGATGAGCGTTACTTGTGTCTCTTTTATTCTTGACCTGTCTTGTCAGATATTTGTCAATCGTATTATTTTTTGAAAAAGTAACTCTGGCTTTGCTCAAAAGTTTGCTTTCTCTATTTCATTGTATATACTCATCTTGATTTTTCCTTCTACCTTCTTAAACTTTCTTTTGCTATTCTTTTTCTAACTTCTGATAGGAATGTGTAGCTCATTAATTTTCAACTTTAAAAAAAAACTATAAATGTACCTTTAAATACCACCTTAGTAGCATCCTTTAAGTTTATATATATAGTATTTTCATTACTATTCACTTTAAAATATTTTTGAGTTAGAATAATATTTCTTGTTTTACCTATGGGCATTGTAGAAGTATATTTCTTTTTTTTAAATAATTTGTTTTATATTTTGTGGTTATTGTTGAGAGAAGTATATTTCTTAATTTCCTAATCCATATGAGAATTTTTAAACTATCTCTTTTTTTGTAAACTGATTCTAGCTCAAATGAATTGTGGTTAAAGAGCATACTCTGTGATTTCAACCCTCAGCCATTTGTGGAGATTTGTTTTATGGCCCCATATATAGTCAATTTATGTAAGTGTTCTTTGTGCGCTTGAAATGAATGCATGTTCTACAGTTGTTGGGTAAAGAATTCTATATATGAGCTTTAGGGCACGTTTGTATTCTTGCTGATCAAATCTTCTTTATCCTTACTGATTTTTTGTCATTTTATTATTTTTTTTAAATAATTACTTTTTAATGTATCAAATTAATTAGCAAAGATTACAAAAAGATAATAAGCAATGTGAACCACCGGCAAGGATACAGCCCATTAGATCTCTCTTTACTGCTACTGTGAGTATAAGCTGATAGCACTTATTGAAAGGCTTGTTGGGCAACAATTCCAGAATTTTAACTGTTATAAACTTTGACCTGCAAATTCTATAGCTATGATTCTGTCATACAAAATAAATTAGAAATTTGACACTTTTCTGTATAAGGCCAATGGTTAGATCACTGTTTGTCATTGTTGTGGCGTACTGTTGAGTTGATTCAGACTCAAAAGGACCCCGTGTGACAGAGTAGATCTGGGTTCCATAGGGTTTTCTTGGCTGTAATATTTTTCTTCTTTTTTGTTAATATGCTTTAGATGAAGGTTTACAGGGCAAATTATTTTCTCATTAAACAATTAATACACATATTGTTTTGTGGCATTGGTTGCCAACCCCATGACATGTGAATACTCTCCCTTTCTCTACCTTAGGTTTCCTATTACCAGCTTTCCTGTCCTCTCCTGTCTTCTTGTTCTTGCCCCTGGGCTGGTGTGCCCATTTAGTATTGTTTTGTTTTATGGGCCTATCTAATCTTTGGTTGAAGGGTAAACCTCAGGAGTGACTTCAGTATTGAGTTAAAAGGGTGTCCGGGGTTATACTCTCAGGGTTTCTCCATTCTTTGTCAGACCAGCAAGTCTGATCTTTTTTTTTTTTTTTTGAGTTAGAATTTTGTTGTACATTTTTCTCCAGCTCTGTCTGGGACCCCCTATTGTGATCCCTGTCAGGGCAGTTGGTAGTGGTAGCCAGGCACCATCTAGTTGTGCTGGACTCAGTCTGACGGAGGCTGTGGTAGTTGTGGTCCATTATTCCTTTGGACTAATCTTTCCCTGTGTCTTTGGTTTTCTTCTTTCTCCATTGCTCCAGATGGGGTAGAACCAGTGGAGTATCTTAGAGGGCCACTCAGAAGCTTTTAAGACCTCAGATGCTACCCACTAAAGTAGAATGTAGAACATTTTCTTTATGAACTATGTTATGCCAATTGAGCTAGATGTCCCCCAAGTCCATGGTCCACAGCCCTCAGCCCAGTAATTTGGTCCTTCAGGGAGTTTGCATGTATCTGTGGAGCTTCCATGACCTTGCGTTGTTCAGGCTGTACTGACTTCCCCACTATTGTGTACTGTCTTACCCTTCACCAAAGTTACCACTTACCTATTGTCTAGTTCGCGTTTTTCCCTGGTCACTATTCTCCTCCCTAGTAAATATCAAAGATTTTTTCTTTCTGTGTGTAAACCTTTTCATGAGTTCTTATAGTAGAGATCTCATACAGTAATTGCTCTTTTGTGGTTGACTTACTTCACTCAGCAGAATGCCCACTAGGTTAATCCATGTCGTGAAATGTTTTGCAGATTCATCATTGTTCTTCACTGTTGCATGTTATTCCATTGTGTGTATGTACCATAGCCTGTTTATTAGTTCATTTGTTAATGGGCACTTAGGTTGTTTCCAACTTTTTGCTATTGTGGATAATGCTTCAATGAACATGGGTGTGTATATGTCTATTCCTGTGATGGCTGTTATTTCTCTAAGATATATTCCTAGGAGTGGGATTGCAGGATCATATGGTATTTCCATTTCTAGCTTTTTAAGGCAGTGTCATATCATTTTCTGAAACGGTTGTGCCATTTTACATTCCTACCAGCAGTGCATAAGAATTCCCGTCTCCCTGTAGCCTCTCCAACATTTGTTATTTTCTGTTTTTTTTATTCACACCAGTAATGTTGGGGTGAGATGGTATCTCATTGTCATTTTGATTTGCATTTCTCTAATGGCTAGTGATGCGATCTTTTCCTCATGTGCTCTGATAGCCGCCTGAATGTCTTCTTTGACGAAGTGTCTGTTCATATCCTTTCCCCATTTTTTAATTGAATTATTTGTCTTTTTGTTGAGGAGGTGTTGAATTTTCCTATAGATTTTAGAGATTAGATCTTTGATGGATTTATCAGAGCCAAATTTTTTTTCCTGGTTTGTAGGTTCTCTTTTTACTCTTTTGGTGAAGTCTTTTGATAAGCACTAAGCACTAAGCACAGGTGTTTAGTTTTTAGAAGATCCCAGTTATGTAGCTTATCTTCTGGTGTTTGTGTAAGTTATGGTTTGTATCCTATTTATGCCATGAATTAGGGCCTCTAGCATTGACCCGATTTTTATTTCTATGATCTTTATACTTTTTGGTTTTATGTTTAGGCCTTTGATCCATTTTGAATTAGTTTATGTGTATGGTGTGAGGTATGGGTGCTGTTTCATTTTTTTACAGATGGACATCCAGTTTTGCCAGCACCATTTATTTAAAAGACTGTCTTTTCCCTCATTTAATGGAATTTGGGCCTATGTCAAAGATCAGGTGACTATAGGTAGATGGATTTACATCTGGGTTCTCAATTTTGTTCCATTGGTCAATATGTCTGTCATTGTACCAGTACCAGGCTGTTTTGACTAATGTAGCTGTATATTAGGTTCTGAGGTCAGGTAGTGTGAGTCCTCCTACTTTACCATTCTTTTTCAATAGTGCATTACTTACCCGGGCCTCTTCCCTTTCAATATAAAGTTAATGATAAGTTTTCCATCCCTTTAAAGAATGTTGTTTGTATTTGGATTGGGATTGCATTGCATTTGTAGATTGCAACTGACAATTGTAGAATTGACATTTTCACAATGTTGAGTCTACCTATCCATGAGCATGATATGTTCTTCCATTTATGTAGATCTCTTTTGGTTTCTTGCAGTAGTATTTTGTAGTTTTCTTTGTACAGGTTTTTACATTCCTGGTTAGATTTATTCCTAAGTATTTTATTTTCTTAAACCAGCCCAGCGCTGTCGAGTCGATTCCGACTCAGGGGTTCTATAAATGGTATTGATTTGGTGATTTCCTTTTTGAAGTTCTCTTTATCGTTGTAGAGGAATCCAGCTGATTTTTGTATGTTTATCTTGTGTCCTGCGTCTCTGCTGAATCTTTCTATTAGTTTCAGTAGTTTTCTTATGGACTCCTTTGGGCTCCCTATGTATAGTATCATATCATCTGTAAATAGGGATAGTTTTACTTCTTCCTTACCAATTTGGATGTCTTTTATTTCTTTTTCCAGCCTTATTGCTCTAGCTAGGACTTCCAGCATGATGTTAGATAGGAGTGGTGATAAAGAGCATCCTTGTCTTGTTTCTGTTCTCAGGGAGAATGTTTTCAGCCTCTCTCAGTTAAGAATGATGTCAGCTGTTGGTTTTGTATATATGACCTTTATTATGTTGAGGAATTTCCTTTCTACACCTATTTTACTGAGCATTTTTATTAGGAATTGGTGTTGGACTTTATCAAATACCTTTTCTGTGTCGATTGAGATAATGTGTGATTCTTTTCTTTTGTTTTATTTATGTGTAGATTGTGTTGATTAATTTTCTAATGTTGAACCATCCTTGCATACCTGCTATGAATCCCACTTGGTTGGGGTGCATTATTTTTTAATATGATGCTGAATTCTATTGGCTAGAACTTTGTTGAGAATTTTTGCATCTATATTCATAAGAGATATTGGTCTGTAATTTTCTTTTTGGTGTCTTTGCCTGGTTTTGGTATCTGGGTTATGTTGGCTTCGTAGAATGAATTTGGAAGTATCCTTTCCTCTTCTATGTTCTGAAATAGTTTGAGTAGTACTGGTGCAAGCTATTCTCTGAATGTTTGGTAGAATTCTCCAGTGAAGCCATCTGGGCCAGGTTTTTTTTTTTTTGTTGGAAGCTTTTTTTATTACCTTTTCGATCCCTTCTCTTGTTATGGATCTGTTCAGATTTTTTACCTCAGTTCGTGTTGGTTTAGGTAGGTAGGTAGTGTGTTTCTAGAAATTTGCCTGTTTCCTCTAGGTTTTCAAATTTGTTGGAGTATAGTTTTTCATAGTACTCTGTTATGATCTTTTTTATTTCAGTTGGGTCTGTTGTAATGTCCCCCATTTCACTTCTTATTTGGGTTATTTGTGTCCTTTTCTGTTTTTCTCTTGTCAGTTTGGCCAGTGGTTTGTCAATTTCATTGACCCTTTCAAAGAACCAACTTTTGGTTTTGTTAATTCTTTCTGTTGTTTTTCTATTCTCTAGTTCATCTATTTCTACTCTGATCTTTATTTTTCCTTTCTTCTGGTGGCTGTGGGCTTCTTTTGCTGTTCTCTTTCTAGTCATTGGAGTAGTATAGCTAATGTTTTGATTTTATCCCTTTCTTCTTTTTTGATGTATGCATATATTGCTATAAATTGACCTCTGAGCACTGCCTTTGCTGTGTCCCAAAGGTTTTGGTATGATGTGTTTTCATTTTTGTTTGATTCTAGGAATTTTTAGATTCCATCTTTGATTTATTTAAGCAAGGTGTTATTCAGTTTCCACATATTTGATTTTTTTTCTTTGTTCTCCTTGCTATTAATTTCTACTTTTATGGTGTTGTGATCAGAGAAGATACTTTGTATTTTCTCAATGTTTTCGATTTTGTTGAGCGCTGCTTTATGGCCTAAGATGTGGTCTATTACGGAGAATGTTGCATGTGCTTTGGAAAAGAATGCGTACTTTGCTGCTGTTGGGTAGAGCATTCTATACATGACTATGAGGTCTACGTGGTTGATTGTGGCGTTTGGATCTTCTGTATCTTTGTTGAATTTCTTTCTAGAAGTTCTGTCCTTTACTGAGTGGTGTGTTGAAGTCTCCTACTATTACTGTGGAACAGTTAGTTTCTCTTTTCAGTGCTGTTAGAGTTTGTTTTATGTGTTTTGGAGCCTTGTCATTAGATGTGTAGGTCTTTATTATGGTTATGTTCTTATGGTGGATTGCTCCTTTAATCATTATATAATGACCTTCCTTGTCTTTTATGGTGGATTTTGTTTTAAAGTCTATTTTATCTGAGGTTAGTATTGCTACTCCTGCTCTTTTTTGGTTGCTGTTTGCTTGACATATTTTTTTTTTCCATCCTTTGATTTTTAATATGTTTATGTCTTTGTTTCTAAGGTTTGTCTCTTGTAGACAGC
The DNA here is from genome assembly GCF_030014295.1 of Loxodonta africana. NCBI lineage: Eukaryota > Metazoa > Chordata > Mammalia > Proboscidea > Elephantidae > Loxodonta > Loxodonta africana. The sequence goes on from NC_087352.1 coordinate 95,418,635, forward strand.
ATATTGATGGGTCCTGTTTTTTTTAATCCATTCTGTCATTCTCTGTCTCTTTATGGGTTCGTTTAAGCCATTTACATTCAGTGTGATTATTGATAGGTATGAGTTTATTGCTGTCAATTTGTAGTGCTTTTTTTTGTGATGCTGATGTTTTCTTTGTTCCTCTTACTCTTCTGTGCTGAATTCCTTTTGTTTGTGTATTTTTTTATTTTTATAGATTTTGTGTTTACTAAGACTTTATATTTTTCTTCTTTATTTTGCTGAGTAGGTTTGTTAACTTTCTTTGTGTTTACCTCAAAATTTACCCCATCCCTCTAAGTTTAAATCAGTTTTTAATTACTTGATAGCACCTTGACTTCCTCTCCATTTGAAAGTTCTATACCTACACTGTTTATTCCCTCTTTTATTGTTCTGATGTTGTTGTCATTTACCAATTGACCCCTCTGGTTCCCTGTTGTAAATCTTTTAGTTTTATTTTATCCTTGAGAGTTCATTATGTAGGTTGGATCTGGCTGATGCTGTCCTGTTTCCTAGATTCAGATTGTTGTCTGATGTTGTTGGCTGTCTAACTGAAGAGCTCCCTTTAATAATTCTTGTAAGTTTAGTTCGGTACTTACATATTCCCTTGATTTCTGTTTATGTGAAAATGTCCTAAATTCACGATCACATTTGAGGGAGAGTTTTGCAGGATATATTATTCTTGGTTTGCAGTTTTTTTTTTTTTCTTTCAAGTATTTATATATGTCATCTCATTGCCTTCTTGCTTGCATGGTTTCTACTGAGTAATCAGAGTTTAGTCTTATTGTTTCCCATTTGTATGTGACTCTTAGTTTTTCTTGAGCTACTCTCAGGATTCTTTCCTTGTCTTTGGTTTTGGCATTTATCAGTTTATTCTATCAAACACTGAAGGAAATGTGTTAAAATTCCCCATGATAACTGTGGCTTTGTTCTTTTTTCCTTGTAGTTCTATAAACTTTTGATACATATGTACGTTTGTATGTATGTGTACATATCTTTATTTAGATATAATTCACATAATATAAAATTCACCCATTTAAAATTTGCTTTATATATTTTGAAGCAGTGTTATTAGATGCATACAAAGTGACCTTTATTTCTGATAATATGTTTTATCTTCAAGTTCTATGTTGTTATTAATACAGCTATACCTGTTTTCCCTTAGGAGCTCTGGTGGCACAGTGATTAAGAGCTACAGCTGCTAACCAAAAGATCAGCAGTTCAAATTCACCACCACTCCCTGGAAACCCTATGGGGCATTTCTACTCTGTTCTATAGGGTCACTATGAGTTGAAATTGGCTCGATGGCAATGAGTTTTTTTGCTTTGTTTTCTCTTGGTTGGTGTTTGCATGATGTATCATTATTAATCATTTAGCTTTCAAACTTTCTGTAACTTTGTGTTTTATATGTGTCTCTTATAAATAACATAGAGTTGGATTTTTGTTTGTCATTTAACTGGAGTGTTTAATGATATTACTAATTACTGCTTTTAACCAGCATCTTATATTGTACTTTTTGTTTGTCTGCCTGTTTTATGGTTCATTTTCTGTTCTCTCTTAACTTCTTTTGAATAGTTTTATTTTTTAATCCTTCCATTTTTTTCCCCCTATACTACCTTGAAAGCTATAGATTCTGGGTGTAATTTGCTTTTGTTTCTGTAGTGGTTACTCTAAGAATTACAACAAGCAAATTTAAAGAACCTAAAGTTATTCCATTGTTTTACCCTCCTCTTGAAACATAAGGACCTTAGACTCCTTTACCTTTTTACCCTTTTCCCAAGTTGTTTGGTTCTGTGTGTGTTTTAATTCTATCTTTTTTACCCGAAAGGCATTATTATTGTTTTATAGAGTCAATATTTGTTTAAATTTACCTACATATTTGCCACTTTATTTGCTTTTAATTCCTTACCTTTTATCATCCATCTGAGATTCCTTTTGCCTAAGTAAATATTTTAGACCTACCTTTAGTGAGGACTTTCTGAGGGCAAACTCTTTTTATTTCTGTTTTTCTGAAAATATATATTTTTTCGGTTATACTTCAAAAATATTTTTTCTGGGTATAACATTCTATAATGATGGTTATTTTCTTTCAGCCCTGGCTCATTGTGAAAGCTGATATGTCAGTTCTTAGTCCCTTTGCTCATTTGAGGGTAATTTGTCTTTTTCTTGAGCAGTTTTTAATATTTTGCTTTACTTTTGATGTGATACAGTTAAAATATTATGTGTGTAAGTATAAGGATTTTTTTAAATGTTATCTGATTAGAATTTGTTTTTGAGGGGGAGATTTTTTAATATGTGCATTGGACTTTTCTGGAAGGTGTTTCTGGAAAATTCTTAGCCATATGTCCTAAAATATTGTTGCTACCCCATTATCTTTTTCTGAAACTCTAATTAAACATATATTTGATATTCTCATTCTATTTTCCATGTCTATTAATCACTCTTCTCTCTTTCCCATCTTTGTGTCTTCATTATTGTGGTCTGTATAACTTCTTCTGACTATATCTGTCAGTTTACAAATTATCTTTTCTTTTGCATGTAATTTACTGATAAATACATCCATTCTCTTTTTTCTTGTATTTTCCAGGTCACATTTTATATATTTTATAGCTTAATGTCTCCTGTACATATTTTTAAGTTCATATTTTATTTTTTAAACATGATTGTTTTTATAATCTATGTCTGATAATCTGCTGTCTCATATCTTTGAAGGTCTTTATCTATTATCTGTTTATTTATGGTATGATTCTTGGTGCCTTCTTTCCTATGCTTGATTCCATGCTTGATTATTTTTGACTTTGTGCTGCTCATTGTCCTGAAAAACATTACTTGCATGAATAATTTGAAATCTAGGATGAAGGTTCTCCAATGACTTATATTTCCTTCTTCAAGTTGTCTGGGGGCACTACCCATTCAGTTCCCTCTTAATTCAAACATAAGGCTTTAATATTTTTGGACAGTCAGGCTGTGTGAATTTGCACTGCACATCTACATGAAGGTAGGCTTATTTCTTTTCTTTTTTCTTTAATTGGAGTCTCCAAGGAGAATGCCAAAACCCAAAGCTGAACTCTGGTACAAAGGGCTGAGGCTTCCAGGTCTCAGGCAATGGGACTTGCTTTCGCTTGTTGGCACAAACCTTCTCCAACATCTTAAATCCCACATTTTTGTCAGGGCAATCCATTGTAAGTTTATTTCTTTCAGCCAAATTGTATTAGTTTTGTGCTTAGCTCCTTTAGGGGAAAAAATCACTGAAACACGATATCAAGTGTTTATTTGATGAGAAGAATGTTTTCTTCCATGTATTTGTCAGCATAGAGATTTAGGCTTTTGCTTTTCCTTTTTCCTTGTATGTGGCTTTTCTTTTTATTTGGCAGAGGTAGGGAGGGGGACCCTTATTTTACGTAAACACAGAACTATTTAAAAAAAAAAAAAAACCTAAACCTAATTAATCCATCTGCCCTATGGAATATGAAGGTTCTTGACAAAGGCAGTAAGTAGAAATAAAAGATGTATTTGAACTGCTTCTGTTTCACTCTCCAGATGCCCAACAAAACCACAGCAAATCTTCTCCCCTGATCCCTTTCAAGGCATTTATTAATTATTCTGGTGAATGAGGCTCTGTTTGAGGAATCTGCCTCTGTGTCCTTGTGGAGTTTGGCCACCATCTGAAAAAGTAATTTGGCAGAAAGAGGGAATTTCGTGTTGCTGGCTTAAGGGCTCTCAGGCCCCTAATGTGCCATTACTGAAGGTGTGTTAACAGAAGAGGTGGAAGTATTCAGCTTGATTCAGTCAGGTAACCTGCTACCAAGCAAAAGTCCAGGGGGCATCAGGTTCTAGGGTAGGTTGCCTGATAAATAGAAGGATGAATAAGCCCGCTGGGAGGAAGAAAAATGTGTAGGCAGCAACTATAGTGGTTAAGAGTTGGGACATCTGCAGCCCCACAGCCTGGATGAAATCCTGGCACTAGTACTTTTTGTCTGTGATTGTGGCCAAGTCACTTCACGTCTTTGAGCCTCAGTTTCCTCATATATAAAATGAAGAAAATAATGGCACCTTCCATTTCGGGTAGTTGTGAGATCAGCGAGATAATATTTGTGAAGTATTTAGGGCAGTGCCTGGCATAGAGTAAGTGCTGAGAACATATTATCAAAACAAAACCTGTTGCTGTTGATTCTGACTCATGGTTACAGAGTGGAACTTCTTCATTGGATTTTCTTGGCCACAGTTCTTACAGAAGCAGATTGCTTGGCATTTATCTATGACCCACCTAGGGACCCTAAGAGCATAGTAGTTAGCTATTATTATCTTTGATTTGGGGGGCAAAAACGTTACTTCTTTTTCTACATCCAGGACAAACACAGGGGCACTTTCTGGGTGAATGTAGCCTGTGCTTTTTTTTTTTTTGTCACTTGACCTAATCTCAGCTAGTGGAGGGGAAAGGGCATTAGGCTTGGGATCCAAAGATCCACTTTCAAGTACTTTCTTCTCTACCAATTAGCTGAACAATTTAGGAAAAAGTCCTTATCCTTTCTGAGCTTCAGTTTCCTAATCTGTCTAGCGGGGACACTCATCAGGACCTCAGTGGTGTATTGTGACTATCAAATTAGGTAACTAACTCATAACACATGTGCTATGTAGGATGGAAACCACTTTATGAATATACAGTGGCAGCAGTTATAGCTGCCAATATGGATGTCATGTGGGCTATCAGTGTACTCATACTCTCTTATGACCAGAGTCCCAAGGACAGACTAGGAAGGGAAAAGTAAAAGGGGCCAGAATCATCCTAACCCCTAAACGCCTTTACTCCCTGGGCATGGGACAGAAGTATCACTCTCATAGATGCCGGGTAGATCTTTGCAGGGCTAGTCCCTGAAGGCAGGTTTATTTCTGATTCACCTTTATCCTGAGGTTAAGCCCTTTGGGGTCCGAAGAAAGATTTCCTTTTATTCTCATCTTTTCGGGATGGCTCTGGGCTGTGATTTCTAAGCCCCTCTCTTTGTGCAAACATTAAAACCAAAGGTCAAATTTGCCTCAATTGGCAAATATCTCCAAGGCAAAAGCCAATTCTGCATTCCATTTATCCTTGTTTTCTGTTTTCCTTCATTTTGGCCTGGTAATTCCATCACGTTTTGTCACTAATTTGATGCTTTCAAGGATTTTTAAAATATTTTTAATCCAGGACTTAAAAAAATTTTTTTTTCCAGTGGGAGGGTTAATGTGACTAGCGTAGTATACCTTTGAGAGAAACAGAATTTGCATTCCACAATGTTTCACCTAGGCCTAAAAAGACTACCTTCCCCAGTTTTCCCAGGGCTCTCCCAGTTTTAGCCCTGAAAGTCCTGCATTCTGGGATATCCTGTAATTCCAGGAAAACTGAGATGATTGGTCATACAACCAGGGCCCCCAAGCAACACTGGTACCTGAACAAAGTACTTTTAAACCCACGTTATCTACATCATGTTTTCCCCTTACTTAAAAAGTTTCTCTTCTTAAAGAGAATATATGTACATATGCGTGTGTGTGTTTAATAAAAAAGGGTGCTTGTATTACTCTGTCGCTATATTTTTTTTTTTTATAACACATAGCCATTATTTTCTACTTATACCCTCAATAATTGGCAAGATAAGCACTCTTGTAGATAAACTTATGGCTTCTTGATAAAATCAGGCGTAGACAGGATCTTGTCTTGGTTTAAATCATAAATAGATAAGTTTGTTAACTCAGCTGATTCCATCATCGTTGTTAGGTGCAGATGAGTAGGTTCCGACCCATAGCAACCCTCTGTACCATGGAACGAAACACAGCCCTGTCCTCCACCATCCTCACAATAATTGTTATACTTGAGCCCATTGTTGCAGCAACTGTGTCAATCCATCTCATTGAGGGTCTTCCTCTTTTTCGCTGACCCTCTACTTTACGAAGCATGACGTCCTTCTCCAGGGACTGGTCCCTCCTGATAACATGTCCAAAGTTTGTGAGACTAAGTCTCACCATCCTTGCTTCTAGGGAGCATTCTGGCTGTACTTCTTCTAAGACAGATTTATTTGCTCTTCTGGCAGTCCATGATATATTCAATATTCTTCACTTACACCATAATTCAAAGGCATCAACCCTTCTTCAGTCTTCCTTATTCACTGTCTGATTTTCACGTGCATATGAGGTGGTTGAAAATACCATGGGCTGGGTCAGGCACACATTAGTCCTCAAAGTGACGTCTTTGCTTTTTAACACTTTAAAGAGGACTTTTGCAGCAGATTTGCCCAATGCAATGCACTGTTTGATTTCTTGACCGCTGCTTCCATGGGTGTTGATTGTGAATCCAAATAAAATGAAATCCTTTACAACTTTGATATTTTCTCTGTTTATCATGATGTTGCTTAGTGGTCCAGCTGTGAGGTTTTTTGTTTTCTTTAGTATTGAGGTGCAATCCATACTGAAGGCTTCTGTCTTTGATTTTCATTAGGAAGTGCTTCAACTCCTCTTTACTTTTAGCAAACAATGTTGTGTGATCTGCATATCACAAGTTGTTAATGAGTCTTCCTCCAAGCCTGATGCCACATTCTTCTTCATAGAGTCTAGCTTGTCAGATTATTTGTTTAGCATACAGATTGAATAAGTATGGTAAAAGGGTACAACCCTGACTTTACAATACACAGTGTTTACTTGTTCAGTTCTAACGACTGTCTCTTGATCTATGTTCAGGTTCCTCATGAGCACAATTAAGTGTTCTGGAATTCCCATTCTTCTCAATGTTATCTATTATTTGTTATGATCCACACAGTCGAATGCCTTTGTATAGTCAAAAAAACACAGATAAATGTCTTTCTGGTATTCTCTGCTTTAAACCAGGATCTATTTGACATCAGCAATGGAATCTCTCATTCCACGTCCTCTTGTCAATCTGGCTTGACTTTCTGGCAGTTGTCTGTGAATGCACTGCTTCAATGACTTTTGAGTTACCTTCAGCAAAATTTTATTTGTGTGTGATATTAATGATATTGTTCAATAATTTCCACATTCTATTGGATCACTTTCTTTAGAATGGGTACAAATATGGATCTCTTCCGGTGGGTTGGCCAGGTAGCCGTCTTCCAAATGTCTTTGCATAGTGCTTCCAGCATTGTATCATTAGTTGAAACATCTCAATTGGTATTCCATCAATTCCTGGAGCCTTGTTTTTTTTGCTGATGCCTTCAGTAAAACTTGGACCTCTTTCTTCCGTCAGTTCTTGATTATATGCTACCTCCTGAAATGGTTGAACATTGACCAATTCTTTTTGGTACAGTGATTCTTTGTATTCCTTCCATCTTCTTTTAATGCTTCCTGTGTCATTTAATATTTTCCCTGTAGAATCCTTCACTATCACAACTCGACGCTTGAATTTTTTCTTCAGTTCTTTCAGCTTGAGAAATGCCATGTGTGTTCTTCCCTTTTGGTTTTCTAACTCCAGGTCTTTGCACATTTCATTATAATACTTTGTCTTCTCAAGCTGCCCTTTGAAATCTGTTCAGCTCTTTTACTTCATCATTTCTTCCTTTAGCTTTAGCTAGTCTACATTTAAGAGCAAGTTGCAGAGCTTCTTCTGATATCCATTCTGGTCTTTCCCTTCTTTCTTGTCTTTTTAATGGCCTCTTGTTTTCTTCATGTATGATGTTCTTTTTTTTATTATTATTAACTTTTATTGAGCTTCAAGTGAACGTTTACAAATCAAGTCAAACTGTCACATATAAGTTTATATACACCTTACTCCGTACTCCCACTTGCTCTCCCCCTAATGAGTCAGCCCTTCCAGTCTCTCCTTTCATGACAATTTTGCCAGCTTCCAACTCTCTCTATCCTCCCATCCCCTCTCCAGACAGGAGATGCCAACACAGTCTCAAGTGTCCACCTGATACGAACAGCTCATTCTTCATCAGCATCTCTCTCCTACCCACTGTCCAGTCCCTTTCATGTCTGATGAGTTGTCTTCAGGAATGGTTCCTGTCTTGGGCCAACAGAAGGTTTGGGGACCATGACTGCCGGAATTCCTCTAGGCTCAGTCAGACCATTAAGTCTGGTCTTTTTGTGAGAATTTGGGGTCTGCATCCCACTGATCTCCTGCTCCCTCAGGGGTTCTCTGTTGTGTTCCCTGTCAGGGCAGTTATCGGTTGTGGCCGGGCACCAACTGGTTCTTCTGGTTTCAGGATGATGTAGGTCTCTGGTTCATGTGGCCCTTTCTGTCTCTTGGGCTCTTAGTTGTCGTGTGACCTTGGTATTCATCATTCTCCTTTGATCCAGGTGGGTTGAGACCAGTTGATGCATCTTAGATGGCCGCTTGTTAGCATTTAAGACCCCAGACGCCACATTTCAAAGTGGGATGCAGAATGTTTTCATAATAGAATTATTTTGCCAATTGACTTAGAAGTCCCCTTAAACCATGGTCCCCAAACCCCCGCCCTTGCTCCGCTGACCTTTGAAGCATTCAGTTTATCCCAGAAACTTCTTTGCTTTTGGTCCAGTCCAGTTGAGCTGACCTTCCATGTATTGAGTATTGTCCTTCCCTTCACCTAAAGTAGTTCTTATCTACTAACTAATCAGTAAAAAACCCTCTCCCACCCTCCCTCCCTCCCCCCCTCATAACCACAAAAGTATGTGTTCTTCTCAGTTTATACTATTTCTCAAGATCTTATAATAGTGGTCTTATACAATATTTGTCCTTTTGCCTCTGAATAATTTCACTCAGCATAATGCCTTCCAGGTTCCTCTATGTTATGAAATGTTTCACAGATTCGTCACTGTTCTTTATCGATGCGTAGTATTCCATTGTGTGAATATACCACAATTTATTTAACCATTCATCCATTGATGGACACCTTGGTTGCTTCCAGCTTTTTGCTATTGTAAACAGAGCTGCAATAAACATGGGTGTGCATATATCTGTTTGTGTGAAGGCTCTTATTTCTCTAGGGTATATTCCAAGGAGTGGGATTTCTGGGTTGTATGGTAGTTCTATTTCTAACTGTTTAAGATAACGCCAGATAAATTTCCAAAGTGGTTATACCATTTTACATTCCCACCAGCAGTATATAAGAGTTCCAATCTCTCCGCAGCCTCTCCAACATTTATTATTTTGTGTTTTTTGGATTAATGCCAGCCTTGTTGGAGTGAGATGGAATCTCATCGTAGTTTTAATTTGCATTTCTCTAATGGCTAATGATCGAGAGCATTTTCTCATGTATCTGTTAGCTGTCTGAATATCTTCTTTAGTGAAGTGCGTGTTCATATCCTTTGGCCACTTCTTGATTGAGTTGTTTGTCTTTTTGTGGTTGAGTTTTGACAGAATCATATAGATTTTAGAGATAAGGCGCTGGTCGGAGATGTCATAGCTGAAAATTCTTTCCCAGTCTGTAGGTGGTCTTTTCACTCTTTTGGTGAAGTCTTTAGATGAGCATAGGTGTTTGATTTTTAGGAGCTCCCAGTTATCTGGTTTCTCTTCGTCATTTTTGGTAATGTTTTATATTCTGTTTATGCCTTGTATTAGGGCTCCTAACATTGTCCCTATTTTTTCTTCCATGATCTTATCGTTTTAGTCTTTATGTTTAGGTCTTTGATCCACTTGGAGTTAGTTTTTGTGCATGGTGTGAGGTATGGGTCCCGTTTCATTTTTTTGCAAATGGATATCCAGTTATGCCAGCACCATTTGTTAAAAAGACTATCTTTTCCCCAATTAACTGACACTGGGCCTTTGGCAAATATCAGCTGGTCATATGTGAATGGATTTATATCTGGGTTCGCAATTCTGTTCCACTGGTCTATGTATCTGTTTTTGTACCAGTACCAGGCTGTTTTGACTACTGTGGCTGTATAATAGGTTCTGAAATCAGGTAGAGTGAGGCCTCCCACTTTCTTCTTCTTTTTCAGTAATGCTTTGCTTATCCGAGGCTTCTTTCCCTTCCATATGAAGTTGGTGATTTGTTTCTCCATCACATTAAAAAATGTCATTGGAATTTGGATCGGAAGTGCATTGTATGTATAGATGGCTTTTGGTAGAATAGACATTTTTACTATGTTAACTCTTCCTATCCATGTATGATGTTCTTGATGGCATTCCACAACTCATCTGGTCTTCTGTCATTAGTATTAAATGTGTTAAATCTATTCTTTAGAGGGTCTTTAAATTCAGATGGGATATATTCAAGGTCATACTTTGGCACTTGTGGACTTGTTTTAATTTTCTTCAGTTTTGACTTGAACTTGCATGTGAGCGATTGATAGTCTGTTCCATGGTCAACCTCTGACCTTGTTCGGACTTATGATATTGAGCTTTTCCATTGTCTGTTTCCACATATGTAGTCTATTTGGTTTCTGTGTATTCCATCTGATGAGGCTCATGTTTATAGTCACTGTTTATGTTGCTGAAAAAAGATATTTGCAATGAAGAAGTCATTGGTCTTGCAAAATTCTGTCATGCAATCCCTGGTGTTGTTTCTATCACCAAGGCCATATTTTCCAACTACCAATCCTTTGTTTCCAACTTTTGGATTCCATTTGCCAATGATTATCAATGCATCTTGATTGCATATTTAATCAATTTCAGACTGCAGAAGTTGGTAAAAATCTTCAGTTTCTTCATCTTTGGCATTGGCGGTTGGTGAGTAAATTTGAATAATAGTAGTATTAGTTGGTCTTCCTTATACCAAAAACCCATTGCCATTGTGTCAATTCTGACAGGACAGAGTAGAACTGCACCACAGGGTTTCCAAGGAGCACCTGATGGATTCAAACTGCTGACCTTTTGGTTAGCAGCCATAGCACTTAACCACTACACCGCCAGGGTTTCTAGTCTTCCTTATAGGCATATGGATATTATCCTGTCACTGACAGCTGTGTACTTCTGGATAGATCCTGAACTGTTCTTTTCATGATGATCATGACGCCATTCCTCTTCAATTTGTCATTTTCATGATAGTAGACCTTATGATTGTCCAATTCAGAATGGCTAATATCAGTACATTTCAGCTCACTAATACTTTTTCTTTTAATGCCTAGGATATAGATTTTTATGTGTTCTATTTCATTTTTGACTGCTTCCAATTTTCCTAGAGTCATACTTTGTACATTTCACATTCTAATTATTAATGGATGTTTGTAGCTGTTTCTTCCCATTTTAAGTTGTGCCACGTGTCTATCATCTTGCTGTACTGTGGTGGCTTGTGTGTTGCTGTAATACTGGAAACTTTGCCACTGGTATTTTAAATACCACCAGAGTCAACCTTGATAGGCAGGTTTTAGTGGAGCTTCCAGACTAAGACAGACTAGGAAGAAGGGTTTGGCAGTCTACTTATGGAAAAATTAGCCAGTGAAAACCTTATGAATAGTTGATTCCATAAGCACCTCAATTTATTAAGCATTTTTAATGTTCAATGAATTGTTTATATTCCATGATTTTTTCACACCAATATGTTTCCATCATTTCTATTTTGCAAACACTTTCACATTCAGTATCCTATCCCATGTATTTACCCTCACTACAACCCAATTTCTACTGTTATAGAAAAGATTAGGTCGCTCAGTAAAGAGCAGAAACATTATGCAAATTTAATATTTGATTCCTAACTTAGAATTCATTTACGTTTCATGAGGACATGTATGAGTTTTCTATTGTTGCATAATGAATTAATAAAAACTTAGCGGCTTAAGATAACCCACATTTACTATCTCACAGCTTCCAATAGTCAGGAGTCTGGGGATGGCTTAGCTGCATCCTCTTAATCTAGGTGTCAGCCAGGTTGCATTCTCATCTGGAGCTTGGGTTCCTCTTCCAAGCTCATTCAGGTTGTTGGCAGAGTTTAGTTGCTTGCAGCTGTAGTGCTGAGGCCCTTGGCTCTAGAGGCTACCCTTCTCCACAGGTAGTTCACAATATGGCCATTGGTTTTCTCAAGGCTAGCAGGAAAGTGTGTCTCTTCAGGAAGGGCCCAGACCTGCTTTTAATAGATTCTGCCTGACGACGTTGGGCCTACCCTGGCTAATCTCTCTTTTGATTAATCAACTGATTAGGGACCCCAGTTATATCTGCACATCCCTTCTCCTTGGACACGTAACATAACACAATCATGGTACTGATATTCCAATACCTTTGCCATAATCTATTGGTTAGATGAAGATCACAGGTTTCACCCCCACTCAAGGGGAGAAGATTACAAAATGGTATAATTCATTGGGATATGTTTTACACAGGAGGTAAATATAGAAAATGTTGAACACCTAGAATAAAAGAAGACTGAAACATTCACTACCTGTGATGTTGTCGATGTTGCAGATTAGCAACCTGAAGGAAAATATGGTGTATCAGTTCCAAGTGGCGGCCATGAACATCACTGGATTAGGAGAATTCTCAGCAGCAAGCACATCCTTCAAATGTGAGGAGTGGACCATTGCTGTTCCAGGTAAACCATAGAAACCGTGTCTCAACACCGGGGTGTGGGCCTTCTTTCAATGGAACCTACAACTTGAAACTAAATTAAGGGGTTATAAAGATAACTTCCATGAGAAAAGAATTCTCTTGGATCCTAATGTTAACCTAAAATCGTTTTACAGTAATATTAGATAATAAAAATACCAAAGGAAAAAAACAAACCAGTTGCCGTCGAATTGATTCTGACTCATAGTGACCCTATAGGACAGAATAGAACTGACCCATAGGGTTTCTAAGGAGCTCCTGGTGGATTCAAACTGCGGACCTTTTGGTTAGCAGCCACAGATCTTAACCACTACGCTACCAGGGTTTCCATATTAGATAATAGATACCAATATAAAACTGAGTATAAATTTCTTATGTGTGTATTCCAAATAAATCCTGAAGCCCCCATGGCTTGGCCTCTGCAAGGAGTGAGATTGAAACAAGCACACAACATGAGCATTAAATGATAATCTAAAGGAAATTCCAATCTTTACTTGTGCTTCTTAAAGGCCATTAAATTAAAGAGCATCCAATTCACATCCCATAGTGAAATTTCTCAAAACCTCCTCTGACATTCACCAGTTCTCCTGCATTCTCCCGCTGCTCTAGAGCCCCGCGTTTACCAACTCAGTCTCCCTTTCAGCCCTAGTCTTGTGACTTCTCTTCCTTTTTATTTCTCCCCTCCTCCCTGTCCCATAGCTATTCATTATGTAACACAGATCAATTTAACATCCCTGCTTAAAGCTGGTGGCATAGTGGTTAAGTGCTACGGCTGCTAACCAAAGGGACAGCAGGTCGAATCCGCCAGGTGCTCCTTGGAAACTCTGTGGGGCAGTTCTACTCTGTCCTATAGCATCGCTGTGAGTCAGAATCAACTCGACGGCACTGGATGGGCTTAAGGCTTAAGCCCAGGCCCCTCTCCACTTACCTATCTAGTTCATTCTCTTTCTACACGTTTTCCCAATTCTGCATCACAAGAAAGATCCTGGAACCTGACTGGCAGATACTCTCCTTTGGAGGTAATCATAACAGGTGGTTGGGTGGGCAGAGAGGGCAAATGGGAACACGACAGAGACTCTTGCCTATAACACTGAGCAAATTAAAAACTGAATATAAACAAATTTACTAAACCATTATGATTCAAACTGGCAACATTACTGTATTTGAAGGATGATTCTATTTTGCTTCCAGTGTTACTGAAAGAAGTATTTTGAGTGCCACGAAAGGGCTGAATTCTCCCACCTGGATTGGTATTCCACATATTTAACATTGATATGGCACCAGCATGGGCTGCATCAGAACAAGAGGCCATACTAGGGCATACTGGGTCTCAGTCTACCCACTTCTTCTATTTGAAACCCTAGTGCTGTAAGAACCACCCCTTTGCTTTCACTTAGTGAGCACCCATCTGCATCATTTCTGTGCCAAGTATAAATAAAAAGAATACAAGAGAAGCTCAGTTACTCACTCAACTTCAACAAATAACCAGCAGGCAAACACACCACTTCTCCTTGCACCTCCTGGATGCCAGTTAATATATCTTAAGTTCTTTCTGCCACCTCAACAAGAGCAAATCTAGCTTCAAATTCTTTAATTCCTGAGTAAAGCTAAAATTTGACTGTCTATAGAAACTAAAATTCTGAGCATGCCTGTGGAAAATGCTTTGATAGAAAACATTGTATTTGGCAAAAAAGGTTGCAGAGTGACAGTGAGTTAATTCAAAGGAGAAATGACTGGGACAGTCCTCCACCCTACTGACCCTCATCTCTCAGATCCATCCTGGACTTCCTGAAGAGTGTTGGGCAAGCACTTATAGAAGAGTACTATGGGTGTCTGTTGGCATCACTCCAGTTTATAGGTGAAGAAACGGAGACTTGGGTTAAAAGATACATTGAAGGTCACACAGGTAGTAAGTGGCAGAGTTAGGATTGGTAGGTAGGTCTTCTGATTCCTAGACTAGAGGTGCTAGGAAGCCACAGATCGTAGCTCCTCCTCTATAAAGTAGGGGTGGCAATACACTTTGGATTCCTTACTGGGTTCTGAGGATGACACAAGAATGGTGGTCGCAAAAGCTTTTTGCAAAACAGAGCATGCTCTGTAAGTGTAAGGTATTGATAATTATTTAAACCAATTTCCACAGAAGACACTGTGGAAACTCAAGGATGACTCATACCTTTCATTCAAGATTAAGAAAATTCTCTTGTACAAACTAAGGACACATGTCCTAGAATTTTCACCAAGGGCGTAGCTACACAATCTTTTGTTAAAGAGATTAAGCCTGTGACTGATGGATCTAACCAACCACCATAGCAGAAAACCCATCAGCTTAGACTGAAAAGGACAGAGAAATTCTATTGGTGGGAAACAGGCCAAAGGAGCTACATCTGTTGTCCTCCAAGAAAAGCAGCTCAGAGATGAGCAGAATTGTTGGAAGGAGCAAAAGAATCAGTACCTTCATGGATCCCAAAGGTGGGGCTACAGCCTCATAAATTCAAGGAGTCATATCTTTGCCAACTTGGTTCCGAAGTGTAGGGCTGCTGTTAAGGTGTGCCTGGGGGATGGGGCTGCTACCCAAAGGAGAGGGAGTGGGGCTGCCATGCCCAAGGGGCAAAAGAACGGGGCCTGCAGGGCTGGGGTGGCAGGGTGAGATTACCACTCAGATGGACTAGGAGAATGGGGCTTCCCAAAGCAGAGGGAGCAGAGTTGTAGTCTCACTGGGCTTGGAAGGTAGAGCTGAAGCCCAGGATGGAGGGTGTGACCAACACCCAGAGTCTGGAGGGTGGGGCCATTGCCCCAGTGGTCTCAGAGAACAGGAGATTATTTTCAAGCCTTGAGAGCTAAAGTAATTTTTTCTGATGGGTTTTGGACTTGCTTGGTGCCTATTATCCCTTCTTTTCCTCTAATTTCTCCCATTTGTGATGGAAATGTCTACCTTGTACCTGTTTTACCATTGTTTTTTGGAAACAGATAACTCATCTTCTAGATTTCACATGTTCACAGATGAAGAATTTTGTCCTAGGATGGAATACCTCTAAAGTCTCACCCATATTTGATTTAGATGATGCAGAAGATGGGATTTTGGACTTGGAGTTGGTTTAAGACTTTTAGGATGATATAATGGGGTGAATGTGTTTTGCATGTGGCAAGGATGTGAATTTGGGGGACCAAAAGGTGGGATGTTATGTATTGAATTATGTCTCCCCAAAATATGTGTTGTAAATCCCAATATTTTGCCAAGTAAAGGGCCAAATAAACATTGAACTATCTATTGCAAAACACAAAGAATAGCATGATAGAGGCTGTGTTTATAGTTGGCCTTCAGGCCAGTGTGAGTCACTTTAGGGGATTATGATTGGTTTGTTAGAAATCAGTTGTTATCTAAAAAGAAAGAAAGGAAAATAAGTAAATATATCACCTTCACTGCAGCTGGTGGTCATGCAAAGATAAGGTAATTAGTTAGTGTTTAGAACTCTCCCAAGAGATCAAAGAGTACACGCACAGGGTGCAAATTCTGGCCTTCTACCAATAAATAAAGATGACCGAAGAATTGGTTGAATGTAGCATGGATTGCCAGAAGAACGAAAAAATCTGCATGGAAAAAGTACAGCCAGAATGCTCCTTAGAGGCAAGGATGGCAAGAGTTGGTCTCACATACTTTGAACATATTTTCAGGAGTGACCAGTCCCTGAAGAAGGAAATCATGCTTGGTAAAGTAGTAAAGGGTCAGTGAAAAAGAGGACGACCTTTAATGAGATGGATTGACACAGTGGCTGCAACAATGGGCTCAAGCATAGCGATGATTGTGAGAATGGCTGAGAACTAGGCAGTGTTTCATACAAGAGAACATAGGGTCTGTGAGTCGGAACCTACTCAATGGCACCTAACAACATGATGAGGCTCAATAAGTTACTTGGCTTCTCTTCATCGTTTCGGAGATGAATGAGATAAATGAATGTAAAATACCTGACAGTGTTTAGCACAGATTCAAGCCCCACAGGTTTGTGTCTATTTATTTTGGCAAAGGTTCTTTGTAAGTCATAAACTGTCATTCGTTTTTACCAGTATATGGGATATATGCTTTCGGGGAAAGATTTCCTTCCAACTGGGAGCTGTTTTGTATTATATTCCTTTTTTCTTTGAAAGAAGTGTTACTATCTATAGTCACATGCCATCAAATGCAGTTGTTTTCTTCATACTAATTGAGATTTGGAAGGATTTTCAGATCATTTTCCAAAAATAACCTAAAACTGAATCTGCAACTAAATTAAACAGTTCTGATAAAGAATTTTAATCCAGGCACGTTTGCGGGCTTGAGAACAGCCTGAAGGAAAGTTTTATTATAGACACTGAGAGGCACCTTGCACTGGACTTCACCACCCATTAAAGGGGTGGAATGGATTGATGGAGAGCAGCTGTTGGAAGACGATGTGAGAAAGACCACAAAAATACATATTTCCATGAGGATGCTAGAGTAAAAGGCGAAAGAACACGAGCATCAGATTCAGCTTTAATGCCTTAGGTGTGGTTCTAAATTGACATATATTAGATTTTTCACGTCTACAATATGTTTCAATTCATTGCTTTCACTCTCTCAGGACCTCCACACGATCTCAAGTACAGTGAAGTCAGGAAAACCTCCCTGGTTCTCCACTGGAAGCCGCCAGTCTACTCTGGACGGACCCCGGTGACTGGTTACTTTGTGGACTTGAAGGAGGCCAATGCCAGAGATGACAAGTGGCGAGGACTCAACAAGGCGGCTATTAAGAACAACTACCTGAGGGTAATAGGATGCTGGTAGTTTTAGAAACCGTCTTTACAGAGGAGAACTGCTCTATTAAAAATGTTAATGTTAAAGTTAGCAAGATAAAGCAAAACAGCTCTGCACTGGTCTGTTTCATATATTGAGTTCTTGGTAAAATTCTGTTTGGTGGTTAGGCTTGAGGGTACTTTCTGCTGCTTTTTAAACAGTTTGGTGTATTTAACCTGAATACCTCACTTTGAAAAACATCTGTCAGTTTCCTTCTCTCTCTTCTTTCCCTTGTTGCCCTATCTTGTCCAACTTGCATTTTTGTTATTCAGTCTTAAAACATTACGGCTTTCCATTCCTGCCTGTAATTTTTTTTTACTCAAGGGTGCTATTTTTACAGAGTTCACACCAGTTGGCCTTTAACTGCTGATTCTTTGGTGCTATGCTCTTTCTCTTTACTCACTCCATCAAGCTTGTGCTAATGTGAGCTCTCAGAGATTAGTGGAGTGGACTTGTTCAACTCTTGACCTTATCCTCACCCTTATTCATGTCACTGCCCTCCAAATTCTTCTAGAGTTTTCTAACTGAACTAATTCCTAACTCTATCTACCAAAGACTGTTCTGCTATAACCACTGAGTCCCTAACTTGTACCAAATGGAAATCTTGAAAAAATGATTTCCCCTATTGTTAACAGTGATATGTGGAGGCCCTGAGTTCACAGCAGGGCCTTAGAACTATGGAAAATATGATCCTATTTCTTATGATTTGAATGAAGTGTGACTTCACCACAGTCATGCAGAAAGCTGCACACTGGATGGAACTGTTGTTATAATTGGCCACTTCCCATTCAGTGAGCCATGAAGATACTCAGAGTATTATTCCTAGTCTAACAGATCTCTTCCATCCACTTACCACCATGGACTGAAGTCCACGCCATCAGTCTGTTGCTCTCTGGGGTGAAGGCATTTACAGTCCCTGTAAAGAAAATGTAGATTTCTCCTCCAGTAGGGGGTACCCATAAGTCATTATACCTAATAGGCCATTAACTCAATTTGGCTTATGCCAATCAGCTCTCCAGCCCCTTCCAAAGCCCTGAGGAAATAGAAAAGGTCACATTTCATGAGAAAGAGAAAAGGTCCAGAAAGCCTGGAGCATAGGATGCTGTTTGGTTGTTGGGATAAATCAGAAGACCTCTAGATTCAAAGTAACCCCCAAAGGGCAGCATAAAATAAAGGTCAGAAACATCCTGACGGTGGCGGTATGTGTATACAGCTGGGATGAGGGTTTCCAAATCCTCAGTCTGCCCCAGAGCAGGATCTCAAGAGCCTGAGGCAGAACTGGGCTTAGATCAAGCAAAACAAGGGTGGGGTGCCAAGCCAAGGAGACCCACAGCCCAGAAAAATGGGCAGAGCCCTTGGACAGACAGACAGTTCACATGGAAAAAATATCAGAGTTTAAACATATCAAAGAACAGTTAATGTCACTCAGCAAAAAGAAGAAGCAGGGCAAATTTAAGAGCAAGAAAGTGACACTGAGATTATGCCCAACAAACCTAGAGACGAACTTCCTACAAGGTCTAGAGATTCCATTGATTTATGATCTTATATTTTATCAACAGCTTATAAAATGGAAATAGGATTATTGATTTTTCTCATTATAAAACTAACACACACACATTAAGAAAAATCCAAACAATAAAATATAAAGAAGATAAATATCCTGTAATCTCCATACCCATTTTGGTATATATGCATTGGTCCAGATGTTTTATATTCAGAAGTTTTTCAAGCCTATACTGGAGACTTATATAATCATTAACATATTTTTAAAGTATAGCCTGATAAACTTAAGTTGGACAGGAGAGACAGTTCCACCAGTGGGAGAATTTAGTGTTGTTGTAGCCAGAGCATAGGGGGCCGACTCGTTTCTGCCAGAAGCAGCCACATTCATTTCAGCACAGTGGTGTCATCAGGGGCTACGGGATGTGGACCACACTGGATGACACCATCAGAGGGAGTGACACCAAAATGATTGGAAAATTTTTGTGCCGTGTTTCAACGGAAATTTATTATCTTTTATAAAAAAATCACTATAGTTAGTTAGAACAACAAAACATTTTTCGTAAGCCCAGCTTTACATGTATCAATATACCTAAAAAACAAGGTTAAAACTCTATGCTAATTTACTTTTTGAACCTTCTAATGCGCTCTGGTCAGAGCTGTCATTATTACCCAATTACGGTGACTCTTTGAATCACGTGGTTTTTTCTGCACATTCCATAAGCATGCACTGTTGTTTTCATTATTTTGTTGTTTTTATAGTCACTGATTTTGTCAAATTTTCTGGTGTTTTAGCTACAATATTGTGGTAATTAATATTTGTGAACCTATATCAGTAACTTTTTTGAGAATGAAGTAGTAATTAAAGGGAAAGGAGGAGTGATATATGGGAATTACAATTTACGAATTACATTAATACAAAAAAAATTACTAAGGATTCTGTATGATCTGGTACGGGAGTAGGCACGTGGGAGGGTGAGACCTGAGTTATGGCACTGGGTGACATCAACCATAGTGACGCCACTGTTTTAACACCAATTGTCTGGGTGTTTCTAAAAGCTAAAGCTGTGTTACTTTCAACCAAAAGAATTTAACCAAGCTTCCTCATTTTTTTTAAATTGGTAATCACAACCTGGGGGTGACAAAGTGTAAGAAGGGAGTGAGTTATTGAAGGGGGCAGGGGACATAGATGGAAAAGGCAAGAAAACAGTTCCTGTGGAAATTATAGGGAAGGAAAAAGAGTCCAAGAAAAGGGAAGTCGATGTGCATAAATTATGTATTTCTGATGCTGTTGGAGTCAGTGGTCATTGTCCCTGTGTTGATGAAGGAGTGGCCCTGTCACAGCAGCAGCTAGACACTGGAATGTGGATATACTTCCTTGTCTGTGTTGCGCAATCTGACTCAAATGTGTGCTTAGCCTCACATTACCTAAGAGTCAGGTGCAGATGTGTCAGGCACCTGGAGATCAGGCTGTTTTTATCACAACAAGGAAAATCCACAGTTTCCTGGCTGTATGTCTAAACACAGAGTTTAAGTACATCAAACTGTGCATGTAGCCTGTGCCTAAATATAAGCTAGCTTACAGATTAAAATCTATCTCAAATTGGCTCCAGTGAAAGCTATCATTACGTGGATAGTGACATTCTGTTGTTGTAAACACAATACTATTAAGTAATTAGATTAAAAAATCAAATAATCTAATACATAGGTCCTTTAAATACATGGTCACAAACACTTCACTTAATTGAATAAATGTGTTCTAGCATTGTTTGATTTAAACAATTTTGGGTAAATAAGTTCTATCGATCTCTGTCACAATATTATGGGAAAAGTGTGCCCTCTGTATGTAATAAATTCCTTTTTAAAAATATAGTATAGCTTTTCAAAGCCACATTTTAAAAATAAAAATTCATTTTTGATAATATATTAATGGTATTTAAAACAATAATAAGACTGTGTTGAACTCAAAGTCACAAAAAAATTGTGAAGTGGGTCCATCACAGAAACAGAAATATTTTTTGACAATTCTTTATAACCATAGTTCAGTGGCACACATGTAGTGGATCCTCAGCCAACATCTCCTTGAGTATTAAAAACTTGGGGATTTAGAATTTAGAATGTTGTTGTTATTATTAGTTGCGATCAAGTCTGCCCTGGCTCATGGTAACCCCATGTGTTTTAGAGTAGAACTGCTTTACAGGGTCTTCTAAATTTTGATTATTCATAAGTTACTTACATTCATAATTATATTGTTTCTCTATTTTGTAAGAAATAGCTATATTAAATTTACAGGGACAATTTTTGTTTTTGTTCTAGTGCTTTAACATGCTTCTAAACAAATAGAAAATGTCAATGGTCTATGTTTTTAATTCCCCCCGCTTGCCAAGAATTTTATCTGAAATTATTCATAGGATGTCTCAAAAGCATCAGTTAAAAGAAAAAAAAAAAGGCAGCGTTTATGCTATCATGAGTACTTTGGGTGTTGTATTTTTGGATAACTCATTTAAACCAGTCTTTGGATTCTGATGTTGGTGGCCATTACACAATCTAAAAAAGAGTTGAAGGGATCTTACACCTCCTCACCAACTGCTTACAACTGGTCCAGAGAGGAAAATCCTAAAGCTTAGGTCATGTCCTGGGCTTTTTCTCCTGAATAACTAAAGCAATGTTACAGAGGAAGAACATTTCTGTTTAAAAGGGCACAACACATCCACTGCTCCTCTACCTGCTTCTTCCAGGTGCAAGGCCTCCAGGAGGGTGTCAGCTACGTCTTCCGTGTCCGAGCCATGAACCAGGCGGGTGTCGGGAAGCCGTCTGACCTTGCCGGTCCTGTGGTGGCAGAAACACGTCCAGGTGTGCTTTTATTTTCCATTAAAATTAACCTCATCTGGGTACAATAACCAAAATAGCATCCAACCTAACTTCAGTGCCTTTCCTAATTTTTAAGACCATCAGTGAATGCTGTCTGAATCACTGATAAATATGACCTTAGAATATGACAGCCATTTGCTGTTCTTCATAGGTGCCTCAGGACAGGAGTGAGCCAGGTTTGAAAAACACCTAGGGGTCTTCTGGTCTATATCTAAAAACAGGAATGTTCTTGGTCAAATTCCACTTCCTGGACCAACCGTTTCATGCATACCTTCCTGGGACATTATTCCTGTAAAGCACTGGCCATTAAGTCACACAAGAATGTCTTTCCAGTCGTAGGGGAGGTTGATACAATACAGGCACAATCCTTAAACAAATGTAGGAGCTAGGTAATCACAGCTATTAAGTGTAACCAGGGGTTGGCAAACTTTTTCTGTGAAGGGCCAGATAGTATTTTTTTTTATAGCCATGTAATCTCTGTCACCACTACTCAGTCCTGTCCCTGTAGCATAAAAGCAGCCATACCCAATATATAAACTAATAAAATGGCTGTGTTCCAATAAAACTTTATTATATACACGAAAATTTGAATTTTACGTAATCTTCACATGTCTCGAAATGTTAACCTTCATTTGATTTTTTTTTTCAACTGTTAAAAAATGGAAAAACTATTCTTAGCTTGTAGATCATACAGATACAGATACAGGCAACGTCCCAGATCTGGCCCACGGGCCGTAGTTTGCTGACCCTGGGTTAAACTAACGGCTGACATCACTGAATGGCTGCCCGCACTTCCCAGTTTTAGAGATGCTATGATTGGACTAGGGAAGACAGTCTTTCCCTTTATTATGAGAACAAAATTTACAGTGTTCACATCCCAAGTGGTTTCAGGTTATTACATAGTAATGATTTCTTTTATCATTTTCAATCTCTATCATTCTTCAAAGGTATCCTATATTTTAGTTTATTAAAATTACATAAAAGAAAGCACTGAAAAGGAGAGAGGATATAAAAAATATATATCCACCAGTTATTTTAGGTTTATATTCACTCTAGTCCAAGAACTTACACTTTAGTCTGTCCCCATTTTCAGACTGAAATAAACAAAGAGCAGATCTATAATGTAATACTTATTTTTCTGATGAGAAAAGAACATACAATAGACAACTGTTTTTGCTCTGTTAACTTGAAAAGTGTATAAAAATGTATCCGTTAGGGAACATCTGCCCCTTTTCTTCTCTTTCTTCATAACCTGTTTTCAGTCACTTTTGTAACTACTTTCTAGACAGGGGTCCAACAAAAGTGACCTCCTTGTACAAAAGCATGGTGGGTGTCCAGAGGACGTGCCACACTACATGTAAGTATCCTTTGCAAAATTTCATGAGGAAACAGAAAAATGCTATGAATGCATATGCCAGGTTGAAGGTAACACAGGAAAACACCAGGACACACATTCCTACAGAAATCAGACTCTTCAGTTTACATCTGTGAGGAAATAAAAGGTACCAAATGGACATGAAAATGGACCCAAGTGCAGAATCTCCTTTTGTCAGAGCACCACTTAGATGCCTACAAAGGGAACTCTTCTTCTATTCACTGGTAGGCCAAAGTCATCTTGTAGGTTGTGGATCCCAAATCTGATCGGCTGAGGAACAGTTAAACCAGACGGCCAGGCATGACATTCACAGGTCCATCACTACAGAAATTTTACCACCAGAAATGCATCTGCTAGTAGCTCCTGGGTGAGCATTTTGTTTCACTGATTTGGAATAAGGCACCACAAGCCATTTTTTTTTGACTACCCCATTCCCAGAATGTAACCAGAAGAAACAGCTGCAGACATCTGTGTGCTAAACAGCACCATACTAACTCTCTCAGAGCCATTGGCTCACAGCTTAGAAAGAATCCTTGGATGTACAAAATTAAATGCTTCCCCATGAAGGAACACCAAAACCCTAGAGTGATATTGGACTTGTTCCACTTGCTATGTTCACATTCTTCCTTGCATGTATTTCCTGAGCATCTAGGACAGGACAGGCACTGTGTAGGCACTGGGAAAAGAGTGATGCCGTCCCTGAAGGCAGGGCTTACAGTTTAGCAGCAAAGCCAGAGTTTACAACACAGTATGATGGGACATAAGATGTTGTTGTTAGTTAGTTAGTTAGCTGTCTTTGAGTTGGCTCCAGCTCATAGTGACCTTATGTATAACAGAATGAAATGTTTCCCGGTCCAGTGCCATCTTCAAGATCGTTTCTGCATGTTGGTTATTGTGTCAATCCGCCTCATCGAGGGTTTCCCTTATTTTCGCTTACCCTCTCCTTTACCAAACATGAGATCCTTTTCTAGTGATTGGTCTTTCCTGATGACATGTCTAAAGTAAGCAAGCCAATCACCACCCTCGCGTCTAAGGAGCATGCTGGTTGCATTTCCTCTGAGGTGTATTCCAGTCTTCTTTGCCAGCACCACAGTCCAAATGCATCGGTTCTTTTTCTGTCTTCCTTTTTCACTGGCCAGCTTTTGCATGCATATGAGACTATTAAAAAGACTGTGGCTTGGGTCAGGAGCACCTTAGTCGTGAAAGTAACATGTTCATACACTACAAATGAGGTTTTATAAGTCCTTGTAAAAATTTGCATGTAACCTAAAATTGTCTAAATTAATTTTGTTAAATACCAATATATTTTCTTTTACCCAGGCATTTATTTTATGTTAGAATGAAGGGAAAAGCATTTTATCCAATTTCAAGACTTGGGATTTGAAACTTAGGTTGCTGTTTTAGAAGAACAACTTCTTTTGGAAAACATTAAATTTTCGGATAGAAAATAAAGCTTATCGTGTAACAGCAAACCACAAATACAGCCAACAAGATATCTCAGGTGTACTTTGAATTCCCCTGAAAATTTAACCTAAGCCACCAGTGCTGGTAGAGTCTCTGGTCTCCCACTGAAGTCAAAGAATATGCAAGGATCTGTAGCCCAGTCACTGCTACAAAGTCTAACTGTGCCAGTAATGAGGATCCAGGTAATGGACTAAATGTGTCATACTTTTCCAAGAAATCTATTAGCTAGAAAAACCTGCAAAAAGCTTAAGCTGAAAAATACTTAGTTTAGATTTGTTAGTATGTAAAAGGGCACTTCTGTTCTTGATATTTGATATTTTTAAAACAGTACCTGTGGTTGATCGCATCAGATCTGGGGCATAGGTGCAGGCAAAGTGAGCCAGATCAGACTTGAGACAAGAGAGAGACCTGCCAAGGTGACCTGGAGGTGACCTGGAGGGCAACAAAGAGCTGGTGGTACAGGCTGCAGGCATTCTTATCAGAGAAACAGAGCAGTGGTCAGGAGTCAGGTGATGGCAGGAGGACCCAGACACAAGACAGAGTCGCAAGCAAGCACTGGGTCATACCTGGGCTTGGTCACCAGGAGCAGGACTGCTAGAAGAATGCAGCAGGACCAGTAGAAATAAAGATTTGGGATTGAATTGACAACCTACTAACTAAGGACTCATTAAAATTCCAGTTTCAAAAAACTGATTGGTCCAGAACCTATTAGGGCTGGGAATGCAAATGTGTGTTCAGTGGTTGAGCAGTGGAGTCATGAAGGATACCAGAAGGACATTTACCTGTGTCTTATGGACTGTGCAAAGGCATTCAACTGTGTGGATCATAACAAATTATCAATAACATTGAGAAGAATGGGAATTCCAGAACATTTAATTCTGCTCATGAGGAACCTGTACATAGAGCAAGAGGCAGTCGTTTGAACAGAACAAGGGAATAATGCGTGGCTTAAAGTTAGGAAAGGTGTGGGTCAGGGTCGTATCCTTTCACCATACTTATTCAATCTGTATGCTAAACAAATAATTCAAGAAGCTGGACTATATGAAGAAGAACATGGCGTCAGGATTGGAGGAAGGCTCATTGACAACCTGCCTTATGCAGATGACAAAACCTTGTTTGCTGAAAGTGAAGAGAACTTGAAGCACTTACTAGTGAAGATCAAAAACTACAACCTTTAGTATGGATTACACTTCAACATTAAAGAAAACAAAAACTCTCCCACTGGCCCGATAAGCAACATCATGATAAACAGAGAAAATATTGAAGTTGTCAAGGACTTCATTTTAATTGTATCCACAATCAACACCCATGGATGCAGCAGTGAAGAAATCAAACGGCATATTGCATTGGGCAAATCTGCTGCAAAAGACCTCTTTAAAGCGTTAAAAAGCAAAGATGTTACCTTGACAACTAAGGTGCACCTGACCCAAGCCATTGTGTTTTCAGTCGCCTCATGTGCATGCAAAAGCTGGACAATGAATAAGGAAGACCGAAGAAGAATTGATGCCTTCGAGTTATGCTGTTGATGAAGAATATTGAATATTCCATGGACTGCCAAAAGAACAAACAAATCCGTCTTGGAAGAAGTACAGCCAGAATGCTCCCTAGAAGCAAGGGTGAAGAGACTTCCTCTGACACACTTTGAATATGTTATCAGGAGGGACCAGTCCCTGGAGAAGGATGTCACACTTGGTAAAGTACAGGGTCAGCAAAAAAGAGGAAGACCTTCAGTGAGATGGGTTGACACAGTGGCCACAACAATGGGCTCAAGCATAACAACGATTCTGAGAATGATGGAGGACCGAGCAGTGTTTCATTCTGTTGTGCATAGGGTCACTATGAGTCTTAACCAACTCGATGGCACCTAACAACAATAACAAGAACAAAGATTGAGGCTGGAAACAAATTTATTTGTGTTTGATTGGTTGATGGATTGATTTTTAGCTCCATAGTAATTCTAGTGTGAAGCCAGGTTTGAGAACTGTGGATTTAGACTGTGAAGCTCCTTCAAAATAGGAACTATGTCTTTTTTCTTTGTTTTTCTAGGGCCTAGCATAGTACCTGGTACTGAGTAGGCATTTAATAAATGCTTATTAAATGAAAAATAATGAATGACTTCCATGTTTTAGCCCGTGAGTATGCATCTGCTCCGTACCCACAGCATGTAAACGTAACCCTGTTGTTGTTGTTAGCTGCCATCGAGTTGGCTGCGAATCAAGGATACCCCGTGAACAATGGAATGAAATGCTGGCCAGTCCTCCACCATCCCCATGATCGGTTGAAGATCAGACTCTTGTGATCCATAGGGTTTTCACTGGCTGATTTTTAGAAGTAGATTGCCAAACCTTTCTTCTTAGTCTTTCTTAGTCTGGAAGCTCCATTGAAACCTATTCAGCACCCTAGCAAGACAAAAGCCTCCACTGACAGTCAGGTCATGACCGTGCATTGGCTAGGAATTGTAGTGTGCCTCACGTTATGGAGGGGAGCTGTAAGAGAAGCGTCTAGTGGAGGCAGCCCAGTATGGTGGGTCAGCAGCTATCATCATCTTCGGCAAAGGGCAGCTCAGCCTTACATGGGGCAGATTGTTTTAACTCCCTCCTATCTGCTTCTCTTCTGTCCCATAACACACACACACATACACCACAGAGAAGGACAAATAAAGTTTATAAAAAGTGATACGTTAATGCCATTGTAAAAGACTTTAAATCACATGAGAAAGGATTCTCATACCAGATTATGAAATGTATGGGAATATGAACAGTTTAATGTGGTTTTTATTTCAGCTTTTTTTAAAAAAATCATTACAGTGACCCTGCTGGTATTTGACATACTGGTGGCAAGGCTTCCAGCATCACATCAACACACAAGTCACGACAGTACAACAAACTGACAGACACGTGGTGGCCTGGACACATAGCAGGCAGAAATTTCTACTGTGATTTTACAAAAGAAACTTCCACGATATTCAAATGAATGATTATTTTTTATAAACATTCTAGAAAAAACAAGACCAATGTATTAACTAGAAAGCAATGAACACATTTCTAACAGGCTCCAGGCTGGTATACCAAACAGTATCTGGTGGCGATTAACTGTATGTATTCCTTCCATCTTCTTTTAATGCTTCCTGCGTCATTTAATATTTTCCCTGTAGAATCTTCCAATATTGCAACTTGAGGCTTGAATTTTTACATGCAGTCACTACACCAAAAAGAATTGGTCAACGTTCAAACATTTCAGGAGGTATCATGTTATCAAGAACCAATGGACTGAAGGAAGAAGTCCAAGTTGTACTGAAGGTATTGGCAAAAAACAAGACTCCAGGAATTGATGGACTATCAATTGAGATATTTATAACAAACGAATGCAACACTGGAAGCACTCCCTTGTCTATGCCAAGACATTTGGAAGACAGCTACCTAGCCAACCAACTGGAAGAGATCCATATTTGTGCCTATTTCAAAGAAAGGATCCAATAGAATGTGGAAACTATTCAACAATATCATTAATATCACACAGAAGTAAAATTTTGCTGGAGATAATTCAAAAACTGTAGCAGCAGTACAACAACACAGAACTGTAGAAATTCAAGCCAGATTCAGAAGAGGAAGTGGAACAAGGAATATCATTGCTGATGTCGTAAGGATCTTGGCTGAAAGTAGAGAATACCAGAAAGATGTTTACCTGTGTCTTAATGACCATGCAAAGGCATTTAACTGTGTGAATCATAACAAATTATGGATAACATTGTAAAGAATGGGAATTCCAGAACACTTACTGTGCTTATGAGAAACTTTATACATAGTTCAAGAGGCAGTTTTTCAAACAGAATAAGGGGATACTGCATGGTTTAAGGTCAGGAAAGGTGTGTATTAGGTTGTATCCTTTCACTATACTTATTCAATCTGTGTGCTGAGCAAATAATTCAAGAACTGGACTATATGAAGAAGAACACAGCATCAGGATTGTAGGAAGACTCATTAACAGCCTGTGTTATGCAGATGACACAGCCTTACTTGCTGACAGTAAAGAGGACTTGAAGCACTTACTGGTGAACATCAAAGACAGAAGCCTTCAGTATGGGTTACACCTCAACATTAAAGAAAATAAAAATCCTCACAGTTGGACCAATAAGCAACATCATGATAAACAGAGAACAGATTGAATTTGCAAGGATTTCATTTTACTTGGGTCCACAATCAATGCCCATGGAAGCAGCAGTCAAGAAATCAAACAACGTATTGCATTGGGCAAACCTGGTGCAAAAGACCTCTTGAAAGTGTTAAAAAGCAAAGATATCACCATGACGACTAAGGTGCACCTGAACTCAAGCCATGGTATTTTCAGTTACCTCATACACATTCGAAAGCTGGACAATGAATAAGGAAGACCAATGAAGAAATGATGCCTTTGAATTATGATGTTGGCAAAGAATGTTGAATATACCCAGGACTGTCAGAAGAACGAACAAATCTGTCTTGGAAGAAGTACAGCCAAAATGCTCCTTAGAAATGAGGATGGCAAGACTTTGTCTAACATACTTTGTACATGTTATCGGGAAGGACCAGTCCCTGGAGAAGGACATCATGCTCGGTAAAGTGGAGGGTCAGTGAAAAAAACAAGGACCCTCAATGAGATGGATTGACACAGTGGCTGCAACATTGGGCTCAAACATAGCAACAACTGTGAGGATGGCGGGGGATTGGGCAAGGTTTTGTTTTGTTTTCCATAGGGTCACTATCAGTAGGAATGGACTAGATGGTACCTAAACATCAGCAAATATATCCAGGACCCCTTATTTTAAACATCCCATTATTAATTCCTACCAGATTTTAATATGTATAAAATTTGCCCTCCAGATGGACTTGTCTACTTCCTGTTATAAAAGAGAAGTCTATAATCCAACATGTCCATTTTTCACATGCAAGAAAATGCTAAGTTCATTTTTTTATGTTTTTGCCTACTTCTCAATTTCCAAGTGATATCCTTCTGTTTTAAATTACTGTTTCTTCACATTTACTCCTCATTATACCAAGTAATTTCTTTATATTTTCCAAAAACACCTTTTTTTTTTTCTTCCTATTCCTAAACCCAGAATTCAGGTAGCGTCTACCTTTTTTTCCAAAGGCAGCTTCAGTCCAATTTTCCATTAGAAGTATCACTGTGAAACAGTTTCTATTATGTCATTCTGAAAAACTGCCTTTCTTCAAAGAACTTTGTTAACAAACTAAGTAAAATTAAACAGTAACAGAAGTCTTTGAATTCAAATGGTCATATTGAAAGAATGTGATGACCTCAGCATCATAGTTCATGTAACAAATAGTGTACAAGCTATAACTTATTGCAGTCATCATTGTAAGACAATAAACTTACCTTATGTTTAAACAATGTGTGCTTAAAGTATATTTTTTCATTACGTTATTTTTACTGAACATTGTTTTCTAATGAAAATTGTTATGGAACTCATGAAATACACTTAAGAAGGAAAAAGTATTGGAAATAGTTTCAGTGAACTTGATTTTTCAAATGCTTGAGATTATTATTTCTTTTAGAGTGATATTTGGGGCCAGTTGACAGTAACATTGATTTGTCAGGGAGAAGATCAAGCTTCTAATTCTGAGTATAAAATACAGCAGGAAGCACACTGCTGGTAAAATATTTTCTTTGTTAGAACTTTTATTTCATATTATCTATTTATTTATTTATTTTTTTATTTATTAAAATATTGTTGATGTTGTACTCAAGGTTTAATAAGACAAGTGCCAATAAAATAAACATTGCAATTCTAAATTGATCTTTTTCTTCCTTTTTTTTTTTTTTATTGTACTTTAGGTGAAGGTTTACAGAACAAACTAGCTTCTCATTAAACAATTAGTACACATATTGTTTTTTGACATTGGTTACCAACCCCATGACACGTCAACAGTCCTTCTCAATCTTGGATTCCCTATTACCAGCTTTTCTGCTCCCCGTCTCTCCGCCTTCTAGTCACTGTCCCTGGGCTGGTGAGCCCATTTAGTCTCATTTTGTTTTATGTACCTGTCTAATCCTTGGCTGAAGGGTGAACCTCAGGAGTGACTTCGTTACTGAGCTAAAAGTGTATCCGGGGGCCATACTCCCAGGGTTTCTCCAGTCCCTGTCAGGCCAGTAAGTCTGGTCTTTTTCTGTGACTTAGAATTTTGTTCTACGTTTTTCTCCAGTTCTGTCCAGGATGACCTTTTCCTTTTAAAGTTGTTTTTAAGTCTAGTCTCCGACACAAATAATATGTGTGGGAAATGTAACAGACCAAATCTTTGTCCTTGTAGAATTTAACCCTATTCTTGGTAAATACCCAATGCAACTTTTCAAAAAGTGAAAATCCTAAGTGCTGAGTATAGTTTAAGTGTTGAGTATAGTTTTAACTCTTCCCTTTAACGCCCATTTACTTAAATAAATCAACAATTTTGACTGCACCCAGACATGGACACAATAAAAAGAAATTATGTGTCCGTAAATTGAAGAAATGCCTGTGCCTTTCTCTTCCGCTCACTGCAGATACTGCTTCCTGTGCTAACTGGATGTGATCAGTGAGAAAATCTTCATAGATGAGAAAAACTTTCTTAGATGCTAGGTGACATTACAGTTAATATTAAATATCAACTGTAATCTAGGACTTTCAAAAATTACTACTTTTTTCCAAGAAGTATAAATTATCCCATTTCTTAGGTTAAAGCCCAGCTATAAAACAATGATGTAACGCTCAGAGGTTAAGGTGGAAACATGTGTATTGCCTGGGACTCAGAAATAACATGTTTTTGTTTCATTTCATGTTTTCACAAAAAATACTTTACGAATATGAATTTTCCAGAACACATCAATGAGATAGCTATATTCTTAGCAACAGAGGCAGTTGAGAAAGCAAGTAAGCAGGTTTTTCTGTTCTCCAAGTTGCATGAGTTTGGGGCCAAATTTGATCAATCACAAACCTGGAAAAAATGGTGTTTTAAATACTAGATTGTTCCATTTACCTGATAGTTTACTGCTAAAGCATCAATACTTTAAAATATAATTTAAGACAGTTTGATGAAAATTCTTTTAAAATATACTAAAAATATACTACACACACAAAAAAATATATATATACTACACATTTCGTTAAGTACAGCCTTCTTGGATGCAGTGTACTGCATCATATTTACCCTCTTCTGTGTGACTCAGAGCCATAATTATTAGGCTTATCTATCGTACACTGTTGCAATACAGTAATGTCATTATGGAGCAAGGAGCTATTTGCTCTCATACCAATTGTCTTTGTGTCTGCTTTTTAGTTTTTCAGCTTCCTCACTTATGATCATTTTTCTTATTCTCAGTGTGCCTGCTGACAAAAAAAAAGTAGCTTCTTAATCCCTCTTTTTTAGTTTAGGCTACTGAGAGAAACCTACCAACGAGGCGTCTTAGAATCATCTTAAGCTGAGTGTAAATAGATTTCAAGTGACAGTCTACGAAAGTCTCCCATGACTGGTGCCCAGGAATGCCAGTGTGTGGACTTTGTCACATCAACACTAGCTCCCGGAGGCTTGAGTTCCTCGCTTCGTGGTTTTGGGCAAAGTTCCAGATGGGTGAGGTATGAGCGTGCTAAGATTAGCTATGGAATTGAGAGAAAGGCTTAGCTAATTAAATTGTTCCCATTCTTCCAGTTTTGTGACTCCTGTTTGCAGAAAGATCAAATCTTGCACTTTAGTAAAAACAAGATTCTTAACCTATACCACTTTTTTCTGTTGTAAATTTAAGGTATACCCCTAATATAATAGACAGCAAGCATATGGATGATTCATTTCCTTTTAAAAAGGGATTACAGATGAAACAATGAAGGATTAATGTAAACAATCTGCCATGCCTGCAAAATAGATATGAAAATATCAACAAAAGGTTTAGTCAGCATCCATTCTAGAAAGAGTTCTTTCCCCTTCATGATAATACCACACTTTTCTATTCATATTCTCTCTGTGGCTCAACCATGCTAAATGGGCACTCTCTTAGGTGTTAGTCCTTTTTTAGGTTTTAATAAGAGTTCTTGTTTAATATTTTTTTTGATATTTGTTTCATCAGGTATCTTCAGGAATAGGAATAAATCCCCACCCGCAATTTCCGATGGAATAGACAGCGCTTTTTAAACATAACATATGGTGGACATTTCACTTAGGGAACCATTAACCTTTAATTGGTCATTATTTCAGTTTATCTGAAAATAACCTTTTATTTGCTTAAAAGAAAAAATGATTAAAACATTCCTCTAGAACTAGTCTGCTCTGAGCTTTACATGTGTTAAAAACTACTTTTTGGAGGTTTATCACTGAAGCCCACACTGCCAACAGTAAGGACACAAATTAGAATGGATGCGAAGGTTAGGAACAAAGACCCTCTTGCCGCTCTGCTGTTTGGGCCCTGGCTGCTTCTTGCCTTTCCCCTGGGAGCATTTTTGCAATGTTTTTTCCACTGACAAGTTTTATTGGACAGTAGGCCAGGATGCTAGCCTGTTATGATACAATCTGGAAAGGAAACCGTCAACTCATGCGAAGTATCTGTTGGAATATATTTCATGCTTCTCTTTAAATAAAGCTGTGCCATTCTGGGATTAAATATGTTTTTCCTAAAGTATTAAAACAAATCAAGTTTAGACTGGCACGTGAGTAAATGTCAACATGAGCAGCACATTTTACTCCGTTCGGAATAGATTTTGGTGTGTGCGTCAATGTTCTCATGCTGTACAAACTCTTTGATATGTTATATTAGATGGAGGTGTAATTTAACATAACTCTCAAAAATGAAAGAACTCGAAACATAAACTGAATTGTTTTCTTTTTTCCTGAAATTTTTTTCTTTTAAAATTCAAAAACCAATCCTTCTCAAACATCTGTATCTCTCAAAATTTATTTCAACGTATTTCCATACATTTTGACAATAGTTGCTTCTAGATCGCTCTCGTTTCTAATCCAGAGGGGCGTCTTTAGGTTGGCTCATGGTCACCTGATCAGCAGAGCAAGTTTCCATGGATGTCTGCATTCTTCCATGATTTACCAACTTTGAACATGTGAACATAGGCAATTCTTACTCCCTCTATGTTCTCCCCTCCAATTTCCCTTCAGTTCTTTATTCTTTCTAGCCTTTCCTGATGACTAGTTGAAGGTGGGTGTTATTGAAGCAAAAGTCATGAATTAGGTCCTGGTAAGGTCAGGAGCCCTAGTGTTGCAGAGGTTAAGAGTTCGGCTGCTAATAACCAAAAGGTTAGCAGTTTAAATCCATCAGCTGCTCCTTGGAAACCCTATGGGGGCAGTTCTACTCTGTCCTATAGGGTCACTATGAATTGGAACTGACTCAGTGGCAATGGGTTTTTTGGTTTTGGTGAAGGACTATTCAACCTTCTTTTTTCCCAAGGCTACATTGTCCCCCTTTTCACAATCAACCCATTCTCATGAATGTACCATGGTCACATCAAGGACTGAGCGAGAAAATGTGGCTAAAATAGCACCAATTTTTTTTTCAGCCCTGAACAAACAATACTGTCCATGGTTTTGGGTCTACCTAAGAGATGTGGCACATTCATTTAATGTTCTATTACAGTGAGAAAGTTGATTTGTCAAACAGGACCATGCACATTTGGTGAGCGGTTGGGACCTTCTTTTGCACGGATTCAAGACCTTGCTTTATTTAAGGCTAAAGTAAAGAATCTCAAGGTAAAAGTTTGTACTTAGTTGATTCTATCAGAAAGTGTCAGCATCCTATTTTTGACCTTCTAGGAACCAGAGAGGTTGTTGTGAATGTGGATGATGATGGAGTCATTTCTTTGAACTTCGAATGTGATCAGATGTCTCCAAATTCCAAATTCACCTGGTCTAAGGATTACGTATCCACTGAGGATTCTCCACGGTTAGAAGTTGAAAGCAAAGGCAACAAGTAAGAACTGCTTCAGTGGTAGTAATGGGTTTCCTTTTCACCATAGGAGCGTGATGTAAGCTCTTCGTTTTCAATTTTAATTACTTGGAATAAGGGGAGGAAGTTGCAAATATATTTGCAACTACATATAAAGTCATAATGAATATAAACCTTAAAAATAATAGTCCTTATAAAGTGCTTTCGCATTAGCGTCTTTAAAGTGCTTTCTCATATATTATCTCATTTATGATGTTAGAAAAGCTTTGACTGACATAAAATTCCACTGTAAAGATGATTCTCATTAATTCTAAGACATTTTGGAGTCTTAAAGTAGTGGTGAGAATGCTTAATTGGGGGTTGCTGGAAGAACTTGCTACTTGCTTCAAGTTATGGTAAATTAAATGGGCTAAATATAATCTCTTGTGCTCTTTTCACCATCAGTAATGAGTGAAAAGAACTCAATAATGGGTAGTACTTATAGATGATGCATTCTACTTCCATCTTCCAGGGTGACCTTGGGCAAACTATGTAACTTCTGTTTCTTTTCTTGTAAAATGGGGGAGGAGAGAGGGAATTAATTTTATGTTCTCTCACTTCTTTTCAGCTCTAAGATTTTGAGTTTTCTTTTTACTTCACCTTGCTTATCAAGCTTTGTACTCTCATAGTATCAACCATATTGAATTATATTTGCTAAAACAAAGTATTTTTCTATTACAATGAAACCCAACTCATCTCAGAAAGAAATAACAATTTAGTTGGAGAATGGCAAGAAAATACTGACTATAATTAAAACACATTTTTCTGTCACTCTGCTGTAAAGTCTTTGAAGTAAAACATACATTTGGTCAAAGAAAAGACAAACTATAAATAGTTCTTCCAGTGTTTCCACTGGCTAACATTAAAATGTTTAGCTGATCTTAGACACTGACTAGCAGTATGACTCACCAAAGTTAGAAAACACAGTAAAACGTAACCATTGATCCACTTATTCATTTATTCGTTCCACGTATGTTTATGATGCACATATTACGTTCCAGACAAGGTACTGGGTTTTGGCAGTACAACAGTAAACCAAACAATACCTGCCCCTGCAGGCACAGGGATTATGGGATATAGATAATGGAACAGGCATATAAACCAGCACGATAAGCTCAGAAAAGGGGAGCACAGGGAAAGGCACCCAGCAGTACTGACAGCAGGTTCCACTCTTTGGGGAAAAAATTCAGGCTCCCCAGCAAGGACTGATCAGCTACATATCTTTCTGCCAGATTTGTATTGAAATACAAGACAGTTTGGGGGTGGGAGATACCAGCTACCCTGTCACACACACACATCCAAGGAGGTCAGGAAAGTCTTCTCAGAAATGACATTTAACCTAAGACATCAAAAATCAGTACGTTTTAGCTCAGCAAGGGGGATAGGAACAGTGTTTCAAATGAAGTAGCACGTACAAATGCCAACCTACCTACAAACAGGGCAGAACACAGATCCACTGACCCCATATAGCTTCAATTCTAAGAAAAATATTGTTGTTTTGAAGGACGAAAATGACCTTTAAAGACCTTGGGACGGATGACTTGGGAATTTACTCCTGTGATGTAACAGACACTGATGGAATTGCTTCAAGCTACTTAATAGACGAAGAAGGTAAGTTTCAAATCAAATTAAGAAGTCTAATGCTGCTTTAATTTCTCAAGTATTCTCTAACATAAAGACAGTTTTGTTTTAGTAAAGGTTTAATGTTCTCTCTTTCTTTCTACAGAGTTGAAACGTTTACTTGCTCTCAGCCAGGAACACAAATTCCCAAGTAAGTGTCCAAAACGCATTCACAGAGCTCAGCAATTTTACTCGGTAGTGACTTCTGGAATAGGTCAGGTGACGATCTGATGGTATGCAGAACAGAGGCTCTTGAGAACATAAATGGAACCCACATTGGTGGGTACAGATATACTTTCTAAAAGTGCTGCTTTTTCATTGCTTTGCCATTTGTCCTCCAGAGATACAAATGATATGACTGTAGAAAATACATCCCATGTTCTGTTACATAGAGAAGTGTCAGGCAACATAGGTGTAACATTTGAGGATTAAGTTCTTCAAGTTTTACCTACATATTTTGGTATCACATATATATCTTCTGGGTATATGCACTTGACTATACACATGAACCTCACTCAATGGAATAGACAAGAATCAAATAAAATACTGAAAGAGATGTTGGAGAAGCTCAGTCTCACCATTCAGAACAAGACCAGAGGCCAACTGCAGACAGACCATCAATTGCTCATATGCAAGTTCAAGTTGTAGCTGAAGAAAATTTAAACAAGTCCACCACAGCCAAAGTACGACCTTGAGTATATCCCACCTGAATTTAGAGACCATCTCAAGAACAGATTTGACACATTGAACACTAATGACTGAAGGCCGGACGAATTGCTGGATGACATCAAGAAAATCATAATGAAGAAAGCAAAACGTCGTTAAAAAGAAAGAAAAGACCCAAATGGATGTCAGAAGAGACTCTGAAACTTGCTCTTGAACATAGAGTAGCTGAAGCGAACAGAAGAAATGATCACGTAAAAGAGCTGAACACATTTTAAAGGGCAGCTGAAGAAGATAACGTAAAGTACTATAATGAAGTGTGCAAAGACCTAGTGTCAGAAAACCAAAAGGGAAGAACATGCTCAGCATTTCTCAAGCTGAAAGAACTGAAGAAGAAATTCAAGCTTCGAGTTGCAATAGTGAAAGATTCTATGGGCAAAATATTGAAGAATGCAGGAAGCATCAAAAGAAGATGGAAGGAATACAGAGTCACTGTACCAAAAAGAATTAATCGACATTCAACTTCTTCAGAGGTTGCATATGATCAAGAAGCAATGGTACTGAAGGAAGAGGTCTAAGCTGCACTGAAGGCATTGGTGAAAAACAAAGTTCCAGGATTGACGGAATACCAATTAAGATGTTTCAACTAATGGATGCAATGCAAGAAGCACTCACTAGCCTATCCCAAGAATTTTGGAAAATAGTTACCTGGCCAACTGTCTGGAAGAGATCCATATATGTGCCTATTCCAAAGAAAGATGATCCAGTGGTCTGTGGAAATTCTTGAACAAATTCATTAATATTACATGCGAGTAAAATTATGCTGAAGACAATTCAAAAGTGGTTGCAATAGTACATTGACAGGGAACTGCCAGAAATTCAAGCTATATTCAGAAGAGTACGTGGAACAAGGGATATCATTGCTGATATCAGATGGATCCTGGCTGAAAGCAGAGAATATCAGAAAGATGTCTACCTGTGTTTATTGATTGTGCAAAGGCATTCAACTGTGTGGATCGTAACAAATTATGAATAACATTGCGAAGAATGGGAATTCCAGAACACAAAATTGTGCTCATGAGGAACACGTACATAGTCAAGAGGCAGTCATTTGAACAGAACAAGGAAATACTGCATGGCTTAAAATCAGAAAAGGTGTGAGTTGGGGTGTATCCTTTCATCATACTTATTCAATCTGTACACTTAGCAAATAATCTGAATAACCGGACCATATGACGAAGAACAGGGCATCAGGATTGGAGGGAGACTCATTAACAACCTGCAGTAGCCAGATGACACAACCTTGCTTCCTGAAAGCGAAGAGAACTTTAAGCACTTACTGATGAAGATCAGAGATACAGCCTTCAGTATGGATTGCACCTCAACATACAGAAAACAAAAATCCTTACAACCAGACCAGTAAGCATTATCATGATAAAGAGAGAAAACATTGAAGTTGTCAAGGACTTCATTTTACTTGGATCAACAACCAACGCCCATGGAAGCAGCAGTCAAGAAATCAAATGACGTATTGCAGTGGGCAAATCTGCAAAAGACCTCTCTTAAGTGTTAAAAAGCAAAGATGTCACCTTGACGACTAAGGTGCACCTGACCCAAGCCATGGTATTTTCAGTCACTTCATATGCATACAGACGCTGGACAGTGAATAAGGAAGACTGAAGAACTGATGCCTTTGAATTATGGTGTTGGCGAAGAATATTGAATATACCATGGACTGGCAGAAGAACGAACAAATCTGTCTTGGAAGAAGTACAGCCAGAAAGTTCCTTAGAAGCGAGGATGGTGAGACTTTGTCTCCCGTAGTTTGTACATGTTATCAGGTGGGACCAGTCCCTGGAGAAGGACCTCTTGCTTGGTAAAGTTCAGAGGGTCAGGAAAAAAGACGAAGACCATCAAGGAGATAGACTGACACTGTGGCTGCCACAATGGGCTTAAACATAGCAAAGATTGTGAGGATGGTGCAGGACCAGGCAGTGTTTTTTTTCTGTTGGACATAGGATCACTATGAGTCAGAACTGACTATGGCACCTAACAGCAACATGTCTTTTTCGAAAACTAATCTCTTCATGAGTAATTTAGCAGAAGTAACTTAATAGAGGAGTCATATCTCTGAATAAAGAGAATACCTCCTATTCGAAACTCCTGGAAAATAAGATAAACATGCCTTGGTCAGAAAAATAACCCCTCTGAACTTTCTATCAAACCCTTTAATTAAGTACTTTCTACATTAAAGATTAAATTCCACAATCGACACCTAAGACAACAGAAAGAAGTCTGAAATGACACCCGGCAGGTTCCACTGATCTGATAGCATCTCTTGCCATTAGTACCTGTTGGCCAAAGTAGTGAAGCATCCAGAAAGTTACACCCTAGAGCTTGAGCAAACAAATAGAGAATGACAGCATACATTCATTCTTGTAAAATCAGAATTTTGTTTTTACACCCTAATACCTAAACTACTTCACTAATACAGGAGTTTCACAAATCCACAAAACTATATCCCTACCCGAGACTGTAGACAAAACTTAGTATATTTGTACAGGTGTATTTTTCTAGGGAGAGGGCCCATCACTCTGACTGAATTCTCAATGGAGGCTATGATTAGCAAAGGAACAAAAACACTGCCCTAGGGCCAATTGCCTACATTCTCTTACATTTCTAAGGAAAGACTTCTTGATCCTGTTGGTGAATGTTGGCCTCAGCTGCACTGTTCTCAAAATGGACTTTGTTCAGAGCAGAGTGGCCTATGTGTTCTGAAGGCAGCATGCAGCTTTCTGAATTCTAGGGGAGAACTTTCCCCATAGCATATCAGGCAAGCCACTTCTTGCCTGGGTGTTTATTTGGCATAAAGCTGGCAAGGTAAGATCATGAATAGAATCTGAAAAGTTGATTTTTAAAATTGTGTTGAATGTAAAGTTTTGGCCGGGACTTGCTTTGTGGTGTACTTTTTGATTCACTCAGTGAACCTGGGCAACTTATTTCAATTTCCCTGGGCCTTGCTTTTTTTTCAGGAATGGCTGTTGTAATATTTTATTAAAACGCTTGTCATCTAGTCAGCTCTGACTCACAGTGACTCCATGTGTGTCAGAGTAAAACTGTGCTCCATAGGGTTTTGTTTTTTCCATTTTTTTTTTTTGGTGAAAATGCACGCAGTGAAACACACCAATTCAACAATTTCTACATGTACACTTCAATTATATTGATTGCCTTCTTCAAGTTGTGCAACCATTCTCACTATCCATCTCCAAATTTTTCCACCACCATTAAGATAGTCTCATTGCCCCTAAGCTTCTTATCTAACTTTCGAGTTGCTGTTGTCAATTTGATCCCATGTAGATAATTCTTTAAAAGAGCACAATGCTCAAGGTAGACTTTTTTTTTTTTTTTTACTATTAAGCTAAACTACTATCTGGTTTAAAGAAGAATTCAGAGGATAGTATCAGTTTCAGGTTTAACACTTATCTCAGGGCAGTAGTTTTAGGGGTCATCCAGCCTCAACGGCTCCAGAAAATCTAGAGTCTATGATAATTTGAAATTTTGTTCCACATTTTCCCCTCTTTTGTTCAGGATTTTTTTTTTTTAATAGAATCTTTGATCAAAATGTTCAGGGATGGTAACTAGGCATCATCAAGTTCTTCTGGTCCCATGGCAAAAGAGACAGTTGTTCATTGAGGCAATTAGCAACACATTCCATATTCTCCTCCTATTCCTGCCTCTTCTTTGTCCTCTGCTGTTCCAGACAAATAGAGATCATTTGTTGTACCTTGAATGGTTGCTCACAAGCTTTTAAGACCCCAGGCACTATGCAACAAATGAGGAGGTAGAACAGAAACACTAAAAACATGAGACCAATTGACTGGGATGTCCCATGAAACCATGCCCCTAAATCTCCAAACCAGGAAAACAAATCCCATGAGGTGTTTGGTTGTACATAGGCTCCATACGGTGATCACTGACTGGCTTTTCAGATCGCCAGATCTTGCTTCTAAGGTGCCCTCTGGGTGGACTCAAACCTCCAACCTTTTAGTTAGCAGCCAAGCGCATTAACTGTTTGCACCACCCAGGGACTCCTTAATAGTTTATAGTACTTACCATATAGAGATGCTGTAAGAGTTAATAAATGTGGTATCAGTTGAGCTTTGAACACTAATATGTAAAAAATATATATATATATTAATTTAATCTAAACAGTGGTCCTGAAAGAATCAACTGCTAGGAATGGGAGGTCTGTCTCCGAGCCATAGAGGATAGTCTCCCCTTTTCTCTTTATCTTCATAGGACCATGAGGCAGGGAGTGAAGGAAAGGGTCACTCTGCTGAACACAGTCAGAGCCTGAAAAGAGAGGCAGACCCCAGTCATGTTTGCACCGTCTACTTTCAAACATCAGTAGAAATGGAGAGAAATAGCAGCACCTATGAATCTAGTTAGTCAGACAATAAACACTGATTAAATGTCTTGGCAACAGCTGGTCCAAACAACATTTACATTTAGCTGTAAGGATGGTGATGACAAAAGATGGAGAGTCAGTGCGGAGACAAGACGCCAGCCCTCCTGGAGCTCAGTGGCCATCTGGACTTAGAGTTAATTAAGGCATTTGTGATTGCCTGCTGCCACTCTCATTTATTCTGAGATGTTTTATTTTGTATAAACATACGGACTCTGACTGTTGGCCCTACGAGAGAAGGAGCAACAAACACACTCAGGTAGGCTTTGATTAGAGGCAGCGTGTCAGTTTGGTAGGCACAGAGAGGGAACCCGAGAGTGTGTCTACAACCCTGACATGCGAGTATCAACTTTCCAAACCAAGGGAGTTCTCCCCAGGCCGCTGAAGCAGCATTTTAAATATTCCAGCTCTTTTTGCCCCTAGCCACTATCAGATTAATCAAGTGACTACAGAAATGTTTTCAGAGAGCTGATGATAGGGTCAAAGCAGCGTATTAATTTCTCAAAGTATTCTCACTCTCTCTTAGTAAATGTTGACACTTACTAACTCATTTTCTTGAGATTTTGTAAGATTCTAAATTGGCCTTGTTTCTTAGAGGATGTGAATGAGACTGTGGTGTTCTTTTGTCCTTTTACACAGTAAATTCTCCTATTTTAAGCTGTTTTCAAAAATATTTTGAAAACCATTAAACATATGCCTTAAACCTACAAATAGCAGATATTTGCTAGAGCAAATTAACTGCCAGAGAAGAGAGCCTAGAGAAGTTTAGGGATGAGAAAAAGGAAAAAAATACATATATATGTATAAAGAGATAAAAACAGAAATAATCTACTCTGTCTTACCAGCATTTGTAGAGAGGAAGTGTATTTAAAAAAATATGTATATATATATATATATATATATATATATATATACACACATATAACCAAACCTGTTGCCATCAAATCCATTCTGACTCATAGTGACCCTATAGAGTAGAAATGCCTTGTAGGGTTTCCAAGGAGCAGTTGGTGGATTCAAACTGCCAACCTTTTCATTAGCAGCTGAGCCCTTGACCATTGCACCACCAGGGCTCCACATATATCTATATCTTAGATTTTCAAGGTTTGGTTTGTGCAGGGGTGGGGGTATATGTTTCAGTATTATCAACACTCTGTGAAATTCACTATTTGCAGACGTTGGTTATTATCCCACTTGTGTACGTATGTATGTGTGAAGATATACACAAGTATATATACATAAATGTCAATATAGTATATGTTACAATTGGTGGTTGTAGGATGTTGTTG
The DNA here is from genome assembly GCF_030014295.1 of Loxodonta africana. Classification (NCBI taxonomy): domain Eukaryota; kingdom Metazoa; phylum Chordata; class Mammalia; order Proboscidea; family Elephantidae; genus Loxodonta; species Loxodonta africana. Next base: position 95,461,094 of record NC_087352.1, read on the forward strand.
AAGCAACTGGAAGAGGAAAGAGGTACCAAAATAATAATAGTCAACATTTACAGAGCACTTATGATATCCCAGGCTGTTTGTAGGGTCCTTAAATGGGATGTATCATTTAAACTCACAGTGACCTTAAAGGGGTCAGTACTGTGGTAATGTGATTTTAGAGATGAAGAAAGTGAACCCCAGAGAGATTAAGTAGCTAGACCAAACTCGCAAAGCTGGTATGTGGGGTTAAACCCAGGGGTCTGACCCTGGAGCCTGTTCCCCTATACACGTGGGACTGTCTCTGTGTGGGCACCTGGCATATTGGCCACCATGCCATCTGTGGTGATTCCTGGTGGCCAGCATTCCCCAGACAATGTCCTTATTACTCAAAGACGACGGTGAACAATAAGGGAGGCAGAGCCTTCCAGGATCCCTCCCCACCACCCCCAACCAACACTCTAGACCTCTTTTCCAGGCCAATGGCCCTTACGGCCTACAAGGTAATCACATCACTCATATACTACATTCCCCAGAATGGGGTCTCAGACTTTTCTAGAAGAGAGTCTACTTTCCACTTCCCTCAGGACTTACTGGTAGCAAGCATGAGCTTCTACTGTCTGCACACTGTGGCCTGTCCGTCCTCCCCTTTCCTCAGAAGTTATGCCCACACTGGGAAACCCCTGATGTTCCTCAGAGTGGACAACGCAGGATCAGGAGGAATGCAGGATGGAGGAAATAACCCTAGGCTGAGGGAGGAGATTGTAATTCTCCTCTCACCTCTGCTACTAAACCTTCCTGGGTCTCAGCACTCCTGTCAGTGAAGTTAGGTCAGGAAGT